>NC_067401.1:139280694-139652361 GCF_016432865.1 Antechinus flavipes | reverse complement strand
AAATATGAGCAGAGTTATTTTAATTTGCATTTCTCTAATCAATAGTAATTTAGAGTCTTTTTTCATATGACTATAGATACCTGTAGTTTCTTCATCTGAAAAATTGTTTGTTCATAGCATTCTACTATTTCTCAGTTGGGGAATGATTTGCATTCTTATAAATTTGACAGAGTTCTTTATATATTTTAGAAATGAGGCCTTTATCAGAAACACTGACTGTAAAATTTTTCTCTCAGCTTTGTGTTTCCCTTTTAATCTTTGTGTGTGTATGTGTGTGTGTGTGTGTGTGTGTGTGTGTGCAAACCCTTTTTAATTTAATGTAATCAAGATTTTTCATATTGCATTTCATAATGTTCTCCAGTTCTTCTTTGGTGATGAATTCTTTCCTTCTCCAAAAATGTGATAGGTAAACTATCTTTGCTCTCCTAATGTGCTTATGCTATTTCTCTCACACTTCTTGAATGATCTTCTCTGCCCTTTAACCATACATCCAAGGATGATGGCTCTACTTTTCAGGCTCTCTCTCTAGCAGTTCTTGTCCCACCTTATAAGCTACCACAAGTGGGCAATGACTCTTGAGTCAACTTAAAGACTGTAATATGAACCTTCTCTAAGTATTTCTGAATGCCCTATGAAGAGAAATATCTCCAATTGGAAATTCTCTCAACCAGTCGTTCTCTTTATCCAATGTTTATGATACTATCCATTGTTTGTTAGAGTTGTTTCTTCTGATTTTGATCAATTCACCATTAAATGATGATCAGCACTAGATGCTGCATTGACCAGCTTCAGGGATCACAATCCTGAGATTCAGAACTGACCGGACACTGTTTTGACCAGCCTCTAGTGCCTCAACACCCCTCCAATTTGGGACTATATAGGATGGACTTTTCTCTAGACCCACTCCTAGTAAGAAGTAACTTTAGAGGATGAGACCTTTACCTCAAAGGATTTGGGGCTACATTTATTTGGGAGAGGAATTGACTGATGCAGTGAATAGACACCAGCAAAATATTATCCAGTATCTGAATAGGTCCCAGTAAGGAGACACAGATTCTAGAATTATTTTGTACTGAAATTATCAAGTACTGACAGAACTAGCCTGTGTTGATCTCCACTATTGTGCCCTGGTAACATTTTATATGTTTATGGTGTCACCAACTGTTCCTTCTTCTCCACAGGCCTCTTCCAGCTTCTAGGCACTTACTTATTATTTCTGGATTTTGCCTCTAAAGAATTTCATTGATCTCCAAGAACCCCTCCAGGTCAAGGATGACCTTCACCCACTTTTCAAGATTTCTTTAACAATTGAAAGAAATGGGAATGACATGAAAGCTGGAATTCTAAATCAGCTCATTCAGCCTCCATTGTCAATAACTCTAATCCATCCATCCTGTTACATGTATAACAATCCATCGTTACATAGAGATAGGCCAGTTTCTGAGATTGTATTAATTAGCACATCTTCAGACAAGTCGGACTTAGTCAGTCAGATAGACTCCATTTGAATCCTCTTTAGTTCCTCCCTGGCCTGTCCCTAATTCCTCCCCAACTCCTGGAACACTTCTCCCCTTACTCCCCAGACTCTGACCTTGCTCCTCCTCTTTCCCTGAGATTTTAAAGGTTTCTGAATCCAGGAAGAATGCTATCCAATCAACTATGATTCTGCCTTGTGTAGTCATGTTTGGTTGAAGTTGTGAGCTATTTCATGAAAAAACTGGAAAGTCTTTGTCATGTAATAAATATCTCACATGATTTCTTCGTGTTTCTTGAGCCACAATTCTATTATAATAATAAAATTATGCTCTCCCAATCTATTTCAATCCACTTCATTGATAACCTGTGAGTGAAGAGAGAAGTGGTCTATAATCATTGGGCAGACTAAGGAAAGTCTTCCTTCTCCCCCAGCTCCCTTAACTCTTGGATTTAAATCAAGTGACCATGACTAGGAAAAGAGGCTCGAGGTGACAGTGAGCAATGTTGTGGAGTAGAAAAACATAGATCTGTTTCTAGAGGAAGGAGGCTGGCTAGAGTTGGGGGAATGGCCTGGGGCTGGGGAGGGGAAGGGTCCCTTGGATTCAGCCATTGTCCCACAATCCATCTGCCCTTTTCTGGCTATATCCTTCCTCTGGGTGGGTGTTTTTTGGGGGAGTTTAGTGAAAAGAAATAGATGATGGTGAGGAGGTAGAGTCTTTGGGGAGCAGCTCCTATACTAAGAAGCTAGCTCATGGACTCCAGATAAGTGGACGCAATGATGAAGAAACCAAAAGCTGATAGTTCTGTCCCTTGTTCTGACAGAACTATCAACTTTTGGTTTCTTCATCACATGATATATGATACAGATGATACAGATGATACATATGATACAGATACATATGATACAGATGAAAGAAACTTGGAACTCAGGGGATGGTGGAAGGGTAGGACTCAAGAAGATTAAGATGTGGAAATCTGGTTTTTGAATACACACCTAGTGGGGGAAGAGATGAAATTCTGGGCTTGGAAGTTTTCCCTTGGAATCTCCAATAAGTCTGTTTCTTGTACCAGCTTTCCTGTGTATCATAAATGAGACCTGTCCTAGAGACTCTGGCTGCAGGTGAAAGACCAGTTATATTAATAGAGCCTTGAGTATATGTGACTGTATATGTGTGTGTATATATATATATATAATTCAGATGTATGCCTTTAGCTGTGTTTCACAAGGGATTCTATGCCAGTATCAAGATCAGGCATTCCTAGCATCCTTTCATTTTTAATTTCTAAATTTCAAAAATTATATTTTATAATTTCTCCTTCTTTAGGAAGGCCTCCCTAGAATGAGTCACTATGGGGGTATGTTCTCCTTCCATTCCACTTTTCCACTTTCTGATTGACAAGTGAATCCACTTTCCTTTGCAGGAACTCTTAGCCTTAGGTTTTCCATTTTCACTCCCTTTGCTTTGACTAAATGTTGGGATTGGTCAGTCAGAGTCCTAAAACTAGGCTAAAACTAGGAAATTTGGTACCAAGGACAAACTCCACAGGGCAGTCTCAAAATCAATTTCAAAACCAAGATAGACTTCAGAACCGGCCCTGGACTGCAAACCTCAAAAAAATCTTTTGTCTTCAATAGTCCCTGCTTTCCTGTCAGTGAGTGAACCTATGAGAGTCATAATATCATTATCCCATGATAGTTATAATATCATTATAATATATTGATTGACCTTTTCTGTGTACCTTCTGGGTAATCCCATGCACAGTTCCATTAAGGTTTTAGGATCTCTCCATGGTAGCAAACACTTCCTATAACCTCAGAATTGACCTGTCTTCTGATGTAATCAGCACTATTTATTCTATTAAAATCCTTGTCTTTCTTTTCTAGGGTGCTGACTTCTTCAGGAAGCTTGGCCCACCCACTGCGTGTTTAAATGTCATTCAATGTCTTTGTTTGAGTTGGAGGATAAGCCTGAATTCTTTCAGAAACAACATCATGACCCATATCTGACAGCTTAACACTTTAGGCTTGACATCCGGACTTCCTCATTCCACATGAAATCCAGGGGACAAAAGATTATTCAATCCAATCCCCAACCACAATTCCAAAAGACCTTCCATTCTCCATGCTTCAACTGATACCTTTTACTGCTGCCCCCTCCCCAAAAGTCTCTGTTCTCTCTCATTTCCCCACCCAGCTGTAATGAATAAGTGTTAGAATGGGATCTTTGAATCCATCTAGTCTGCTCTCTTCTCCTACTTTGATGGTTTGAGACTTTTTGGAAGGGGGTTATTAATGATCTAAGAAAAGAAAGGTCTGATCAGGGGTCCTCAAACTATGGCCCTCGGGCCAGGTGTAGCAGCTGAGGACGTTTATCCCCCTCAGCCAGGGCTATGAAGTTTCTTTATTTAAAGGCGCACAAAACAAAGTGTTTATTTTTACTATTGTCCGGCCCTCCAATAGTCTGAGGGACAATGAACTGGTCCCCTATTTTAAAAGTTTGAGGACCCCCGACTCTAGATGGACCACTATGGGGATGAAAAATCTGGCATGGATTCAAAGTAGTGCACACTCAGTATAGATTCTAATCCCTCACCATACCCAGTTCATTTCAGGTAAGGGGAAGAGAAGGGTGGGATAGTGGGCTCCTCTGCAGAGGAACCCTTATCATTGTCTCTCTGAGTCTCTAGGTTTCTAAGGAGGGAGTGGCAGCACCTTTCTCAATGTTGCTGTAGTCAGGTGATCTTGTTAGATGAGGAGAGTGGGACCTCCTCCTTTCTTGATCACCCCTTCTTTTGCCCTCCTCCTCTCCTAATCTCCTTCTCCTTTCCCCTCCCTCCTTCTTTCCAGGTCACCATATAAGCAAG
Source organism: Antechinus flavipes (assembly GCF_016432865.1). Lineage (NCBI taxonomy): Eukaryota > Metazoa > Chordata > Mammalia > Dasyuromorphia > Dasyuridae > Antechinus > Antechinus flavipes. Next base: position 139,648,020 of record NC_067401.1, on the reverse strand, counting down.
CCCCAGGAGGCAAGAACCCAGGAAAGAGTCAGCTGGTGTATACCATCTCCTTTCTTGTCTTAACTGTCTCTTGCTGCCATCCTCCCAAACTTCTACAGTGAGTATTTCAACAAGATATAAGAAAAGGAGAATTTGGGGGGTAGCAAAGGAGACTACCATTTCCAAGGTAGTGAGGAAAACAGAAAAACCAAGAGTGGGATGGTAGGAGTTTTAAAGAGGGCACTAGATTAGGAGAGTGATGGGAGTAACTGAGACTGAGGAAGGAACTGGGATTGAGACTCCCCAATTAGCCACACAGAGGCAAAAAGAGTGGAGTCTTTAATAGAGAATAGGATATTCTGGGCATGGATGATCTAGATGGTCCTTTGAGAGCCTCTGAATCTAAGAGTCTTAACTTGTGAGGAGGGAATATGTCACAGAGCTTATTAAATACTCATAGATGTTGGAAGATCCTTATTATCCATCTAAGTTAGAAGTTGGGTAGCAGTTGGTAACATTCCAGCTTAGAGTTCTAAAAGCTTCAGTTTCTCTCTCTCTTTGACTCCCTCCCTTCCACTTTTTCTCTCTCTTGTTCTCTGTCTTCCCCCCTCTCTCTTTTTTTGCTTTTCTCTCTCTCTCCTTCTCTGTCTTTCTCCCTTTTCATTCCCTTCTGTAAAGGACCCTGCCTGGGTGAAGGGGCAGGTCAATTCTCTGAGAGCCTCTATAGCTATGGATTATAAACTTGAAGGCATTGCAAAGCAACCTTCTAAGATGTTCCTTGTAGATTGGGAATGAAATAAATTGGAGGCAAGAGGGAAGAGGAAAGAAGGTCAGATAACGCAATTCCCTCTCACTGGGAAGGTCAGAGAACGCAACTGTCTCTCAGTCTCCTTGTATCATCATCATCATCCTCTTATATGAAGAAGATCCATTCTACAGGTCTGAGTTATACCTCCAGCAGCTGCTGGGAAGTAGCTCCTGTATCACATAAGAAATAAAGAAGCAGGAGCACTTGAGAGCTGTTCATGAGTAGGATCCTCCCAGAGTTCTTTCTGTAACCAGCAGGGAAGGAAAGGGAGAAGAGATCTGGTAAGACCTTTTTAGTCGGGGTAATTAAATGGGCCAGCACATCAAAGGGCTGAGCCAGGAGACTGATGAGAGACATAAATGCTTGTTTTGACTATAATCATCTTCTCCATTTGAAAGTTTGCCTCTATGATATCTTACAAACTTCAACACCTGCTATAGTGCTGTTTGCACTCCCTAACATTTGAAGGAGTTGCAAAGTAGCCTTTGCAGATGTTCCTTCTGGACTGGGAATGAAATAAATTGGAAGCAAGAGGGAAGAGCAGAGAGGTCAGAAAATGCTACAGCCTCTCGGTCTCCTTGTATCATCATCATCATCATCATCCTCTCACATGAAGAGATCCATTCTACAAATCTGATTTAGAACTCCAGCAGCTACTGGCAGGTGGCTCCCGTATCACAACACCTCCTTCTCCCTGAATTCTTCCTGTTTCTCTCCTTTAATTTTTCTCTGTTCCCTTGCTCTGTTAATTTCTTCCTTTATCCTGACATCTCTTTCCCCCTCTCCCTTCTCCTCATCTCTCCTTTTCTCTTTTCTCTATACTTCTTTTTTGCTTTTTTTCTCAGGCCTTCTCTTCTGACCCTTTCTTCTCATCTCTTGTTCTTCAGATGGCTGTCCTTCAACGCTGGTTCTCTTTTCTGGTCCTTTCCTGCTGTGTGGCTTTATTGCTGCCACCAAATGTACAGGCCATAAAGAAGCCAGTTTATCCTGGAAAGGATGCTACCCCAGAGCAGTTGGAACAGTTTCTGAAAGACCTGCAATTATATTTGAACCAATTAACTCGTCAAAGGTAAGTGAGAGTTCCTATGTTGGGTGGGGGCAAGGCTGGGGTCTAGATGTCTATAAAATAGCAATGTGAGATAGTGAAGAGAATAAGTAGGGGTTTTAATTGGGACATTATAAAGGTATGTGTTGAGTTCCTTGCAATCCTGGGCATGAATGTAGAGCATACTTATGCATATATATGAGCTAATGCAAGAGTGTGAGTTAGGCGTGAGTCTGGACTACCTAGCAGTGAGTTCTTCATGTCAATGTGACCAGAAGTATCCATATATAGTTGGAGGGAGAAATCCAGAAATTTCCACCAGCTCTGATCCTGGGGACTAACCATACCACTAATCACACCTTTCTCTCCCAGACATTCAATTCAAATCCTAGCCTCTCCTAGGTAGGGCTTCTGAATGTCGTTCTCAGCTAGAGAGAAGAGGGTGTGTCCGAAAACTGTATGTGAGTTTTTGAGATACTACTTTGTATGTGAGCTTGGTCTTGTTCAATTATTGGGGAGTATGGAGAGCTCTGCCTCCAGATGTATTTTTCCATAGGTATGGGAAGAGAGCAGAGGACGAGAGATTCTATGAAGATGGGGTAGATTTCTTGGAGTAGGTGGTTCTGCTGCAGCAATCCAGGTACAAAGTATCTCCAAATCTCTGAATTTTCCTACATTGAGGGAGGAGAGTATAGTGAAGAACTTTATGTGCAAGTGTGTGTGTATGCCCTCCACAACTCGGGAAGAAGAGGGAATGGAAAAAGGAGGAAAATAGTGGTAGATGGGTAACAGTGCCTTCAATGATAGGATCACTTTCCCATGGGGAAAAATATGGGTAGAGTCCCTGGGAATGGGAGGAAAGTGTCATAATAATTGGAAGAACCTCTATCTCTGATTTGTCACCCTGCTATCCCTTCTCTTATTTTATAGGACATCCCATCAGCTAAGTTTTCACTGCTTCTGCTTCATTATCCTTTCCCTGTTTCCAGAAGCCTGCAGAGAGTCCTGGCTCCAACTCTGTAACTCTTGCAAAAAGTGAATTAAAAAATATTAAAAATAATCCAGGACTACATGATTTATTATTAACAATTATAGAGAAATTAATTCTGATTTTAAACAAACTTTTTAAAATGCTAGCAAATTACCAATTTTCTTCCATGATACAAATATGGTCTTGATACATAAAATGGGTATGTCAAAGTAAAAAAGAAAACAAACTCAGATGCAAACATTTTAAATGCTATATTAACAAATATATCACAAGTATCATACAATATGACAAGTTGGATATATGCCAGGAACATAGAGTTCATTTAGTATTAGGAAAACTATAAACTTAATGATATTAGCACTGGGGCAACTAGGTGGCACTGGAGTCAGAAGCCCTGGAGTCAGGAGGACCTGAGTTCAAATCTGGCTTCAGATACCCCAGTTGTCTCAGGGAAAAAAAGAACAGTGATATTAACAACAACAACAACACATGATTTTGTCAAGAGATAGAGAAAAAAACTTGAAATATATGTCTGCTAAAAACACTAAAAAATTAAGGACAAATAATCCATCTTTAAAATTATAAGTAAGATCTACTTAAAACCAAGAGCTACCATAATATTCAATGGAGATAAACTAGAATTTTTTTTCTAATAAAATGAGGGGTGAAACCAAAATGAGCATTTACCCCTTCTATTTGACATTATAGTAATGCTGGGAATAAGATAAGAAAAAATGGGGGAATAACTATAAGGATAAAAAAGAAGCATAATAATCACTTTTTGCAGGTGATATGATGGTTTATATAAAGAACTCTAAAAGTCCAGCTAAAGTTTTATTGAAATGATTAAAACCAGCAAATTTACAAGATACAAAATCAATTTATAGAAATTCTGGGAATTTTTATATAATAACAGTAAAAGTTGACAAGAGATAAAGAAATTCCATTTAAACTCACAATAGAAGATATAAAATGCTCTAGAGTTTATCTTCCAAGATACACATATCTCTCTATATATATATATGTATATATAAAGAAGAGAGAAAACTATACTGCAGTAGTCAGGATGTGGATGAACCAAATCTTGGTTTTCTAATTGTGAATGCATTGTTTTCCTTGGGAGCACAGTTCTGGAGTAGAGTTGCATGTTCTCTTTAGTAAATGCCTCCTGTCTGCTGCTGGAATACATCAATTGTATCTTCATCCTCCATTTCCAATTGTGCAGGTGTGTCTGTTTCATTGATTGGTTGCCCATCAAATCGGAATCTGATCTGCCTCATTGACAAACCCTGTCGTTCACAATAGGCTTTCATTAGTTTACTAAGTGGTGTGTGTCTCTTAATCTTAAATTGCACCACCGACCCATCTTGCCCTGCCACCTTCAAATTAATGTGGTCATTGTTTTCAGTCTTGACTCCTTCCTTAGGCTTTTCGTCCGCCATGGCGAGTCCGGGAATATCCTCAGCCTCCGCTTCACAAAAGAGGCACCAGGATGGACCGCTCCAAGGGAACGGGACACACACACACACACACACACACACACACACACACAAATTCAACTACAGACCATTGATTAGAGAAATAAAGGTGGACTTAAGTAATTTGAAAATATTAACTACTTAGAAATAAAACATTAAACATAATATTTTCTAAACTAATTTACTTATGTAGTGTCATTCCAATCAAAGGATTACTTCATATAACAAGAAAAAAATAACAAAATTCATATGAACACACACACATGCACAAAAGATCAAGATTTTCAAGAAAAAAATAATAAAAATAAAATGGAAAAGGGGACCTGTCAGTACCAGATTTCTAGCTCTATGACAAAGCTGCCATCCTCAAAAACAAATTTATACTGGTTAAAAAAAATAGAGAAAAAATTTTCCAAATGATAAATGGTCAAAGGATATGAACAATTTTCAGATGAAGAAATTGAAACTATTTCTAGTCATATGAAAAGTTGTTTCAAATCATGATTGATCAGAGAAATGCAAATTAAGACAACTCTGAGATACCACAACACACCTCTCAGATTGGCTAAAATGACAGGAAAAGATAATGATAAATTCTGGAGGGAATGTGGGAAAACTGGGACACTGATACATTGTTGGTGGAGTTATGAATGCGTCTAACCATTTTGGAGAGCAATTTGGAACTATACTCAAAAAGCTATCAAGATTTCTGGCCAAGATGGTGGAGAGGACACACACATCTACTTAATCTTCGTCTTTGCTCTCAGAATTTATTTCATGACAAGGCCTCAGAATTAGTGCTTGACTGACCCCCCTGACATCCCCCCAACACACACACACAAATAATTACCATCAGAAGATATCCCTCAAATTCAGCAGAAAAGTTCTGTTTTTGCTCACCAGTGGGGATGGTCAGATTGAGTGCAGAGTGAAGGCAGGAAGGCAGCAGCAGCACAGCAGACAGTAAGAGTATGAAGCTGACTGAGGGGGGTGGGTTGTGATCTCAGCCATCTCTACTGGGAGAATTTTACCAGTGCGGATACTTTGCTCTGGCAGTAAGCCAGTAGACCAGCAGAGGAGCTGTAAACACAGGAGGTAAAGACTAAAAACCCTAAAAGCTAAGATCTCTCGGGACCTGGCAACACCCACCCGAAGGGTCTCAGCACGCTCTCAGAGTCTCAGAGTGCAGATGCAATGCAGCCATTTCTGTCCTGCTAGTGCCTCACTACTCTTCCCTCCCCCCTTCTTTCCCCACCCCCCACTCCCCCTGCAGTCTGTAGAGGAAGCTTGGTAATACCAACCAGCCCCCTCCCCTCACCCCAAAAGCAGACTACATTTTTTTTTGCTAGTTTGTTTTCTTTGATTCTTCTTTAACAAAATGAGCAAAAAATTTAAACGAACTCTAACTATTGATAGCTTCTATATGGCTAGAGAGCAGACTTTGAACCCTGAGGAGACTAAAAACAGATTGTCTCCAGATGATCCTAAAAGGGGATATGATCTGGTCCTCAACACACAAGACTCTCATAGAAGAAATTAAAAAGGCTCTCACAAGAGAGCTAGAAGAAAAATGGGAAAAGGAAAGGGAAGCTTAGCAAGAGTTTGCATAAATCATCCCATTCATTTAAAGATAGAGTGGATAAAGAAATCAAATCCTTGAAAAACAGAATTAGTGAATTGGAAAAAGAAAATAGCTCTCTAAAAAAAATGGTGAAATGGAAAAAATTCCATAGAACAAAACAACTCACTTAAAAACTCAATTGGACAATTAGAAAAATATACTTAAAAAGTGAGTGAAGGACATAATTCATTGAAAATCAGAACTGAACAAATGGAATTAAATGACTCGAGGAGACACCAAGAATCAGTCAAGCAAAACTAAAAAAAATGAAGTAATAGGGGAAAATGTCAAATACTTTCTTGAGAATACAACAGACCTGGAAAATAGATCTAGGATAGACAATCTGAGAATTAATGCACTCCCTGAAAAATATAATGAAAAAAAGAGCCTGGACACTATTTTCCAGGAAATTATCAAAGAGAATTGTCCAGAAGTTAAAGAAACAGAGGGTAAAATAGGCATTGAAAGAATTCATCGATCCCCTACTGAAAGGGACCCTAAAATCAAAACTCCCAGAAATATAGTGGCTAAATTCCAGAACTATCAAACCAAGGAAAAATATGACAAGCTGCGAGAAAAAAATCAATTCACAATAAGGATCACCCAGGATCTGAGCAGCATTCACATTAAAGGATCATAGGGCCTGGAATCTGATATTCTGAAAAGCTAAGGAACTTGGTATGCAGCCAAAAATAACTTACCTAGCCAAAAAGAGCATGCTTTCCAGGGAAAAAGATGGACAATCAATGCAATAAATGAATTTCATCTATTTCTGATGAAAAGACCAGAACTAAACAAAAAGTTTGATCTCCAAATAATAGAACTCAAGAGAAACCTAAAAAGGTAAAAAGAAATCTTGGCAACTATATTTCTGCTATAAAGATATATAAAGAACACATGTATAATTTGTTCTAGAAACTAGAGGTGGAAAGAAAATTGTACCAGAAAAAGGGTAAAGTGGGGGTACTACATCTCACGAAGAGACAAAGGAAATCTATTATATCTGAGAGAAAGAATGGAGGGGGATGAACATAGTGTGTATCATATTCTCTTTAGAATTGGCTTAATGAGAAAAATATTAGACATATTCGATTTATGGTGAAACTTCTTCCACCTCATTGAAAAGTGCGAGAGGGAAAGTGAAAAGGGAAGGAGTAAAGTAAGTGTAAGGGAATAAGAAATTGTGAGGAAAAGGGGTAAGATGGGGGAGGGGAGGAATTCTAAAGTGGGGGGAGGGATACTAAAAAGGGAGGGCTGTGAGAAGCAAGTGGTGCTCACAAGTTTAATACTGGGGAGGGGGATAAGGGGGGAGAAAAGGAGAAAAGCATAAGCAGGGGTTAACAAGATAGCAAGTAATACAGAATTGGTCATTTTAACCATAAATGTGAATGGGGTAAACTCCCCAGAAAGAGGAAGTGGTTAGCAGACTGGATTAAAAACCAAAATCCTACAATAGGTTGTTTATAGGAAATACATCTGAAGCAGGGCGATACATACAAGTAAAGATAAAAGGTTGGAGCAGAATCTACTATGCTTCAGGTGAAGTCAAAAAAGCAGGGGTAGCCATTCTTATCTCAGATCAAGCAAAAGCAAAAATTGATCTAATTAAAAGAGATAAGGAAGGGCACTATGTCTTGCTAAAGGGTAGCATAGATAATGAAGCAATATCAATATTAGACAGATATGCATCAAGTGGTGTAGCATCTAAATTCTTAAAAGAGAAATTAAGAGAGATGTAAGAAGAAATAGCAAAATCATAATAGTGGGAGATCTCAACCTTGCACTCTCAGAATTAGATAAATCAAAGCACAAAATAAATAAGAAAGAAGTCAAAGAAGTAAATAGAATACTAGAAAAGTTAGATATGATAGATCTCTGGAGAAAACTAAATGGAGACAGAAAAGATTACACTTTCTTCTCAGCAGTTCATGGAACCTATACAAAAATTGCAGTAAGACAGAAACAGTAAATGGATCCTTTTCAGATCATGATGCAATGAAAATTACATTCAATAAAAAACCAGGGGAAAATAGACCAAAAAATAATTGGAAACTAAATAATTTCATACTAAAGAAGGATTGGGTGAAACAGCAAATCATAGACATAATTAATAACTTCACCCAAGAAAATGACAATAATGAGACATCATACCAAAATGTGTGGGATGCAGCCGAAGTGGTAATAAGGGAAAATTTTATATCTCTAGAGGCCTACTTGCATAAAATAGAGAAAGAGAAGGTCAATGAATTGGGCTTGCAACTAAAAATGTTAGAAAAGGAACAAATTTAAACCCCCCAGTCAAACACTAAACTTGAAATTCTAAAAATAAAAGGAGAGATTAATAAAATTGTAAGTAAAAAAACTATTGAATTAATTAATAAAACTAAAAGTTGGTTCTATGAAAAAACCAACAAAATAGACAAACCCTTGGTAAATCTGATTTAAAAAAGGAAAGAGGAAAATCAAATTGTTAGTCTTAAAAATGAAAAGGGAGAGCTTGCCACTAAAGAAGAGGAAATTAGAACAATAATTAGGAGTTACTTTGCCCAACTTTATGCCAATAAATTCGATAACTTTTTTTTTCCTTTTTTTATTATAGTTTTTTATTTACAAGATATATGCATGGGTAATTTTTCAGAATTGACAATTGCAAAACCTTTTGTTCCAATTTTTCCCCTCCTTTCCCTCTCCCCTCCCCCAAATGGCAGGTTGATCAATACATGTTAAATATGTTAAAGTATAAATTAAATACCATATATGTATACATGTCTGTACAGTTATTTTGCTGTACAAAAAGAATCAGACTTTGAAATAGTGTACAATTATCCTGTGAGGGAAATAAAAAATTCAGGTGGACAAAAATAGAGGGATTGGGAATTCTATGTAGTGCTTCATAGTCCTCTCCCAGAGTTCTTTCGCTAGGTGTAGCTGGTTCAATTCATTACTACTCTATTGGAGGTCATCATTGTTCATCTCATTGTTGAAGAGGGCCACGTCCCTCAGATAATCAGATAACTTAAAAGAAATGGAAGAATACCTCCAAAAATATAGCTTGCCCAGATTAACAGAGGAAGAAGTAAATTGGTTAAACAGTCCCATCTTAGAAAAAGAAATAGAATAAGCTATTAATCAACTTCCTAAGAAAAAATCCCCAGGACCACATGGATTTACATGTGAATTCTACCAAACATTTAAAGAACAATTATCTCCAATGCTATATAAATTATTTGAAAAAACAGTGATTGAAGAAGTCCTACCAAATTCCTTTTATGACACAGACGTGGTACTGATACCTAAACCAAGTAGGTTGAAAACAGAGAAAGAAAATTATAGACCAATCTCCCTAATGAATATTGATGCTAAAATCTTAAATAAAACATTAGCAAAAAGATTACAGAAAATCATACCCAGAATAATACACTATGACCAAGTAGGATTTATACCGGGAATGCAGGGCTGGTTCAATATTAGGAAAACTATTAGCATAATTGACTATATCAATAAGCAAAATAACAAAAACCATATGATCATCTCAATAGATGCAGAAAAAGTATTTGATAAAATCCAACATCCATTTCTAATAAGAACACTTGAGAGTATAGGAATAAATGGACTTTTCTTTAAAATAGTCAGGAGCATATATTTTAAACCACCAGTAAGTATCATATGTAATGGGGATTAACTAGAACCTTTCCCAGTAAGATCAGGAGTGAAACAAGGTTGCCCACTATCACCGTTATTATTCAATATTGTATTAGAAATGCTAGCCTCAGCAGTAAGAGTTGAGAAAGAGATTAAAGGAATTAGAGTAGGTAATGAGGGAACTAAATTATCACTCTTTGCAGATGATATGATAGTATACTTAGAGAACCCTAGAGATGCTACTAAAAAGCTATTAGAAATAATTCACAACTTTAGCAAAGTTGCAAGATACAAAATAAATCCACATAAATCCTCAGCATTTTTATACATCACCACAAAATCCAACAGTAAGAGATACAAAGAGAAATTCCATTCAAAATAACTGTCGATAGCATAACATATTTGGGAATCTATCTACCAAAGGAAAATCAGGAATTATATGAGCAAAATTACAAAACACTTTCCACACAAATAAAGTCAGATTTAAATAATTGGAAAAATATTAAGTGCTCTTAGATAGGCCAAGTGAATATAATAAAGATGATAATCTCCCTAAACTAGTCAATTTATTTAGTACTATACCAATCAGATTCCCAAGAAACTATTTTAATGACCTAGAAAAAATAACAACAAAACTCATATGGAAGAATATAGTCAAGAATTTCAAAGGAATTAATGAAAATTCTGATCTAAAACTATATTATAAAGCAGCAGTCACCAAAACCATTTGGTATTGGCTAAGAAATAGATTAATTGATCAGTGGAATAGGTTAGGTTCACAGGACAAAAGAGTCAATAACTACAGCAATCTGTTTGATAAACCCAAAGATCCCAACTTTTGGGATAAGAATTCATTATTTGACAAAAACTGCTGGGAAAACTGGAAATTAGTATGACAAAAATTAGGCATGGACACACACTTAACACCATATACCAAGATAAGATCAAAATGGGTCCATGATTTAGGCATAAAAATGAGATCATAAATAAATCAGAGGAACACAGGATAGTTCAGCTCTCAGACTTGTGGAGGAGGAAGGAATTTGTGACCAAAGCAGAACTAGAGATCATTATTGATCACAAAATAGAAAATTTTAATTACATCAAATTAAAAAGCCTTTGTACAAACACAATTAATGCAGACAAGATTAGAAGGGAAACAACAAACTTGGAAAACATTTTTACAGTTAAAGGTTGATAAAGGCCTTATTTCCAAAATATAGAGAGAATTGACTCTAATTTATAAGAAATCAAGCCATTCTCCAATTGATAAATGGTCAAAGGATATGAACAGACAATTCTCAGATGAAGAAATTGAAACTAAATTACCCTGGTATGGATTCTGTCAATATAAAGTAATTATTAAATAAAAATTAAAAAAAAAAAAGAAATCACACACAAAAAAAAAGAAATTGAAACTATTTCTAGCCATATGAAAAGATGCTCCAAGTCATTATTAATCAGAGAAATGTAAATTAAGACAACTCTGAGATACCACTACACAACTGTCAGATTGGCTAAGATGACAGGAAAAAAAAATGATGAATGTTGGAGGGAATGTGGGAAAACTGGGACATTGATGCATTGTTGGTGGAGTTGTGAATGAATCCAACTATTCTGGAGAGCAATTTGGAATTATGCCCCAAAAATTATCAAACTGTGCATACACTTTGATCCAGCAGTGTTTCTATTGGGCTTATATCCCAAAGAAATACTAAAGAAGGGAAAGAGACCTGTATGTGCCAAAATGTTTGTAGCAGCCCTATTTGTAGTGGCTAGAAACTGGAAAATGAATGGATGCCCATCAATTGGAGAATGGCTGGGTAAATTGTGGTATATGAATGTTATGGAATATTATTGTTCTGTAAGAAATGACCAGCAGGATGAATACAGAGAGGACTGGCGAGACTTACATGAACTGATGCTAAGTGAAATGAGCAGAACCAGGAGATCATTATACACTTCGACAACGATATTGTATGAGGACATATTTTGATGGAAGTGGATTTCTTTGAGAAAGAGACCTGAGTTTCAATTGATAAATGACGGACAAAAGCAGCTATACCCAAAGAAAGAACACTGGGAAACGAATGTGAACTATCTGCATTTTTGTTTTTCTTCCCGGGTTATTTATACCTTCTGAATCCAATTCTCCCTATGCAACAAGAGAACTGTTTGGTTCTGCAAACATATATTGTATCTAGGATATACTGCAACATATCCAACATATAAAGGACTGCTTGCCATCTAGGGGAGGGGGTGGAGGGAGGGAGGGGAAAAAATCAGAACAGAAACGAGTGCTAGGGATAATGTTGTAAAAAAAAATTACCCTGGCATGGATTCTGTCAATATAAAGTAATTATTAAATAAAAATTAAAAAAAAAAAGCTACTAAAGAAGGGAAAGGGACTTGTATGTGCCAAAATGTTTGTGGCAGCCCTCTTTGGAGTGGCCAGAAACTGGAAAATGAATGGATGCCCATTAATTGGAGAATGGCTGAATAAATTGTGTTATAGAAATGTTGTGGAATATTATTGTTCTGTAAGAAATGACCAGCAGGATGATTTCAGAGAGTCCTGGAGAGACTTACATGAATTGATGCTAAGTGAAATGAGCAGAACCAGGAGATCATTATATACTTCAACAACAATACTATAATCAATTCTGATGGAAGTGATTCTGTTTAACAATGAGAGGATCCAATTCGGTTCTAATTGATCATTAATAAACAGAACCAGCTACATCCAGAGAAGAAACACTGGGAAATGAGTGTGGACCACAGCGTAACATTTCCATTCTTGTTATTGTTTGTTTGCATTTTTGTTTTGCTTCCCAGATTATTTTTACCTTCTTTCTAAATGTGATTTTTCTTGTGCAGCAAGACAACTGTATAAATATGTATGCATATACTTTATTTAACATATACTTTAGCACATTTAACATGTATGGGACTATCTGCCATCTAGGGGAGGGAGTGCAGGGAAGGAAGGGAAAAGTTGGAACAGAAGTATTTGCAAGGGTCCATATTAAAAAATTACCCATGCATATGTTTTGTCAATAAAAAGCTATAATAAAAAATTAGAGAAATAACCAGGAATAAGCAGAGCTTACATCCTGGCCAAGGTCCGCTAGTACTAAGTAAGTATCATGTGTCTGAAGCTGCCCATTGTACCATTCTGTCTCCTGAGTGTTCTTTTTAAAAATCTGGAATGCTCCCAGCATATCGATTGGGATTTTTTAATAGAGAATTTAAAGGAGAATATAGGTAAGAGTAACTCAGAATGAGTAATTTTGTTACAGGGAATAGCCACATTGAAGAAATTGATCCAAGTATTTCACTAAGCAAGGAAGATGAATAATTTTTGTGAAATAAAGCTGGTTTTTCTCATGCTCTAATAGATTTTTATTTTTTTTTTTTTTTGGCTCCTACCATCAGTGTTATCTCTAAATAGCCTTGTAGCAATAAAAGGGACTGGTAACATAATTCCCCATTTTCATGCTTTCATAATTTTTGGAAAGCTCTCCATATCTGGGAAAGCTTTTCATAATCACAAATAACATTAAGAGACCATTCTTTTAGAAAGGAATATATAGTACTTTTAATTATACAGTACATTTTGGAGTAGAAACTATCAAACATGTTTCTAGTCTGTAAGTGATGTTTTCCTAGGTTCTCCCATTGTTCACTGACATTCCCTGGGTTACACTCTCCTTCCTGTGGTACCAATGATTTTTGTTGAGTTAGGAATGATGGCTTTTTTGGTGGTAGCAAAGAATTGGAAAATGAATAGATGCCCATCAATTGGGGAAAGGCTGAAGAAGTTGTGGTATATGAAGATAATCGAATACCATTGTTATGTAAAAAAAATGACAAACAAACTGATTCTAGAAAGAGTTGGAAAGATATACAAGAACTGATGCTGAAACAAGGAGAACCAGGAATACATTGTACACATAGCAGCAAGAATGTGGGATGATCAACTATGAAAGACTTGGTTCTTCTCAGTGGTTCAGTGATCCAAAGCAATCCAATAGACTTTGGCCAGAAAATGCCATCTGCATCCAGAAAAAGAACGAAGGAGACTGAATGTAAATCAAAACATGCTATGTTCACTTCTTTTTTCTTTTTTTTTTAACCTCTCCCGTGATTTTTCCTTTTGCTCTGATTTTTCTCTCCCAATATGATTCATAAAGCAATATGTATTTAAAATAAATAATTTTTTTAAAGTTAGGAATAATGATGTGTATGGCCTCAGGGAACTGGTGAGAAACCTGCCATTCAAATATAAAAGACATTTTTCTCATTATCTTATCAGTGTATTCCAATTTTTGATGTTTTTAGGTAAATGATCTGAATTGTAGAGACAAAATATCCAGGTTGTAAAGTCAGGCTTAGCCCCCAAGTTTCCCAATTCAGTCTATTGTTATTTGCATTACAATATGCTGTTTCTGCTTGTTTCTTCACTTTTTTCTTTTCTTTTCTTTTTTTTGTCTTAACATGTAATTTTCTTCTTTTTTCTTTTTTTGTCTGAGCATGTAATTTCATTTATATAGGGAGCTTCCAGTGAGGAAACTGTTTTTAAAATTTAATTTGATTTATTTATTTACCATTGTTTCAAATTACAGTTATTAGTTTCACATCTCAAGAGTTAGGGGTACAGAGCACTCATGATATGGAAAGACCAAATAAAAATTTTTTGATTGTTGCTTCATACCAAAGAAGTTTAATTTTGTCTTTTTTCTTTTATGGATCTTTACAGTATCTTGGTGTAGAGTTTGGGCTAAGTATTTGGTCATAGTCTCTGTGTAACATGCTTGTCTTTGTGTCCTCTGTAGCTCCCACAAAATTCTCCCCAAATTTCTTTCTTATTCTGCCCTGAGATATATTTAAAAAAAAAAAACAAACATTATGGGGAAAGTAGTGATACAGAAGAGAATGTAACTCCGTCCTTTCTTCCCCACCCTTCACTAAAGAAGACCACCGTTTCACACACATACAACCATACCACTAACACTTACGTTATCCATTCTTTCTCTGAAGATAGATAGTATCTTCCTTTATAGATCCTCTCAGTAAAAAACCTTGAGTAGATAGCAGCAGTTCTATAACTTAAAATCTCAGAGAGAGGGACACTACAGAAGTATATATTCAAGTTTTCCTGACTCCAAAGCTATGCCATTTCTTCAGTATATAAGGGGGGAAAAACTATTCTCTTAATTTGCAAAGATAATTCATGTAAGGATATCTGAGTGGAAATGGTCAATCTTATAGTATTCTGTGTGTTGTTAGTATTACAAAAATAAATTGTATAGATGATTAACTATGACAGACTTGGTTCTTTTCAGTGATTTAATGATCCAAGGCAATCCTTATAAACTGTGGATGGAAAATGCTATCCACATCCAGAGAGAGAACTATGGAGACTGTGAATCAACACATGCTATGTTCACTTTTTTTAAAAAAATCTTTTTCTTTTGTTTTGTTTTCTTTCATGATTTTTCCTTTTTGTTGTGATTTTTCTCCTCCAACATGATTCACAAGGAAATATGTTAAAAAATGAATGTACATGTATAGCAAAAAAAGTTTCTTATGTGTCACTGGGGAAAATTAAAATTAAAAAATCAATTGCATAAGTGTGAAATGAACATTAAAATAAATATTTTTCTATTGATATAAACTTAAGCAATATTAGAAACTTCAGCCTTACTATATTATAATAGGGAACTCTCCATAGTGATGCTGGTTGTTCTTGCTACTATGCGACATCTTTTCTCCATGTCTGTTTTTCTGTTTTTTTTTCTCTTATTTTGAAATCAAATAGATATGGAAACTAATAAAGGGAAGCTAACTGGCACAGAAGATAGAGCACTGACCTTGGAATAAGGAAGACTCTTCTTCCTGTGTTCGAATCTGATCTCATATATTTAGTAGCTGTGTTATCCTGGACAAGTCACTTAGCCCTGCTTGCTGCAATTCCTCACCTGTCAAATGAGCTAGAGAAGAAAATGGTAAAGCACTCCAGTACCTTTGCTAAGAAAACCCCAAATGGGATCATCAAATCAGACACACATGAATAACAGCAACAATAACTGGAAAGTTTAGGCAGCCATATTAAATTTAGACCAACATCCCTTACCTTATATAGAAAGAAACTCCAAATAGCTATGTGATCTAGAAATAAAAAGTCACATCATAAATAAATTTTGGCAATGTGACAAAAAATATTACAAAGAGATCTATGGATAGGAGAAAAGTTCATTACCAAATAAAGAAAAGAGAGGATCCTAGAAGATTAAAGTTGATCATTTTGATTGCATAAAATTTAAAAAGTGTTTGCATAAATGAATCCAATAAAGCTAAAATTAAAAGAAAAAACTTAACTGGGAAAAATATTCACTGACAATTTTTCTGACAAAGCTTTCATTTCTAAGATGTATAAGCAACTCATTCAAATTTATAAGAAGAGTCATAGGAGGGAGGAAATTTGGAAAAAAAGTTTTGCAAGGGTCAACATTGGAAAAATTACCCATGCCTATGCTTTGTAAATAAAAAGTTTTAATTAAAAAAAAAGAATAAGAGCCATTCCCCAAATGATAAGGAGTGTAAAAATATGAGTAGGCAGTTTTAGAGGGAAGGTCCCAATATCTTTGGCAAAAAGTAGATTTATGTAGGAAAAGAGGTTACAAACAAAATGAAGAGATATAATAGACACTATGATTGGTAATTATGAAATAGATTTGGGAGAGCTATAAGTTTACCAAGGAAAAGTGCTTGGAAGAATTTACTAAAGGAATATACCATGAGGTGTACTCCATTGACTGGCAAGCTAAATCCATCAAAGGAGTTAGCACTCTAAAAAAGTGAGTTAGTTATAAGGAGAAAGACACCATGAGGCATGGGGGAGAAGTAAGGAGAAAAGCACCACGAGGCAGACTGCCATAGAGGGCTAACCCTAAAGGGACTCAGCAAAGATGGCATGGGCAATGGACAGATTTATAGGGAAAATTTAACCATGGGGCTTTGATGTAACTTGGATTTCTGACTGGACACAGCGATGTGGGACTACCCACGACCCTCACAGAGGGTGGGACTATAAAGTAAAACTAAGCCCCATGCAGGGAATAAGCTTATTAGTACTTCAGTTTTTCTCTGCCAACCCCACCTAGTTACCCAGGACCTCATCACCATCAATTGTTCCTGGCACAGGAAAGTGTAGAGGCAGCACATACCAGGCAAGTGTGACCATTTCTGCTAACTTGGCCACTCTCTCTCCTCAAATCCTAATGGAGACAAACCAGGATGGAGATTCTAAGGGTTTGGGGAATAGCATAGCTTTCAGCCTGGTCCCCTAGCCATCATCCTGGGAGGCAGTCTCTGTAAAGATGAAGCTTGGCAATTAAAAAAAACACCCAAAGAAAATTCTTGCCACCAAGAGCCTCCCCATTATCAAATGATCCTACATCAGAAACTGTTACCATTTTATCAGTGAAAATTATATTAAATAAGAGGCGTTACTATCTATCTGACTTGCCTCTGAAGCTTAAAGAACATGAGCCTTTTTCATGAGTTGGAGTGAAAATCTTCTCCTTGTATTTTCTTCCCTGTTAGAAGGTGAGCAGGGACTCTTTTACTTTCCTTTTTGCATTTCCAGGGCTTAATATATTGATTTACATACAGAAAATACTTAATAAATGCCTTATTTATTTATTCAACTGGGTATAGGGCAGATTCCCATGATTGTTTACTCTGCTGCATCCTGGTTTGTCTTCTGAGGGTTGGGAGAGACAGAGATGGAAACAGGGAGAGGAGGAGAGGGAAAAATCCCATTCAGATATCACCAAAAAAAAAAAAAAAGTCCATGCCCAGGAATCTCATTAGATTGATGGACTCCTCAAATTCAAAAGGCATTAAAATTGGTTCAAGTCCTTCATTCTCCAAAAGAGAAGCTGAGGCTCAGAAAGGTCTGGGCCGTTCAACACTTTCATAACAGAGTTGGAATCCAAGCCCTCTTTCTGTTATGGACTGACTGCCTTTATCACCTTCTCTTAAGTAAACCTTCAAGTGCTTTTTAAAATGTCAGTTGTTATTACTCTCCCAACTCTGATATACACTGTGAGTATTTATAAAGTGCTTTATAATTTATTGTTCAATCATGTCTGACTGTTCAACACCCCCTTTAAGGTTTTCTTGGCAAAGATACAGGAGTGCTTTGCCATTTCCTTCTCCAGTTAATTTTACAAATGAGAAAACTGAGGCAAACAGGATTAAGTGACTTGCCCAGGGTCACACAGCTAGGAAGTGTCAGAGGTCAGATTTGAACTCAGAAAGATGAATATTCCTGACCTCAGACCTGATACTCTCTCCATTGCACCACCGAATTGCCCTCACAATTTGCAAAGTGTTGGACAAATGTTTCATTTTATTTTTACAACAATCCTGGAAGGTAGGTGTTATTATTATTATTATTATGAGGAAACACACTGAGAGAGCTTCAGTGATTTGCCCAAAGTCACTGTTTGCCAGTGTCTGAGGTCAAATTTGAACTCATGCTTTTCTGATGGGCAAGTCAAGCTCTCTCCCATATGCTATGATCTTATAGATTAACTTAGTCCAAGATCGTTACCCTGGGGTCCATGAACTTGTTTGTATCACAATATTTTGATAATCATATTTCAATGATAGATTTCCTTTGCAATCTTTTGCATTTAATTTGATGCATTGAAAAATATTCTTTTGAGAAGAAGGCTTCCCCAGATTCCCAGAGGGATCCATGATACAAAAAAGACCAGGAAACTTTTGGGCCACCCTAGTTACCTTTAAAAAGTAAAAGGGCTCTCAAGTAGGACAGGGTTCTCATTGGCTAAGTCAGAAGGGGAGGAGAAGAGAAGTCGTTATGTAGGTTGGGTTGGAGGAAAGATTACACGACTCAAGCAGTTTGGTTAGAGCCTCCCTTTTCCTTTCCTGTTCAGGGTGGGAGAATGATTGATGAGCCGAGTGTGTGTGTGTGTGTGTGTGTGTGTGTGTGTGTCACAGAGAGACAAAGACACAGACAGAGAGAGAGAGAGAGAAAGAGAGAGAGAGAGAGAAAGACAGAGAGAGAGAGACAGAGAGAGACAAAGAGACAGAGAGAGAGAGAGGGAAAGAGAAAGTGAGAGAAAGTGACACAGAGAGAAAGTGAGTGAGAGGTGAGAGGGAGGAGAGAGGGAAGTAGAGTTGAAGAGAGAAAGAGACAGACAGAGAGAGTGACAAAGAAAGAGAGACAAAGACAGAGAGACTAAGAGAGAAAGTTAAAGAAACACAGAGAGAAAATGAATGAAAGAGAAAGTGAGTTAGAGGGAGAAGAGAGGGAGGTAGAGATGGAGAGAGAAAGAGAGAGACAGAGACAGAGACACAGAGAGAGAGAGAGATTGAGTTTATTTCCTACTCCATATCTACTCTTCTCAGATGACTCAGCTGGACTTTCCTTCTCCTCCTGGCCTGCTTACAGGACCAGCCGGTTTCAGCTGACTTCAAGGAAAAAGCACCTATCAGACCCAAGTGGCCTGGCAAGAAGGCCAGGCCTGTGGCTCTCAGGAGCTACTGGAAGTCCATGAGGCGCTTTTTGGATTACCAAAAGAGGTTCTTGTGAGTTTGTGTATCTTTGTATATATTTGTGTTTATTTCCTTGTGCTTTTGAAATGAACAGCCTCTAACTCATCCTTCTCCTTCCTCTTCCTCCCTCTACCCATCCTATCAGTATGGAAGGAGAAGGCCAAAGAGATTGGTGACCCAGCACTCCAAAGACCTGACCTCTCCTTTACTTCCTAAATCCATGCTATATGGATTCCAGAAAGACCTCACCCCATCAAACCTCTAATGTCCATTCTTTCCCCTGATAAAAAGTTCAATCATGGAAGCAAGTGGACCTCTAGATTGTCTCCCTCTCTCCCCCCACACTGTCAGAACTTCTCTCTGGTGAATGGCCAGATTCTTTGTCTGAGACATAGACAATAAAATGGAATCTCTGGCAGAGTTTCTGGACTTTTCAGGGGGCTGTCATATGGGAAGGAGCCTGTCTCCCTAGGGGCTGAGAGTCATAGGAACTAGGGGATCCTTTGGAGGAGTGAACAGGATAGAAAGCTGAAAGACTCATCTTTACCTTCTGACTCTTTACAGAGTTCAATGTAAGGGAAGGAAGACTGATTTTCAAGTCCAAAGACTTGGATTCTAATTCTCTCTCTGGCACTAAGTAGCTCTGGACCTGTTTCTTCGCTGGGTCTCAGTTTCCTCATCAGTAAAATAAGGAGATTAGAACCTTTAGGGCACCTGCCAACTCTGATATTCTATGGCAAGTCTTGAATGAGGATATAGGGTGGGGAAAGGGTGGGAGATGAGACTCCAGGGATGTCAAGATTACTTAGGGATATGGGGGAGGGGGTCTTAGGTGAACACTAGTCTCATCCAGAGCTTGGGCCTGGATGACATCTATCCAGGTGGCTCAGATGGGCTTACTGAAGATATGAGAGACTGCTTCAAATAGAGATTGTGTTCTTGGGTCTGAGAACTGGGTAAATGTAGGAAAGAGGTGCCCTCCATTACCCTGTTGACCTCATGCTATATTCCAGATACCCTCAGAGCTCCAGTTCTTGCTCCTTAACCAATCTCTTATTATTACTTATTTAGAACAGAACCTGAAGCTCTGTTGTGGGACTAGGTATTTGAGATACATTTCTCGAGACTGTAACTACTATTGTTTTTTGAGTTTTGAATTCAGGTGGGAACGAAGGACCATTAAGTCAGTAACTCACCATTTCAGAGAAATGTCACAGTCTATTCAGAAGGATGAGTGGAGGTGTGTATCTGAGCAAAAAGCTCAACATTAAGCTTTCCTTCATGTGTGATCTTTCTGACTCAATTTCCTAATTGTGTTCCTTTGTACAGGAATGTTCTCCACCTAATTAATCCTGGGTCTGGATATGGAGTATGGTATGGCTATGTTTACTACATGTTTACTCATTATTTGTGCTACAAATATTGACTTCATACCTGAAGTCAAACAGAACCATGGATGCTTTGTCCTGCTATAATAATGTTGCTTCTTTTTTTCTCTTATAGCAAATTTCTATATTCAGAGCATGTGATCAATTTAGAAGCCATGAGCACAAAGCAAGTATGTAAGGTCTGGCCATTTTCTATCTGAAAATATGTAGCTAGAGGTAAAGGACTAGTTTTCCATCTGAAATATATAGTCCTTAGGTAAATGAATATTTGGTCTACTCTTCTGCCTTTACTAGATATATAGACTAACTACCAAACTGAAAGAGTCCAGAGCCATTGTGCCAACGTTATGGTTTGTACGCCTGTGCAATCTGGAAAGTACATCAAACCCATGCCAGGAAACCAAATCACTTCCATTTGAATTGTCCTAGGAAGATTCTGAAAATCACCTGGCAAATTAAAATGCTAGACACTGAGGTCCTTTCTCAAATTAAACTGTCAAGCATTCCAATTCTAATACCTTTTATTTGTTTGTTTGTTCGTTTGCTCATTTGTTTATTTATTTATTTAAATTTTTTCTGAGGCAATTGGGGGTAAGTGACTTTTCCAGAGTCATATAGCCAGGAAATGTTAAGTGTTTGAGGCCAGATTTGAACTCAGGTCCTCTTGATTTCAGGACCTGTGCTCTATCCACTGCACCACCTAACTGCCCCCCCCCCCCCCAAGCATTCCAACTCTACTGAAGAGAGCACAACTCCATTGGGCTGGACACATCATAGAGAACTCCCACAGGGCAAGCACTCACAAGGTAGTCAGAAAAAGCGATACAAGGACACTCTCAAGGTCTCTCTTAAGAACTTTAAAATCAATTATATGACATGGGAGACAATGGAACAGGACTGTCCAGCATAGTATACCCTCATCAAAAAAGTGCTGTACTCTATCAGCAAAACAGAATTGAATTAGGCCAAAGGAACATGAGATGTGCAAAATTAGAGAAGCTACCCCAAATGTTCATATGCATTATTTGTGTCCAACATGTGGCAGAGCATTCTGAGCTCATATTGGTTTGATCAGCCATAGTTGGACATACTGTAACTCGACTCTAACATCATAATGTCATTTTGATCCTCCTCAAGTACAAAGGACAACAACTAACTAGATATATATCTTACTAGAGATATATATTTGTATGAAATACAATATGAAATTACTTTCATATATTATAAGTCATGGAGCCACTCCCCAATTGATGGGCATCTACTCATTTTCCAGTTCTTTGCCAAAACAAAAAGAACTGCTACAAACATTCTTGCATATGTAGATCTCTTTTCTTCCTTTATGATTTCCTTAGGATACAGACTCAGTAGTAGCATTCTAGGATCAAAGGGTATGCACAGTTTTATAGCTCTTTTAACATACTTCCAAGTTGTTCTCCAAAATGGTTGGATCATATCACAACTCCACCAGCCATTTTCCACCACCAGTTTTCCCACATCCCCTCCAACATTTATCATTATCTTTTCCTGTCACCTTAGCCAATCTGAGAAATATGAGCAGAGTTATTTTAATTTGCATTTCTCTAATCAATAGTAATTTAGAGTCTTTTTTCATATGACTATAGATACCTGTAGTTTCTTCATCTGAAAAATTGTTTGTTCATAGCATTCTACTATTTCTCAGTTGGGGAATGATTTGCATTCTTATAAATTTGACAGAGTTCTTTATATATTTTAGAAATGAGGCCTTTATCAGAAACACTGACTGTAAAATTTTTCTCTCAGCTTTATGTTTCCCTTTTAATCTTTGTGTGTGTGTGTGTGTGTGTGTGTGTGTGCAAACCCTTTTTAATTTAATGTAATCAAAATTTTTCATATTGCATTTCATAATGTTCTCCAGTTCTTCTTTGGTGATGAATTCTTTCCTTCTCCAAAGATGTGATAGGTAAACTATCTTTGCTCTCCTAATGTGCTTATGCTATTTCTCTCACACTTCTTGAATGATCTTCTCTGCCCTTTAACCATACATCCAAGGATGATGGCTCTACTTTTCAGGCTCTCTCTCTAGCAGTTCTTGTCCCACCTTATAAGCTACCACAAGTGGGGAATGACTCTTGAGTCAACTTAAAGATTGTAATATGAACCTTCTCTAAGTATTTCTGAATGCCCTATGAAGAGAAATATCTCCAATTGGAAACTCTCTCAACCAGTCATTCTCTTTATCCAATGTTTATGATACTATCCATTGTTTGTTAGAGTTGTTTCTTCTGAGTTTTGGTCAATTCACCATTAAATGATGATCAGCACTAGATGCTGCATTGACCAGCTTCAGGGATCACAATCCTGAGATTCAGAACTGACCGGACACTGTTTTGGCCAGCCTCTAGTGCCTCAACACCCCTCCAATTTGGGACTATGTAGGATGGACTTTTCTCTAGACCCACTCCTAGCAAGAAGTAACTTTAGAGGATGAGACCTTTACCTCAAAGGATTTGGGGCTACATTTATTTGGGAGAGGAATTGATTGATGCAGTGAATAGACACCAGCAAAATATTATCCAGTATCTGAATAGGTCCCAGTAAGGAGACACAGATTCTAGAATTATTTTGTACTGAAATTATCACGTACTGACAGAACTAGCCTGTGTTGATCTCCACTACTGTGCCCTGGTAACATTTTATACGTTTATGGTATCACCAACTGTTCCTTCTTCCCCACAGGCCTCTTCCAGCTTCTGGGCGCTTACTTATTATTTCTGGATTTTGCCTCTAAAGAATTTCATTGATCTCCAAGAACCCCTCCAGGTTAAGGATGACCTTCACCCACTTTTCAAGATTTCTTTAACAACTGAAAGAAATGGGAATGACATGAAAGCTGGAATTCTAAATCAGCTCATTCAGCCTCCATTGTCAATAACTCTAATCCATCCATCCTGTTACATGTATAACAATCCATCGTTACATAGAGATAGGCCAATTTCTGAGATTGTCTTCATTAGCACATCTTCAGACAAGTTGGACTTAGTCAGGTAGACTCCATTTGAATCCTCTTTAGTTCCTCCCTGGCCTCTCCCTAATTCCTCCCCAACTCCTGGAACACTTCTCCCCTTATTCCCCAGACTCTGACTTTGCTCCTCTTCCTTCCCTGAGATTTTAAAAGTTTCTGAATCCAGGAAGAATGCTTTCTAATCAACTATGATTCTGCCTTGTTTAGTCATGTTTGTTTGAAGTCGTGAGCTATTTCATGAAAAAACTGGAAAGTCTTTGTCATGTAATAAATATCTCACATGATTTCTTCGTGTTTCTTGAGCCACAATTCTATTATAATAATAAAATTATGCTCTCCCAATCTATTTCTATCCACTTCATTGATAACCTGTGAGTGAAGAGAGAAGTAGTCTATATTCATTGGGCAGACTAAGGAAAGTCTTCCTTCTCCCCCAGCTCCCTTAACTCTTGGATTTAAATCAAGTGACCATGACTAGGAAAAGAGGCTCGAGGTGACAGTGAGCAATGTTGTGGAGTAGAAAAACATAGATCTGTTTCTAGAGGAAGGAAGTTGGCTAGATTTGGGGGAATGGCCTGGGGCTGGGGAGGGGAAGGGTCCCTTGGATTCGGCCATTGTCCCACAATCCATCAGCCTTTTTCTGGCTATATCCTTCCTCTGGGTGGGTGTTTTTGGGGGGAGCTTAGTGAAAAGAAATAGATGATGGTGAGGAGATAGAGTCTTTGGGGAGCAGCTCCTATACTAAGAAGCTAGCTCATGGACTCCAGATACGTGGACGCAATGATGAAGAAACCAAAAGTTGATAGTTCTGTACCTTGTTCTGACAGAACTATCAACTTTTGGCTTCTTCATCATATGATATATGATACAGATGATACAGATGCATATGATACAGATGAAAGAAACTTGGAACTCAGGGGATGGTGGAAGGGTAGGACTCAAGAAGATTAAGATGTGGAAATCTGGTTTTTGAATACACACCTAGTGGGGGAAGAGATGAAATTCTGGGCTTGAAAGTTTTCCCTTGGAGTCTCCAAGAAGTCTGTTTCTTGCACCAACTTTCCATATATATATACTTCAGATATGTGCCTTTAGCTGTCTTTCACAAGGGATTCTATGCCAGTATCAAGGTCAGGCATTCCTAGCAGCCTTTCATTTTTAATTTCTAAATTTCAAAAATTATATTTTATAATTTCTCCTTCTTAACGAAAGCCTCCCTAGAATGAGTCACTATGGGGGTATGTTCTCCTTCCATTCCACTTTTCCACTTTCTGGTTGACATGTGAATCCACTTTCCTTTGCAGGAACTCTTAGCCTTAGGTTTTCCATTTTCACTCAGTTCTTGCTTTGACTAAGTGTTGGGATTGGTCAGTCAGAGTCCTAAAACTAGGCTAAAACTAGGAAATTTGGCACCAAGGACAAACTCCACAGGGCAATCTCAAAATCAATTTCAAAACCAAGATAGACTTCAGAACCGGCCCTGGACTGCAAACCTCAAAAAAATCTTTTGTCTTCAATAGTCCCTGCTTTCCTGTCAGTGAGTGAACCTATGAGAGTCATAATATCATTATCCCATGATAGTTATAATATCATTATAATATATTGATTGACCTTTTCTGTGTACCTTCTGGGTAATCCCATGCACAGTTCCATTAAGGTTTTAGGATCTCTCCATGGTAGCAAACACTTCCTATAACCTCAGAATTGACCTGTCTTCTGATGTAATCAGCACTATTTATTCTATTAAAATCCTTGTCTTTCTTTTCTAGGGTGCTGACTTCTTCAGGAAGCTTGGCCCACCCACTGCGTGTTTAAATGTCATTCAATGTCTTTGTTTGAGTTGGAGGATAAGCCTGAATTCTTTCAGAAACAACATCATGACCCATATCTGACAGCTTAACACTTTAGGCTTGACATCCGGACTTCCTCATTCCACATGAAATCCAGGGGACAAAAGATTATTCAATCCAATCCCCAACCACAATTCCAAAAGACCTTCCATTCTCCATGCTTCAACTGATACCTTTTACTGCTGCCCCCTCCCCAAAAGTCTCTGTTCTCTCTCATTTCCCCACCCAGCTGTAATGAATAAGTGTTAG
Source organism: Antechinus flavipes (assembly GCF_016432865.1). NCBI lineage: Eukaryota > Metazoa > Chordata > Mammalia > Dasyuromorphia > Dasyuridae > Antechinus > Antechinus flavipes. The sequence goes on along the minus strand of NC_067401.1, from coordinate 139,622,374 downwards.
AATGGGATCTTTGAATCCATCTAGTCTGCTCTCTTCTCCTACTTTGATGGTTTGAGACTTTTTGGAAGGGGGTTATTAATGATCTAAGAAAAGAAAGGTCTGATCAGGGGTCCTCAAACTATGGCCCTCGGGCCAGGTGTAGCAGCTGAGGACGTTTATCCCCCTCAGCCAGGGCTATGAAGTTTCTTTATTTAAAGGCGCACAAAACAAAGTGTTTATTTTTACTATTGTCCGGCCCTCCAATAGTCTGAGGGACAATGAACTGGTCCCCTATTTTAAAAGTTTGAGGACCCCCGACTCTAGATGGACCACTATGGGGATGAAAAATCTGGCATGGATTCAAAGTAGTGCACACTCAGTATAGATTCTAATCCCTCACCATACCCAGTTCATTTCAGGTAAGGGGAAGAGAAGGGTGGGATAGTGGGCTCCTCTGCAGAGGAACCCTTATCATTGTCTCTCTGAGTCTCTAGGTTTCTAAGGAGGGAGTGGCAGCACCTTTCTCAATGTTGCTGTAGTCAGGTGATCTTGTTAGATGAGGAGAGTGGGACCTCCTCCTTTCTTGATCACCCCTTCTTTTGCCCTCCTCCTCTCCTAATCTCCTTCTCCTTTCCCCTCCCTCCTTCTTTCCAGGTCACCATATAAGCAAGCCCCAGGAGGCAAGAACCCAGGAAAGAGTCAGCTGGTGTATACCATCTCCTTTCTTGTCTTAACTGTCTCTTGCTGCCATCCTCCCAAACTTCTACAGTGAGTATTTCAACAAGATATAAGAAAAGGAGAATTTGGGGGGTAGCAAAGGAGACTACCATTTCCAAGGTAGTGAGGAAAACAGAAAAACCAAGAGTGGGATGGTAGGAGTTTTAAAGAGGGCACTAGATTAGGAGAGTGATGGGAGTAACTGAGACTGAGGAAGGAACTGGGATTGAGACTCCCCAATTAGCCACACAGAGGCAAAAAGAGTGGAGTCTTTAATAGAGAATAGGATATTCTGGGCATGGATGATCTAGATGGTCCTTTGAGAGCCTCTGAATCTAAGAGTCTTAACTTGTGAGGAGGGAATATGTCACAGAGCTTATTAAATACTCATAGATGTTGGAAGATCCTTATTATCCATCTAAGTTAGAAGTTGGGTAGCAGTTGGTAACATTCCAGCTTAGAGTTCTAAAAGCTTCAGTTTCTCTCTCTCTTTGACTCCCTCCCTTCCACTTTTTCTCTCTCTTGTTCTCTGTCTTCCCCCCTCTCTCTTTTTTTGCTTTTCTCTCTCTCTCCTTCTCTGTCTTTCTCCCTTTTCATTCCCTTCTGTAAAGGACCCTGCCTGGGTGAAGGGGCAGGTCAATTCTCTGAGAGCCTCTATAGCTATGGATTATAAACTTGAAGGCATTGCAAAGCAACCTTCTAAGATGTTCCTTGTAGATTGGGAATGAAATAAATTGGAGGCAAGAGGGAAGAGGAAAGAAGGTCAGATAACGCAATTCCCTCTCACTGGGAAGGTCAGAGAACGCAACTGTCTCTCAGTCTCCTTGTATCATCATCATCATCCTCTTATATGAAGAAGATCCATTCTACAGGTCTGAGTTATACCTCCAGCAGCTGCTGGGAAGTAGCTCCTGTATCACATAAGAAATAAAGAAGCAGGAGCACTTGAGAGCTGTTCATGAGTAGGATCCTCCCAGAGTTCTTTCTGTAACCAGCAGGGAAGGAAAGGGAGAAGAGATCTGGTAAGACCTTTTTAGTCGGGGTAATTAAATGGGCCAGCACATCAAAGGGCTGAGCCAGGAGACTGATGAGAGACATAAATGCTTGTTTTGACTATAATCATCTTCTCCATTTGAAAGTTTGCCTCTATGATATCTTACAAACTTCAACACCTGCTATAGTGCTGTTTGCACTCCCTAACATTTGAAGGAGTTGCAAAGTAGCCTTTGCAGATGTTCCTTCTGGACTGGGAATGAAATAAATTGGAAGCAAGAGGGAAGAGCAGAGAGGTCAGAAAATGCTACAGCCTCTCGGTCTCCTTGTATCATCATCATCATCATCATCCTCTCACATGAAGAGATCCATTCTACAAATCTGATTTAGAACTCCAGCAGCTACTGGCAGGTGGCTCCCGTATCACAACACCTCCTTCTCCCTGAATTCTTCCTGTTTCTCTCCTTTAATTTTTCTCTGTTCCCTTGCTCTGTTAATTTCTTCCTTTATCCTGACATCTCTTTCCCCCTCTCCCTTCTCCTCATCTCTCCTTTTCTCTTTTCTCTATATTTATTTTTTGCTTTTTTTCTCAGGCCTTCTCTTCTGACCCTTTCTTCTCATCTCTTGTTCTTCAGATGGCTGTCCTTCAACGCTGGTTCTCTTTTCTGGTCCTTTCCTGCTGTGTGGCTTTATTGCTGCCACCAAATGTACAGGCCATAAAGAAGCCAGTTTATCCTGGAAAGGATGCTACCCCAGAGCAGTTGGAACAGTTTCTGAAAGACCTGCAATTATATTTGAACCAATTAACCCGTCAAAGGTAAGTGAAACTTCCTCTGTTGGGTGGGGGCAAGGCTGGGGTCTAGAGGTCTATAAAATAGCAATGTGAGATAGTGAAGAGAATAAGTAGGGGGTTTTAATTGGGACATTATAAAGGTATGTGTTGAGTTCCTTGCAATCCTGGGCATGAATGTGGAGCATACTTATGCATATATATGAGCTAATGCAAGAGTGTGAGTTAGGCGTGAGTCTGGACTACTTAGCAGTGAGTTCTTCATGTCAATGTGACCAGAAGTATCCATATATAGTGGGGGGAGAAATCCAGAAATTTCCACCAGCTCTGATCCTGGGGACTAATCATACCACTAATCACACCTTTCTCTCCCAGACATTCAATTCAAATCCTAGCCTCTCCTAGGTAGGGCTTCTGAATGTCGTTCTCAGCTAGAGAGAAGAGGGTGTGTCCGAAAACTGTATGTGAGTTTTTGAGATACTACTTTGTATGTGAGCTTGGTCTTGTTCAATTATTGGGGAGTATGGGGAGCTCTGCCTCCAGATGTATTTTTCCATAGGTATGGGAAGAGAGCAGAGGATGAGAGATTCTATGAAGATGGGGTAGATTTCTTGGAGTAGGTGGTTCTGCTGCAGCAATCCAGGTACAAAGTATCTCCAAATCTCCGAATTTTCCTACATTGAGGGAGGAGAGTATAGTGAAGAACTTTATGTGCAAGTGTGTGTGTATGCCCTCCACAACTCGGGAAGAAGAGGGAATGGAAAAAGGAGGAAACTAGTGGTAGATGGGTAACAGTGCCTTCAATGATAGGATCACTTTCCCATGGGGAAAAATATGGGTAGAGTCCCTGGGAATGGGAGGAAAGTGTCATAATAATTGGAAGAACCTCTATCTCTGATTTGTCACCCTGCTATCCCTTCTCTTGTTTTATAGGACATCCCATCAGCTAAGTTTTCACTGCTTCTGCTTCATTATCCTTTCCCTGTTTCCAGAAGCCTGCAGAGAGTCCTGGCTCCAACTCTGTAACTCTTGCAAAAAGTGAATTAAAAAATATTAAAAATAATCCAGGACTACATGATTTATTATTAACAATTATAGAGAAATTAATTCTGATTTTAAACAAACTGTTTAAAATGCTAGCAAATTACCAATTTTCTTCCATGATACAAATATGGTCTTGATACATAAAATGGGTGTGTCAAAGTAAAAAAAGAAAACAAACTCAGATGTAAACATTTTAAATGCTATATTAACAAATATATCACAAGTATCATACAATATGACAAGTTGGATATATGCCAGTAACATAGAGTTCATTTAGTATTAGGAAAACTATAAACTTAATGATATTAGCACTGGGGCAACTAGGTGGCACTGGAGTTAGAAGCCCTGGAGTCAGGAGGACCTGAGTTCAAATCTGGCTTCAGACACCCCAGTTGTCTCAGGGAAAAAAAGAACAGTGATATTAACAACAACAACACATGATTTTGTCAAGAGATACAGAAAAAAACTTGAAATATATGTCTGCTAAAAACACTAAAAAATTAGGGATAAATAATCTATCTTTAAAATTATAAGTAAGATCTACTTAAAACCAAGAGCTACCATAATATTCAATGGAGATAAACTAGAATTTTTTTTCTAATAAAATGAGGGGTGAAACCAAAATGAGCATTTACCCCTTCTATTTGACATTATAGTAATGCTGGGAATAAGATAAGAAAAAATGGGGGAATAACCATAAGGGTAAAAAAGAAGCATAATAATCACTTTTTGCAGGTGATATGATGGTTTATATAAAGAACTCTAAAAGTCCAGCTAAAGTTTTATTGAAATGATTAAAACCAGCAAATTTACAAGATACAAAATCAATTTATAGAAATTCTGGGAATTTCTATATAATAACAGTAAAAGTTGACAAAAGATAAAGAAATTCCATTTAAACTCACTATAGAAGATATAAAATGCTCTAGAGTTTATCTTCCAAGACACACATATCTCTCTCTATATATATATATGTAGACACACACACACACACACACAAATTCAACTACAGACCATTGATTAGAGAAATAAAGGTGGACTTAAGTAATTTGAAAATATTAACTACTTAGAAATAAAACATTAAACATAATATTTTCTAAACTAATTTACTTATGTAGTGTCATTCCAAAAGATCAAGATTTTCAAGAAAAAAATAATAAAAATAAAATGGAAAAGGGGACCTGTCAGTACCAGATTTCTAGCTCTATGACAAAGCTGCCATCCTCAAAAACAAATTTATACTGCTTAAAAAAAATAGAGAAAAAATTTTCCAAATGATAAATGGTCAAATGATATGAACAATTTTCAGATGAAGAAATTGAAACTATTTCTAGTCATATGAAAAGTTGTTCCAAATCATGATTTATCAGAGAAATGCAAATTAAGACAACTCTGAGATACCACAACACACCTCTCAGATTGGCTAAAATGACAGGAAAAGATAATGATAAATTCTGGAGGGAATGTGGGAAAACTGGGACACTGATACATTGTTGGTGGAGTTATGAATGCGTCTAACCATTTTGGAGAGCAATTTGGAACTATACTCAAAAAGCTATCAAGATTTCTGGCCAAGATGGTGGAGAGGACACACACATCTACTTAATCTTCGTCTTTGCTCTCAGAATTTATTTCATGACAAGGCCTCAGAATTAGTGCTTGACTGACCCCCCTGACATCCCCCCAACACACACACACAAATAATTACCATCAGAAGATATCCCTCAAATTCAGCAGAAAAGTTCTGTTTTTGCTCACCAGTGGGGATGGTCAGATTGAGTGCAGAGTGAAGGCAGGAAGGCAGCAGCAGCACAGCAGACAGTAAGAGTATGGAGCTGACTGAGGGGGGTGGGGTGTGATCTCAGCCATCTCTACTGGGAGAATTTTACCAGTGCGGATACTTTACTCTGGCAGCAAGCCAGTAGACCAGCAGAGGAGCTGTAAACACAGGAGGTAAAGACTAAAAACCCTAAAAGCTAAGATCTCTCGGGACCTGGCAACACCCACCCGAAGGGTCTCAGCACGCTCTCAGAGTCTCAGAGTGCAGATGCAATGCAGCCATTTCTGTCCTGCTAGTGCCTCACTACTCTCCCCTCCCCCCTTCTTTCCCCACCCCCCACTCCCCCTGCAGTCTGTAGAGGAAGCTTGGTAATACCAACCAGCCCCCTCCCCTCACCCCAAAAGCAGACTACATTTTTTTTTTTGCTAGTTTGTTTTCTTTGATTCTTCTTTAACAAAATGAGCAAAAAGTTTAAACGGACTCTAACTATTGATAGCTTCTATATGGCTAGAGAGCAGACTTTGAACCCTGAGGAGACTAAAAACAGATTGTCTCCAGATGATCCTAAAAGGGGATATGATCTGGTCCTCAACACACAAGACTCTCATAGAAGAAATTAAAAAGGCTCTCACAAGAGAGCTAGAAGAAAAATGGGAAAAGGAAAGAGAAGCTTAGCAAAAGAGTTTGCATAAATCATCCCATTCATTTAAAGATAGAGTGGATAAAGAAATCAAATCCTTGAAAAACAGAATTAGTGAATTGGAAAAATAAAACAGCTCTCTAAAAAAAATGGTGAAATGGAAAAAATTCCATAGAACAAAACAACTCACTTAAAAACTCAATTGGACAATTAGAAAAATATACTTAAAAAGTGAGTGAAGGACATAATTCATTGAAAATCAGAACTGAACAAATGGAATTAAATGACTCGAGGAGACACCAAGAATCAGTCAAGCAAAACTAAAAAAAATGAAGCAATAGGGGAAAATGTCAAATACTTTCTTGAGAATACAACAGACCTGGAAAATAGATCTAGGATAGACGATCTGAGAATTAATGCACTCCCTGAAAAATATAATGAAAAAAAGAGCCTGGACACTATTTTCCAGGAAATTATCAAAGAGAATTGTCCAGAAGTTAAAGAAACAGAGGGTAAAATAGGCATTAAAAGAATTCATCGATCCCCTACTGAAAGGGACCCTAAAATCAAAACTCCCAGAAATATAGTGGCTAAATTCCAGAACTATCAAACCAAGGAAAAATATGACAAGCTGCGAGAAAAAAATCAATTCACAATAAGGATCACCCAGGATCTGAGCAGCATTCACATTAAAGGATCATAGGGCCTGGAATCTGATATTCTGAAAAGCTAAGGAACTTGGTATGCAGCCAAAAATAACTTACCTAGCCAAAAAGAGCATGCTTTCCAGGGAAAAAGATGGACAATCAATGCAATAAATGAATTTCATCTATTTCTGATGAAAAGACCAGAACTAAACAAAAAGTTTGATCTCCAAATAATAGAACTCAAGAGAAACCTAAAAAGGTAAAAAGAAATCTTGGCAACTATATTTCTGCTATAAAGATATATAAAGAACACATGTATAATTTGTTCTAGAAACTAGAGGTGGAAAGAAAATTGTACCAGAAAAAGGGTAAAGTGGGGGTACTACATCTCACGAAGAGACAAAGGAAATCTATTATATCTGAGAGAAAGAATGGAGGGGGATGAACATAGTGTGTATCATATTCTCTTCAGAATTGGCTTAAAGAGAAAAATATTAGACATATTTGATTTATGGTGAAACTTCTTCCACCTCATTGAAAAGTGGGAGAGGGAAAGTGAAAAGGGAAGGAGTAAAGTAAATGTAAGGGAATAAGAAATTGTGAGGAAAAGGTGTAAGATGGGGGAGGGGAGGAATTCTAAAGTGGGGGGAGGGATACTAAAAAGGGAGGGCTGTGAGAAGCAAGTGGTGCTCACAAGTTTAATACTGGGGAGGGGGATAAGGGGGAAGAAAAGGAGAAAAGCATAAGCAGGGGTTAACAAGATAGCAAGTAATACAGAATTGGTCATTTTAACCATAAATGTGAATGGGGTAAACTCCCCAAAAAGAGGAAGTGGTTAGCAGACTGGATTAAAAACCAGAATCCTACAATAGGTTGTTTATAGGAAATACACCTGAAGCAGGGTGATACATACAGAGTAAAGGTAAAAGGTTGGAACAGAATCTACTATGCTTCAGGTGAAGTCAAAAAAGCAGAGGTAGCCATCCTTATCTCAGATCAAACAAAAGCAAAAATTGATTTAATTAAAAGAGATAAGGAAGGGCACTATGTCTTGCTAAAGGGTAGCATAGATAATGAAGCAATATCAATATTAGACATATATCATCAAGTGGTGTAGCATCTAAATTCTTAAAGGAGAAATTAAGAGAGCTGCAAGAAGAAATAGCAAAACCATAATAGTGGGAGATCTCAACCTTGCACTCTCAGAATTAGATAAATCAAAGCACAAAATAAATAAGAAAGAAGTCAAAGAAGTAAATAGAATACTAGAAAAAGTTAGATATGATAGATCTCTGGAGAAAACTAAATGGAGACAGAAAAGATTACACTTTCTTCTCAGAAGTTCATGGAACCTATACAAAAATTGACCATATATTAGAACATAAAAACTTCAAATGCAAATGCAGTAAGGCAGAAATAGTAAATGGATCCTTTTCAGATCATGATGCAATGAAAATTACGTTCAATAAAAAACCAGGGGAAAATAGACCAAAAAATGCTAAGTGAAATGAGCAGAACCAGGAGATCATTATATACTTCAACAACAATACTATAATCAATTCTGATGGAAGTGATTCTCTTCAACAATGAAAGGAACCAATTCGGTTCCAATTGATCATTAATGAACAGAACCAGCTACATCCAGAGAAAGAACACTGGGAAATGAGTGTGGACCACAACATAACATTTCCATTCTTGTTATTATTTGTTTGCATTTCTGTTTTTCTTCCCAGGTTATTTTTACCTTCTTTCTAAATCTGATTTTTCTTGTGCAGCAAGGCAACTGTATAAATATGTATACATATACTGTATTTAACATATACTTTAGCACATTTAACATGTATGGGACTATCTGTCATCTAGGGGAGGGAGTGGAGAGAAGGAAGAGAAAAGTTGGAACAGAAGTATTTGCAAGGGTCCATATTAAAAAATTACCCATGCATATGTTTTGTCAATAAAAAGCTATAGCAAAAAAAATAAATAACCAGGAATAAGCAGAGCTTACATCCTGGCCAAGGTCCTCTAGTACTAAGTAAGTATCATGTGTCTGAAGCTGCCCATTGTACCATTCTGTCTCCTGAGTGTTCTTTTTAAAAATCTGGAATGCTCCCAGCATATAGATTGAGATTTTTTTTGTAGTGAATTTAAAGGAGAATATAAGTGAGAGTAATTCAGAATGAGTAACTTTGTTATAGAGAAGAGCCACATTGAAGAAATTGATCCCAGTATTTCACTAAGCAAGGAAGATGAATAATTTTTGTGAAATAAAGCTGGTTTTTCTCATGCTCTAATAGATTTTTTTTTTTAGCTCCTACCATCAGTGTTATCTCTAAATAGCCTTGTAGCAATAAAAGGAACTGGTAACATAATTCCCCATTTTCATGCTGTCCTAATTTTGGGAAAGCTCTCCATATCTGGGAAAGCTTTTCATAATCACAAATAACATTAAGAGACATTCTTTTATAAAGGAATACATCACATTTATATAGTACTTTTTGGAGTAGAAACTATCAAACATATTTCTAGTCTATAAGTCATGTTTTCCTAGGTTTTCCCATTGTTCACTGACATTCCCTGGGTTACACTCTCCTTCCTGTGGTACCAATGATTTTTGTTGAGTTAGGAATGATGGCTCTTTTGGTGGTAGCAAAGAATTGGAAAATGAATAGATGCCCATCAATTGGGGAAAGGCTGAACAAGTTGTGGTATATGAAGATAATCAAATACCATTGTTATAAAAAAATGACAAACAAACTGATTCTAGAAAGACTTGGAAAGATTTACACGAACTGATGCTGAAACAAGGAGAACCAGGAATACATTGTACACATAGCAGCAAGAATGTGGGATGATCAGCTATGAAAGACTTGGTTCTTCTCAATGGTTCAGTGATCCAAAGCAATCCAATAGACTTTGGACAGAAAATGCCATCTGCATCCAGAAAAAGAACTAAGGAGACTGAATGTAAATCAAAACATGCTATGTTCACTTCTTTTTTCTTTTTTTTTTTTTTAACCTCTTTTCACTCCCCTGCCTCCACCCACCAGAATCATCATTTCCTATACAACACATCAGGACTTGCACAAAGAGTAGGCGGGGGCCATTCTTTCTCCAAGCTTATATATTAATAGAGTATGGTCCAATTACTATTTAGCCTCATGTGCTTGGGACCTCAGTGCATCAACTCAAGCCTCAGCCCATTACATCTCCCGCTTTCTTTTGTTTTTGAACACAGGTAATCATGCCATCTCTGACTCCTCAGGGAAGTCAGAGCCCCCAAGGGTTGGTGATCACATCCTCCCTGACTTCTCAGGAAAGGAGGTGAAACCACGGAAAAGGAGGTGATCACAACCCCCCTGACTTCTCAGGAAGGGAGGTGAAAGCACTAAAAAGGAGATAACCACGCCCTCCCTGACATCTCAGGAAGGGAGATGAAAAGCACCAAAGGGAAGTGGGGGTTGCTAGCAGGTTTCTGGACTCAAGGGTCTTATTATGCACAAACCCATCAGCATGGGAAGTATCACACAAGCACATAGCAACAACGCAGAGGCTATTAGTGATGACTCTCCCCACAGTCAGTGCAGGCTTGATGTGGTGTAACAAACATGAATTATTCACCCAATTAATGGTATAACAAACAATATGAATCAACATTGTGTTGTAAAAGATTGCCAGAAGTCCTAGAAGGAGAGTATGTAAACAGCAGTCACACATACATCTTCTTCAGCAGCCAAGAGATAGTCCAAAACCAATCTATTGTCCATTGCTTCACATATCAGGGAATCCAATGATCCCCCCAAGTTTTTGAAGTCCAGCAAAAGTCTTTTTATGTCTTAGGGAATCCAATGATTCCAACAGATTTTGAAGTCCTGTAACAGTCATATCATTTCTCAGAGAATCCAATGATTCCTGAGCGCTTTCAAGTCTTATGTCTCAAAGAATCCAATGATTCCTGAGGGATTTAAAGTCCTACAACAATCTAATGTCTCAGAGAATCCAATGATTTCTGAGGGTTTTGAAGTCCAATGATTTTCTATGTCCATGAGTCAAACGCCATAACTGCCACACTCTTTCAATGGTGAGCACAATCAGCAACAGAACCACCCGATGTTTCTTGGGTCTTCTCCTTCATTTCAAGGGTCTGCTCTGTCTCTCTGCGATGGACAAGGCGAATACGGCTCGTTGGCACCCATCTGATTCCTTCTCCACCTGTAGAGATGTAAGCCAACCCTCTCCCCCAAGCAGTTAGCCTATCTGGTCCCTTCCATTCACCACTTTCTGGGTCTCTCCACGTCACCTGGTGATTATCTAAAGATAGTGGAGCTGCTCGCATTGGACACTGCCCTTCTGGTGGGTTATAAAACCTGTCTGCCGGAGCCAGTGCATCTTTGTCAAAAATCAAGAAGTTAATAGTATAAGAGCTAGATTTAGAAGCTCTCTAGGATTACCTGTGGCTCCCCCTTTCTTTTGTTTTTGGAGCAGCGTCTTAATGTCTCTGTTTCTCCTCTCTACTATTGCCTGTCCTTAAGGGTTAAAGGGTATGCCAGTGGTGTGTAAAATCTTATACTGTGCACAAAAGTGTGCAAAATGTTTGGAGGTGTATGCAGGACCATTGTCTGTTTTTATTGCTTCTGGCACTCCCATAATGGCAAATGCTTGCGTGAGGAATTCAGTGACCACTTGGGCTATCTCTTTTGCTGCTGGTGTGGCAAAAGTGAATCCTGAAAAGGTGTCTACCACAACATGGATAAAAGACAGATGACCGAAAGATTTATAATGGGTCATAACCATTTGCCAGATTTCATTGGGTCTTAAACCACAAGGGTTCTTCCCTGGAGGCAGTGTAGGAGCATGGAAAGGAAGGCAAGCTGTACAGCTTTTTACTATGGTCCTAGCTTCCTCTTTTGTAATCGCAAATTGTAAATGCAAAGCTCGAGCAGCCTGATGGTATTTAGAATGAGATTCCTGGGCCTCCTGAAATAAAGGCGTACTGGCTAACATAGTTAAAAGGCTATCTGCCTTTGAATTCCCATCAAAAATAGGGCCTGGGAGTCCACTATGTGAGTGGACATGCAAGATATAAATCTTACCTGGATGTTTTCTCACTTGCTCCTGAAGTTCCTTAAAGAGCTGATATATATTAGAAGCTGCAAATTTTATTTGGGCTGTGGCAATTCTTTGTACCACACCTACTGAATAGGCTGAATCAGATATTACATTTATGTCGCCTGGGTAATAAGTGAGAGCTAACATGATCGCATATAATTCGTTCTGCTGAGTGGACTGAAAAGGAGTTCTGACTACTCTCTTTATCGTTAAGTCATGAGAGTATACAGCGCAAATATTGTGTTTGGACGCATCTGTAAAGATAGTTGGTCCTTTAAGAGGAACTTTGGAAACTTTTTCTTCAAGAATCCATCGCCAATTATGTAAAAGTCTGGTTATTTTTAATGGAGACCCATGTGTAAAATTTGGAGCCATGGCTAATAAAATTTGCCACTCTGGGATGGTCTCACAACACACATTAATTTGTGTATTGGTGTAAAAGTTGTATATCTTATCAGGTCTTGCCCCAGATAATTGTACTGCTTGCTTAATGGCCTTTAACAAAATTCTAGCCATAAGCACTGGGTAAGGAGTAAGGCTTTGTTCTGGTTGTGCCGGGAGGTTCACCCATTCTATCACACTGTCTCCTTGATGAAGGACTGCTGTGGGTGCCTCTTGTGTGGCAAAAACTGATATTTCCAGGGGTTTTTGAGTGACTCTTTCAACCACATTGGATAAAGCCAGTTCGACTTCTCTCAAAGCCTCTTGAGCTTCTTTTGTAAGCTGGCGTGGTGAATTTAAAGTACTGTCTTCCCTTAAAATATCATATAATGGTTGTAACTGATAGGTCGTCAAGCCTAACACTGGTTGCATCCATCCTATCAATTTCTGAAAATCATTTAAGGTGTTTAGCTTCTCTGTTCTTAAGGACAGTTTTTGTACTGTAAGCACTTTAGGGTATACTTCATATCCTAAATATTGAAAAAGAGCATGTCTTTGAATTTTCTCTTCAGCTATGTATAATTTGTAGTATCTTAGTGTTTCTATGGTCTTTTGTAGACATGCTTCTAGCATTTGTTCCTCAGGTGCACATCCCAATATATCATCCATATAATGTAATAGCATAACTTTTGGAAATGCTTTTCTTATTGGAGCAAGAGCAGCAGCAACATACATTTGACACATAGTGGGGCTGTTTTTCATTCCCTGCGGCAAAACTGTCCATTCATATCTTTTATAAGGCTCAGTTAAGTTAATGCTGGGCACTGAAAAGGCAAATCTTTTCATATCCTCCTTATCCAGAGGGATAGAATAGAAACAATCCTTAATATCGATGACCCAAAGAGGCCACTCTCTAGGCAATTGAGTAGGAGATGGAAGTCCAGGCTGAAGAGTTCCCATAGTTTCCATCTGTTCATTCACTTTTCTTAAATCAGTGAGCATCCTCCATTTTCCCGATTTCTTTTTTACAACGAACACTGGGAAATTCCAAGGACTTAGAGAAGGTTGTAAATGCCCTTGTTCAAGCTGCTCCTGTACTATATCTAATAAGGGCTGAATTTTATCGCTACTTAAGGGCCACTGTTCTATCCACACTGGTGTATCAGTTTTCCATTGGATAGGAACAGGTGAAAGTGTTGGCAGGCCTTCAAGAGCAGCCCTGCTTAAAAAACCAAAGTACTCATTTTTAACCCCAACTGTTGTAAAACGTCTCTTCCCCACAGATTGATGGGGATTTTTTCAACTATAAAAGGAGTAAAAACTCCTGTTTTGCCTTCAAAAGTCCATCTCATAGGGGCAGCACTAACTTCAGCTGCTATTGATCCTCCTACTCCAGACATATAGGTGTCTGCTTTAATCTTTGGCCAGTGACTGGCCAAAATTATAGAGTATGGTCCAATTACTATTTAGCCTCATGTGCTTGGGACCTCAGTGCATCAACTCAAGCCTCAGCCCATTACAACCTCTCCCATGATTTTTCCTTTTTGCTCTGATTTTTCTCTCCCAATATGATTCATAAAGCAATATGTATTTAAAATAAATAATTTTTTTAAGTTAGGAATAATGATGTGTATGGCTTCAGGGAACTAGTGAGAAACCCACCATTCAAATATAAAAGACATTTTCCTCATTATCTTATCAATGTATTCCAATTTTTGATGTTTTTAGGTAAATGATCTGAATTGTAGAGACAAAATATCCAGGTTGTAAAGTCAGGCTTAGCCCCCAAGTTTCCCAATTCAGTCTATTGTTATTTGCATTTCAATATGCTGTTTCTGCTTGTTTCTTCACTTTTTTCTTTTCTTTTCTTTTCTTTTTTTTGTCTTAACATGCAATTTTCTTCCTTTTTCTTTTTTTGTCTGAGCATGTAATTTCATTTATATAGGGAGCTTCCAGTGAGGAAACTTTTTTAAAAATTTAATTTGATTTATTTATTTGCCGTTGTTTCAAATTACACTTATTAGTTTCACATCTCAAGAGTTAGGGGTACAGAGCACTTATGATATGGAAAGACCAAATAAAAATTTTTTGATTGTTGCTTCATACCAAAGAAGTTTAATTTTGTCTTTTTTCTTTTATGGATCTTTACAGTACCTTGGTGTAGAGTTTGGGCTAAGTATTTGGTCATAGTCTCTGTGTAACATGCTTGTCTTTATGTCCTCTGTAGCTCCCACAAAATTCTCCCCAAATTTCTTTCTTATTCTGCCCTGAGATATATTAAAAAAAAAAAACATTATGGGGAAAGTAGTGATACAGAAGAGAATGTAACTCCCTCCTTTCTTCCCCATCCTTCACTAAAGAAGACTACCGTTTCACACACATACAACCATACCACACACACTTATGTTATCAATTCTTTCTCTGAAGATAGATAGTATCTTCCTTTATAGATCCTCTCAGTAAAAAACCTTGAGTAGATAGCAGCAGTTCTATAACTTAAAATCTCAGAGAGAGGGACACTACAGAAGCATATATTCAAACTTTCCTGACTCGAAAGCTATGCCATTTCTTCAGTATATAAGGGGGGAAAAACTATTCTCTTAATTTGCAAAGATAATTCATGTAAGGATATCTGAGTGGAAATGGTCAATCTTATAGTAATCTGTGTGTTGTTAGTATGAATAAGAAATCTCCTTATTAGTAGTAAGTTCATTTCAAATCATTGTAAGGACGTGACTTTCCCCATATGAACCTAATTCCCATGTAAACCATGAGAACCCAATCAAGGTAGGATGTGACTCCCCCTGTGAGGACTTTACTACTCTCTCACCCCAAGAGCATATATTTTAACTCCTTCTCCTATGAAAACCTGACTGTTCCTTGACCCATAAGAACATATATTTCAACTCTTTCCTTTTTAATCTATAAGACAAGCATGTACCACCTGTATTTTAGCTCCAATTATATGATTCCAGGAACTCGCCACTCCTTGAAACTGTTGCTGTTGATAAGGACTGGCCCCCTTATCAATGCAACATTTGATTATAACCACCTGGAGCCCTAGTTGGTGCATCTTTGTCTTAGATGAGGTCTTCATTTGGCCCAAAGCCTTCTTTGTTTGGACCCCTATAAAGAGTGGGCAAAGCATTCTCCACTTTGAAGCCTCCACCTATGGAAATGACGATCTGCCTAGGACTTTCCTGATCGAGACTCACAGGCTGAAATATCTGGGCCTTCTCAGCCGTCCAATTAGAGTTGAAGCTCCCTCGATCGTACTGAGTAATGTATTCCCTCTCTTTCTCTGCTATTCTAATCATAATTTTTATTATTCTTTGCCTCTTGTGTATTATTTGCTGTATGTGTTGTTATTGCAAGCATTCTATCCCGTGCATTGTATAATTAAATTTTACCTTTACTTTAACTGAGCCTGAGAGCGTCATTTATAAAAGCGGATTCGAACTTCTCTTAAAAATCATATAACATTAATATAACATAGTATTACAAAAATAAATTGTATAGATGATTAACTATGACAGACTTGGTTCTTTTCAGTGGTTTAGTGATCCAAGACAATCCTTATAAACTGTGGATGGAAAATGCTATCCACATCCAGAGAGAGAACTATGGAGACTGTGAATCAACACATGCTATGTTCACTTTTTTTAAAAAAATCTTTTTCTTTTGTTTTGTTTTCTTTCATGATTTTTCCTTTTTGTTATGATTTTTCTCCTCCAACATGATTCACAAGGAAATATGTTAAAAAATGAATGTACATGTATAGCAAAAAAAGTTTCTTATGTGTCACTGGGGAAAATTAAAATTAAAAAATCAATTGCATAAGTATGAAATGAACATTAAAATAAATATTTTTCTATTGATATAAACTTAAGCAATATTAGAAACTTCAGCCTTACTATATTATAATAGGGAACTCTCCATAGTGATGCTGGTTGTTCTTGCTACTATGTGACATCTTTTCTCCATGTCTGTTTTTCTGGTTTTTTTTTTCTCTTATTTTGAAATCAAATAGATATGGAAACTAATAAAGGGAAGCTAGCTGGCACAGAAGATAGAGCACTGACCTTGGAATAAGGAAGACTTCTTCCTGTGTTCGAATCTAATCTCATATATTTAGTAGCTGTGTTATCCTGGACAAGTCACTTAGCCCTGCTTGCTGCAATTCCTCACCTGTCAAATGAGCTAGAGAAGAAAATGGTAAAGCACTCCAGTACCTTTGCTAAGAAAACCCCAAATGGGATCATCAAATCAGACACACATGAATAACAGCAACAATAACTGGAAAGTTTAGGCAGCCATATTAAATTTAGACCAACATCCCTTACCTTATATAGAAAGAAACTCCAAATAGCTATGTGATCTAGAAATAAAAAGTCACATCATAAATAAATTTTGGCAATGTGACAAAAAATATTACAAAGAGATCTATGGATAGGAGAAAAGTTCATTACCAAATAAAGAAAAGAGAGGATCCTAGAAGATTAAAGTTGATCATTTTGATTGCATAAAATTTAAAAAGTGTTTGCATAAATGAATCCAATAAAGCTAAAATTAAAAGAAAAACTTAACTGGGAAAAATATTCACTGATAATTTTTCTGACAAAGCTTTCATTTCTAAGATGTATAAGCAACTCATTCAAATTTATAAGAAGAGTCATAGGAGGGAGGAAATTTGGAAAAAAAGTTTTGCAAGGGTCAACATAGAAAAATTACCCATACCTAATTACCAAAGCATAGGCTTTGTAAATAAAAAGTTTTAATTAAAAAAAAAGAATAAGAGCCATTCCCCAAATGATAAGGAGTGTAAAAATATGAGTAGGCACTTTTAGAGGGAAGGTCCCAATATCTTTGGCAAAAAGTAGATTTATGTAGGAAAAGAGGTTACAAACAAAATGAAGAGATATAATAGACACTATGATTGGTAAATATGAAATAGATTTGGGAGAGCTATAGGTTTACCAAGGAAAAGTGTTTGGAAGAGTTTATTAAAGGAATATACTATGAGGTGTACTCCATTGACTGGCAAGCTAAATCCATCAAAGGAGTTAGCACCCTAAAAGAGTGAGTTAGTTATAAGGAGAAAGACACCATGAGGCATGGGGGAGAAGTAAGGAGAAAAGCACCACGAGGCAAAATGCCATGGAGGGTTAACCCCAAAGGGACTCAGCAAAGATGGCATGGGCAATGGACAGATTTATAGGGAAAATTTAACCATGGGGCTTTGATGTAACTTGGATTTCTGACTGGACACAGCAATGTGGGACCCCCACAGAGGGTGGGACTATAAGGTAGAACTAAGCCCCATGCAGGGAATAAGCTTATTAGTACTTCAGTCTTTCTCTGCCAACCCCACCTAGTTACCCAGGACCTCATCACCATCAATTGTTCCTGGCACAGGAAAGTGTAGAGGCAGCACATACCAGGCAAGTGTGACCATTTCTACTAACTTGGCCACTCTCTCTCCTCAAATCCTAATGGAGACAAACCAGGATGGAGATTCTAAGGGTTTGGGGAATAGCATAGCTTTCAGCCTGGTCCCCTAGCCATCATCCTGGGAGGCAGTCTCTGTAAAGATGAAGCTTGGCAATTAAAAAAAACACCCAAAGAAAATTCTTGCCACCAAGAGCCTCCCCATTATCAAATGATCCTACATCAGAAACTGTTACCATTTTATCAGTGAAAATGATATTAAATAAGAGGCATTACTATCTATCTGACTTGCCTCTGAAGCTTAAAGAACATGAGCCTTCTTCATGAGTTGGAGTGAAAATCTTCTCCTTGTATTTTCTTCCCCGTTAGAAGGTGAGCAGGGACTCTTTTACTTTCCTTTTAGCATTTCCAGGGCTTAATATATTGATTTACATATAGAAAATACTTAATAAATGCCTTATTTATTTATTCAACTGGGTATAGGGCAGATTCCCATGATTGTGCTGCATCCTGGTTTGTCTTCTGAGGGTTGGGAGAGACAGACATAGAAACAGGGAGAGGAGGAGAGGGAAAATCCCATTCAGATATCACCAAAAAAAAAAAAAAGTCCATGCCCAAGAATCTCATTAGATTGATGGACTCCTCAAATTCAAAAGGCATTAAAATTGGTTCAAGTCCTTCATTCTCCAAAAGAGAAGCTGAGGCTCAGAAAGGTCTGGGCCATACAACACTTTCATAACAGAGTTGGAATCCAAGCCCTCTTTCTGTTATGGACTGACCGCCTTTATCACCTTCTCTTAAGTAAACCTTCAAGTGCTTTTTAAAATGTCAATTGTTATTACTCTCCCAACTCCGATATAGACTGTGAGTATTTATAAAGTGCTTTATAATTTATTGTTCAATCATGTCTGACTGTTCAACACCCCCTTTAAGGTTTTCTTGGCAAAGATACAGGAGTGCTTTGCCATTTCCTTCTCCAGTTAATTTTACAAATGAGAAGACTGAGGTAAACAGGATTAAGTGACTTGCCCAGGGTCACACAGCTAGGAAGTGTCAGAGGTCAGATTTGAACTCAGAAAGATGAATATTCCTGACCTCAGACCTGATACTCTCTCCATTGCACCACCGAGTTGCCCTCACAATTTGCAAAGTGTTTGACAAATGTTTCATTTTATTTTTACAACAATACCTGGAAGGTATTATTATAATGAGGAAACACACTGAGAGAGCTTCAGTGATTTGCCCAAAGTCACTCTGTTTGCCAGTGTCTGAGGTCAATTTGAACTCATGCTTTTCTGATGGGCAAGTCAAGCTCTCTCCCATATGCTATGATCTTATAGATTAACTTAGTCCAAGATCTTTACCCTGGGGTCCATGAACTTGTTTGTATCACAATATTTTGATAATCATATTTCAATGATAGATTTCCTTTGCAATCTTTTGTATTTAATTTGATGCATTGAACAATATTCTTTTGAGAAGAAGGCTTCCCCAGATTTCCAGAGGGATCCATGATACAAAAAAGACCAGGAAACTTTTGGGCCACCCTAGTTACCTTTAAAAAGTAAAAGGGCTCTCAAGTAGGACAGGGTTCTCATTGGCTAAGTCAGAAGGGGAGGAGAAGAGAAGTCGTTATGTAGGTTGGGTTGGAGGAAAGATTACACGACTCAAGCAGTTTGGTTAGAGCTTCCCTTTTCCTTTCCTGTTCAGGGTAAGAGAAAATTTCAGGGTGGGAGAATGATTGATGAGCCGAGTGTGTGTGTGTGTGTGTGTCTGTGTCTGTGTGTGTGTGTGATAGAGAGACAGAGACAGAGAGAGAGAAAGAGAGAGAGAAGAGAGAGAAAGAGAAAAAGGGAGAGAGAGAGAGAGAGAGAGAGAGAGAGAGAGGAAGGGAGGGGGGAGGGGAGAGGAGAGAAGAGAGAGAGAGGGAGGGAGGGAGGAGAGAGAGAGAGAGAGAGGAGAGAGAGAGAGAGAGAGAGAGAGAGAGAGAGAGAGAGAGAGAAGGAGGGAGAAAAAGACAGAGAGAGACACTAAGAGAGAGAAAATGAGAGAGGGAAAGAAAAGTGAGAGTAAGTGACACAGAGAAAGTGAATGAAAGAGAAAGTGAGTGAGAGGTGAGAGGGAGGAGAGAGGGAAGTAGAGATGAAGAAATAAAGAGAGACAGAGAGAGAGACAAAGAGAGAGACTAAGAGAGAAAGTTAAAGAGACAGAGAGAAAATGAATGAAAGAGAAAGTGAGTTAGAGGTGGGAGAGAGGGAGGTAGAGATGGAGAGAGAAAGAGAGAGACAGAGACAGAGACACAGAAAGAGAGATTGAGTTTATTCCCTACTCCTTTTCTTTTCTTTTCAGATGACTCTCACTGACTCTTGGTTCAGCTGGACTTTCCTTCTCCTCCTGGCCTGCTTACAGGACCAGCCAGTTTCAGCTGACTTCAAGGAAAAAGCACTTATCAGACCCAAGTGGCCTGGCAAGAAAGCCAGCCCTGTGGCTCTCAGGAGCTACTGGAAGTCCATGAGGCGCTTTCTGGATTACCAAGAGAGGTTCTTGTGAGTTTGTGTGTCTTTGTATATATTTGTGTTTATTTCCTTGTGCTTTTGAAATGAACAGCCTCTAACTCATCCTTCTCCTTCCTCTTCCTCCCTCTACCCATCCTATCAGAAGGAGAAGGCCAAAGAGATTGGTGACCCAGCACTCCAAAGACCTGACCTCTCCTTTACTCCCTATCTTATGGATTCCAGAAAGACCTCACCCCATCAAACCTCTGATGTCCATTCTTTCCCCTGATAAAAAGTTCAATCATGGAAGCAAGTGGACCTCTGGATTGTCTCCCTCTCTCCCCACACTGTCAGAACTTCTCTCTGGTGAATGGCCAGATTCTTTGTCTGGGACATAGACAATAAAATGGAATCTCTGGCAGAGTTTCTGGACTTTTCAGGGGGCTGTCATATGGGAAGGAGCCTGTCTCCCTAGGGGCTGAGAGTCATAGGAACTAGGGGATCCTTTGGAGGAGTGAATAGGAAAGAAAGCTGAAAGCCTCATCTTTACCTTCTGACTCTTTACAGAGTTCAATGTAAGGGAAGGAAGACTGATTTTAAAGTCCAAAGACTTGGATTCTAATTCTCTCTCTGGCACTAAGTAGCTCTGGACCTGTTTCTTCTCTGGGTCTCAGTTTCCTCATCAGTAAAATGAGGAGATTAGAACCTTTAGGGCACCTGCCAACTCTGATATTCTATGGCAAGTCTTGAATCAGGATATAAGGTGGGGAAAGGGTGAGAGATGAGACTCCAGGGATGTCAAGATTAGTTAGGGATATGGGGGAGGGGGTCTTAGGTGAACACTAGTCTCATCCAGAGTTTGGGCCTGGATGACATCTATCCAGGAGGCTCAGATGGGCTTACTGAAGATATGAGAGACTGCTTCAAATAGAGATTGTATTCTTGGGTCTGAGAACTGGGTAAATGTAGGAAAGAGGTGTCCTCCATTATCTTGTTGACCTCATGCTATATTCCAGATACCCTCAGAGCTCCAATTCTTGCTCCTTAACCAGACTCCTTCCCTTCCAGCAGCCTTTATGATTCTCTGGAATTGTCTCTCTTTCTTTTGTCCCCTTCTTCCCTCAAATTCCTGGTCTGAGGGTCATCATCATCTTTGTTCAGGATCCTTGGTGGATGTTGTAAAAGAGGCAAACTTCAGCTTATTTTAAGAATGGACTCCCTAGCTATCAGTTAACCATAGTCAAAAAGTTGAATCGGCTACCTTGGGTGAGAGGCTGCCCATTCCTGATTTTCCCTTCCTCCACCCATGTCTTTAGGCATGGATGGATATTTTAGTCTAGATGTTGTTTTTTCCTTTGTTCTCAGAGAAGACCATGACATCAGAAAGGCGATACATGACTTTCAAGTGAATTGGATTTAAGTGAGAGAGGCCTGTGCAAAGTCACCAGCCTCACTATCTCCTGTAGAGTTATCTAAGTTCAGTGGATCAGAATGACTCTCCAGTCTCCAATGGCCCTGATTCAGTGTCTAGTTAACCTTCTTAAATTAAGGTCTTTTCCAGGTCTCAGTTTAACCAAGACAATGTCCATTCAGTGATTTAGGATAAGTAAAAAATGAGGCAGAAAAAAAAATGAGGCAGAGAACCTCTTTTGCCTAGTTTAAAAAAAAAAATCTGTCAGGGAAGATTTCTGGCCAAAACAGAGATAATTGATATTTATACTCACTCTAGCTGTTAGAGTTCAAACAATGACTGAGTGAGGCTTGGGCTCAGACCTATTTATTGGCCAATTTATGAGAGCCAGAGTCATTTGGGTTTGAGACATGATCCATAAAAAAGAAATGCAGCCCTTAAATCCCAAGATATCTTGATCAGAGATCAAAGTTTACATTATTTTGGGTAGAACATTCACAGATGGTATAATACGCTGTGTGAACAGAGGGAGAAGAGAAAAGGGGAGAGGATGAAGAAATAGAAAGAAGACAAGGCAGGAAGATAGGCAGGAAGGAAGAAGGAAAGAAAGAAAAAAGGGAGGGAGGGAGGAAGAAAGGGAAGAAGGGAGAGAGGGAGGAAGTGAGGAAGGGAGAAAGGGAGGGATGAAGGGAGAGAAGAGGGAGGGAGGAAGGCAGGGAGAGAGAAAGGGAAAGATGTAAGGAGGAAGGGAAGGGAGGGAGGGAGGAAAGAGAGGGAGTGAGAGAGGAAAGAAGGAAGGGAAGTAGGGAAGAAGGGAGGGAGAGAGGAAGGAGAAAGAAAGAGTGGGGCAGGAAGAAAGGAAAAAAGAAAGGAAGAGAGGGAGGGAGGGAGGAAGGAAAAAAGGAAGGAAGAGAAGGAGGGAGGAAGAGAGGGAGGGAGGGAAGAAGGAAGGAAAAAAGGGAGAAAGGGAGAGGAGGGAGGGAAGGAGGGAGGGAGAAAGGGAGGGGAAAAGGAAGGAAGGGCTTATTCATTATAGTAGATGCCTCACTTTCCAAAAGTGAGAATTTCAGTGATTCTGTCACTATTCCAGCTTTAATTTCTTTACTTTGCCTTCTTGGGGGTGGAGAAGAAGATAGGATGCCAGTTTTCTTCAGAGCACACTCTTCCTGGGCACTTATTCTACTAAATCTAGACAGTTTTTGTAGAAGTCCTGAGACAGGGAGAACTTGGAGTCTCTGTCCATACTACCTACCATTATCATTGGAGTGGGACCTGGTAATCAAACTCAGGGACTTTCCCAGACTCATCACTTAGGGGGTGAGATATGTTGGGAAGAATGCTGGATTTGGGATTGGGACACTTGGGTTGAATTGAATCCCAGTTTTGTTCCTTACAATTTGTAAAAAAACAAAAACAAAAACAAAAACAAAAACAAAAAAACCTAGGGGAAAATGTATAAAATGAGAGGCTTTGACAAGACATTTCCTAAGGTCTCTTCCAGCTCTAACTCTATGATAGACTTAGTTGTGTGACTGCGGGCAAAGTACTGACCTTCTCCCTGCTTCAGTTTCCTCAAATGTTAAATGTTATACAAAGATTTGGTACAAAGATAAATGTTTTTTATCTCACAGGTTTGTTGTCAAGAGCATTTGGGCTATAAAAACAATTTGAAACCTTAACTTTATAAATGTTTAACTTTAAAGGTATATAGATACTAGCTAGTATTTGTGATTCTATGACCAAGTATTGGGAAGGGGAGAAAGGTAAGGGCTATTTTATGTCGTTAGAACACAAGGGGTGATGGGGAGGTATGAATGGTAGGGTCTATTAGCCTGGGATTGGGAGAAGTTAAGGCAATCCTGATTAACTGTGTTAGCTTCTCCCTCCAAACTCCTCAATACCCGTGCAGACCTAAAACTCTCTGGGCCTTGGACCACCTCCATTTTTTCTTTCCCCTCATTATTGTTCTTGAAAACCGATTGGGTTAGGGGTTCTTCTCCTTCCCTGTGAATGTGGGTGGATCTATTAAGATAAGCCTAATTCTGGTCATAGGACAAATTGCAAGAATGTTCCCTTGCTGGATATTTTTGGAGTCTATCCTTGGCACTGGAACCAGTCTGTGGCTTTAGTAGGTGGACAGTGGGATAGGGGAGTGTGGGAGAATTGGAAAGGGATCATCTCTGACTATGAGCATTGTGAATGGCCTAAGGAACAAGGAAAAGGAGAAAAACTGAGTTTTCTCTTCCTAATACACTTGGTAATATTCTGGGTTGAATAAACAGATGAGAACAATTTATTCCAACGATCATGAGGCAAGCATTATAAAGTGCTTAGAAGTTTGGTCAGACTTCGAAGACTCCAAGGTCATCCAATGCATCTGGGCCATTACATTTGTCCTTTCACTGGACTGATACCTCTGTAAGAATAAGGCTGATGACTTGGTACAACTCTGTCTCACTTAAACCCAGGTCATAATATCATTTGAAAATGAAAGATGGGGACAAAAGAAAGGAAAAAAAATTAAGGATGAACAACAACCCCCAGTATGGAAGATGAGCAGGAGATAGTGGTGACTCTCTTTTCTTTATAAAAGGGAAAAACTAATTCCCAAGGAGGATGTTTAATTTCAGCATCAGTGTATACACTGCAAAGAAGAGTAAGGAAGTTTGCTCTGGTGTCTGCCTCCTAGACTTTTCTTCCTGATTTAGATTAATCTTGGGTTTTGTTTTTTGGATATACTGGTAGTGGTAGGAGGGACTCAGTGGTAGCTTGGTCAATGGGTCTATCTCCAAGGACACACTCTATCTCTACCCGTCCTTCCCAGGTACCCCTTCCACACCCACACCAAGATAGCTGTGGGTAATAGGGACAGAGAGAGCCCTTTGCTCCAAGAGGTCCCTTGGTGGGAGGTAGAACTTTATTCCCTTCCCCCTCCCTATGTGCTCTTCTGCAGGGATGCAGGAAGGGGGGAGGATTGTTGACTGTGTTTCTTTGTTAATGACTAAATTCTCTGTAGATGAATGATTTGAGGAACTTTCAGTAACTTCTAAAGAGACTAAATGACCTTAGGATTTGAGAGCAGTGAGATCAAAGAGAAACCAAGTGTCTGGGAACAGAAATAAACAAAAAAGAATTTTAGTTCAGAAGAGGAAGGATTTGGTTTTGCAAAAGCAGCAGTTTGGGAAAATCTCAGCTCAGATAGATAATGAAAGAGTGACAGAGAAACAGTGATATGGCTAATGTAGATGTCAGATAACTGTCTGCACCAAAAGTTAGGGTTTGGTCAGGTGAGGAATTCACAATGATCATTCTCTTTGGCAAAAGGCAGATCTGTTTAGGGGAATAGATTACAGACAAAACAAAGGCACACCAGACACCAGGAATGGTAAATATGAAATAGAGTTGGGAGAGTGTGGTGTTCTCTTCTTATATATAATATAATGGTTCTCTCTGGGAGCAGGTTTCTTGGGGAGGTTTTCTGGAGGCAGTCTTAGTTTGAGTTAAAAGTAATAATCACCCCAAATGCAGCCAGGTGATAAAAGTTCAAACGTTTATTTCTTATCTCTTTCCAAGCCCCATTAGCTTTCTTAGAGACCTCTCTCTCTCCTTGGTTCTAAGAGCTCTTGCAGCTTTGTCCTTTGGTTCTGCCTCTGCTTCCTTCAGCCTCCAGCCAGCACCAAGATAGAAGATGGAATGAATCTCTCTTGCTTTTGAGAGAGGGCTTCTGACTCTCAATCTCCCAGAGTGCTCCTTCCGAGTCTTGTCTCCTTGCCTGGGGCTGGGCAGCTTTCTGGAGAGCCTTTCAGACCAGCCTTGGTCTCAGTGGAGGAAGTGCAGAAGGCCAGCCACCTGATGGGATGAATGAATCTGGTTGCACCTCTGAGAGAGGGCTTCTTCTGAACTGCCTTGACTGGCTCACTGAAGCTCTATTTATGCTCCTTCTCGGAGAGTGGGATTGTGGGATCCAAGAGTGGGATTATGGGCTTCCTCCGAGTGCTCTCTGGCCTTAAGAACTTCTTGCTTATATGAGCTCTCTAAAGGTGTGAACACAAGCATTATTTCTCTCAGTTCTATTTAGTACCTTGTTTCAGGTTCTGGCCCATAACATCTCCTCGTAGGATCAGATCAATCATACTGAACATGCTAAATTAGATAATTATTGTCTCTATCAACTCTAATGACTTGACACTTTGTAAGGATTCCAACAGGAGAGCATAGAAAGGGGTTTTAATGATTAAAGGTAGAAAGGTCAAGTTCCTTAGTGGAACTTGCCATTTACCAGGAGAAAGGAAACATCCCATGAACTTGGGGCATGCCCTTGGCTGGCAGGCTAAATCCTGAAGGAGACTTAGAACCCTCAAAATGTTAGTTAGGTATAGGAAGGAAAAATGGGGTCTGGAGAGATACCACAAAGCATGGGGGAGGGGTAAGAAGGAAGACTCCATGAGTCAGATTGACCCAAAGGAGGTTAATATAGCTTATAAATAGATTTTATAGGGAAAATTTAACCTCAAGTACCTGATTAGGGTTTCTAATAGGACATGGCAAGGTAAGACTGTCCAAGACTCAGAGAGAGTGGGTTTCAGAGGTTTAATATAACTTGGATTTCTGACTGGAAACCTCCCCAGATTGTGGGACCAAGGAGTGAAAGTAATTTCTATCAGTGCTTTTCCCCTGTCTGTTTCAGGGATAAATTCTTCAATTTCTCTCTGCTCAATACACCCACCATTCAGGACCTCATCAATAGACATGCTCAAATTCCCCAAGTTTGGGACTATCCCCTGAATCATTATCTCTGGCTGATATAACCCACTTGTTCTGATTGCTACTGGGAAATTTCAGACAAAAGCTCCAATATAGCTCATGTCTAGGTCTCTACTAATGTGACTAAGAGGAATCTCAGTTCTCATATAAGCATTCAAGGTTACACACATATAATGAATATAGGAAAGACTTTATTCTACCACATAGAAAATACAAAAACAACACAAAAGACTCAGAACAGCTTGGAAAAGATATCATTCTCCATCTTCTCTAATGAGGTCTGCTTTTCTCCAAGGTCCTAGGAACCCTTACTCATAGCACCATCCTGGTTTAGAGGCAATGAATAGAGTGCGGGACTTGGAGGCAAGAGGCCTGACTTCACAACCCAGGCTGGATACTGTGACAATGGGGCAGTCACTCATTTCTCAAAGCCTCAGTTCCTCCAGAATCAAATGAAATACTATTTTTAAAGGTAAATTCTGGGCATACATTGCTCAATAAATGCATGTTCCCTTCCCTTTCTCCCGCTTTGGGATGGGAACCAATTTGCAATTGCTTAAGGAATCCCTCATGAATTCCATTTTTCTTTCTTTCTTTTCTTTTTTTTTCTTTTTTTCTTTTTTTTTTTTTGCTGAGGCAATTGGGGTTAAGGGACTTGTCCAGGGGTTGCACAGCCAGGAAGTGTTAAGTGTCTGAGATTAGATTTGAACTCAGGTCCTCCTGACATCAGAGGTGGTGCTCTATCCACTGCCCCACCTAGCTGCTCCATGAATCCCATTTTTTACCCAAGGAACCTCCAGTATTATACTACCACCCTAAGGGCTTGGACTCACCTTGAAAGGTAAACTTGGAGTTGCTAGGGAGATAACCTTCTGTTGTACATAATCCACTGTCAGAATTGGATAAAGTTGAAGAACATTCTCCTATAAAATGCTCTGAACTCCCCCAGTTGCTCTTTTAACTTCAGACATAATTCCAAGCTCCAAGGAGCTTTCACTGCTGGATCTTTAAATCTTTGGATTTGTGGTTGCTAAATGGGAGTCACTGGAGGTTTGTGCTGGGCTAAGTCAGACCCCTCAGATCACTTGATCCTTTTCTCTTCCACTGCCATTTCTCAGGTTGGGAGGTTATTATTGACTCTCCAACTTCAGGGCCAGGAATTTGGGATCCAAGAATTCTCTTTAGCTCATGTAATTAATCCCCACGTACCAGTGTTCCAGGTGACTTCCTGGACCCATATTTGTTTGTCTCTTAACTTTGTTGGGTTGTGGTCCATCAAGCAAAAAGTGAGTTTTTTTTTTTTTTTTAAAGCTCAAAGCTCTAAAGGGGAAAAGATGAAGTCAGTGAATAAAGATTCCTTTTTATAGCCCAATCCAAAGGTACAGCTCTTTCCACAACAATCAACCTCAAAGGAATCTGAACCAAGGAATTCAATCATAGTGAGACTTTTCCTCCAAAGGGTACCAAAGTACATGCCCACACTTTCCAAATAAAAGTATAATGTAAAGTCCCAGACCTAGGCTTGCTACCCAGTAGCTCATCAAGCTAATTTAGACAAACTTCTACTCCTCATGGAATCAATATATGGAATCCTGGATCTTGGAGGGAACCAGTAAGAACTCCAAAGCTGAACTCTGATGAGCTCTGCTTCTTATCTTTGTATCTGTAATTATCTTATTTATATAATTTTATCCTACTGTAGGATCTCCTGCTGTGGGGACAGCAAAGACTTTTTTTTTTATGTGTTCATTTATGCTTGTTATAACAGATACTGACTTAAAATATTTTCCTTTGATTTAATTAGTTAATTGTATTCATACTTTCAATTTTTTTTTTATTCTTTAAATAACTTTTTATTGACAGAATCCATGCCAGGGTAATTTTTTACAGCATTATCCCTTGCACTCACTTCTGTTCAGATTTTTCCCCTCCCTCCCTCCACCCCCTCTCCCAGATGGCAAGGAGGGGGACAGCAAAGACTTGAAATTCCATGAGGGTTGCCCTGTCATTTCTGAATTTTGTATTTCTTGATCGGTTCTGTCAAGTGAATGAACTTTACTTCTCTGAACCACTTCAAAACAAACAAATGTGCCTAATTTTAAAAAAGCAATAACAAATAAAAGAAATACTAGGAAAGAAACTTTTAAAGGAAAACTAAATTTTTAAATGGGGGTAAAAAGAATGAACAAAGAGATCCTAGAGAAATGAATAAATATGGATACATGAAAGTGAGAAAACCCTAAACTAAAAAGAATAAGTTTCCAATAAAATGAGTTAGATTTCTGAACATCCTACAACAATCTCCAGCTTGATTTAGAATCTCATTGTCTCCATGATGATTTCTACTTCTGCTTGTAAAGCTGGCCTCCAGCTCCTCAGTCCTGCCTCTGCTTATTGGACATCTCCAACGGGATATCCAATAAACATCTTAAACTCAACAGACTCAAAACTAAAATTTTTATTATTCCCTCCTTCTCTACCTTCTTTCTAAATCTCCTGTCTTCCTAAATTTACTCTCAAGGATATCGCCATTCTTCCAGTCACCCAGGCTTATAATCTAAGTGTCATCCCTGACTCCTAACTCTCTCATCTTCTCTTATCCAATCTATTGACAAGTCCTGTCAATTCTGTTGTTGTTATGTGGTCACTTCTGACTCCTGTTGAACACTTTTGGGTTTTTTTTGTTTGTTTGTTTGTTTGTTTGTTTTTTGCAGAGGCACTGGAGTGGTTTACCATTTTCCTTCTCTGACTCATTTTACAGATGAGGAAAAAATTGAGGCAAGCAGGGTTGAGTCTCTTGCCCATAGTCACACAAGTAGAAAATATATGAATTCAGGTCTTCCTGACTCCAGTTTTGGTG
Organism: Antechinus flavipes; assembly: GCF_016432865.1. Taxonomy (NCBI): domain Eukaryota; kingdom Metazoa; phylum Chordata; class Mammalia; order Dasyuromorphia; family Dasyuridae; genus Antechinus; species Antechinus flavipes. The sequence goes on along the minus strand of NC_067401.1, from coordinate 139,593,319 downwards.
CTCTATCCATTGCACCACTTCCCTGCCCTGTTGGTAATTCTATCTTAGCATTCTCTCATATACTTCCCCTTTTCTGCTCTGTTACTGACACCACTTTAGTGCACCTCTTATTACTTCAAGCCTAGAAAACTGCAGTAGTCTGCTTTGCCTGATCTCTCTCTACTCCATTCCCTCTTCCATTCTGCTATCAATGAATCATCTTAAAGTGCATATTTGACCATGTCACCTCTTCTTCCCCATACAAAAATCTTCACTACCTCCCTATCATCTCTAATAAAAGTATCATCATCTAATAAAATTAACTAAAAAATAAAAATAAAAAATAAAAAAATAATAAAAATTTAAAAACTAATAAAAAATAAAAAAAAATAAAAATAACTGTATACTTTTGAAATCCTTCATGGCCTGCCTCATCCCAACTTTCCAGACTTCTTATACATTCCTTCCCTCAATTTACTCTGTGATCCAGTGATTCTGGCCCCTTTGCTAATCCTTAAACAAGACAATCTACCTTCTGACCTTGCATTTTTCACTTTCCCTTTTCATCAAGCCCTCCTGGCTTCTTTCAGTCCAGCTAAAATTCCACCTTCTTTTAAAAAAAAAGGCAAAACAAAATAAACCTCCACCCCAAAACAAACAAATCCTTTCCTGATTCCCCTTAATGCTTCCCTTTATTGATGATTTCCAATTTAGCCTGCTTCAATCTTCTTTACACCAACTCCTAGAGAGCAGGGGCTTTTTGCTTTTCTTTGTAGCTGTGTAGTCTGGCATATAGCAGATGCTTACTAAATGTTTTTAGATTAATTCTAAGGGAAGCATATCCCTTGTAGTATATAAGAAAGGTCTGACATTTATAAAATTAGAAAGAAAATCACTGCAGGAAGAGTATTTAATAAGGCACGTGTGTCAAATCAAAAATCAGACCATGGAAAAAAGGCAGAAAATTTCAGGGAATTATAATTTCTGAGCAGAAGAATAACTCAGGAAAAACAAAAAAAATGTAGAGCTGGATACATAAACAATATTCTAGCCTCTGATCTTTTTATCCACTTGGCTATTCCCTTCTACCTTTGTGTGAACTCCAGAGTTTGACTGTATCATTGATTGTCTTTCTCCCATCCAGAAAATTTCCCAAACATCCTTAGTTATTATTCCTTCATTTCTTTTTAAATTTGCTACTCTTTTCTCTTTGTAATTTTGCCTTTTGGGGACACCTCCCCCACCACCTCTTCCTTTTGTTAATTTAATAGTCAATACTTGGTAAAATTCCCTGATTGAAAAAGCAGATGAGAGTAATTTATTCCCATGAAGGTGGCTGAAGCAGACAGTGTGGAGGCTTTAACCTTAGTCAGACATCAACAATTCCAAGAACACCCACTGTATCCTGAGACATCTCCAGTTGTTCTGACCTTGATTCTGCTACTGGCCTTCAATGACTCAGGAAGAGAGTGAGATTGATGACTTTGTATACACTATTTTATTTTCCCCTAAAACATGCAAAGATAGTTTTCAATATTCACCTTTGCAAAACCTTGTGTTCCAAATTTTTCTCTCTCCCTTCCTCCCATTCCCCACAAGATAGCAAATAATCCGATACAGGTAAAATGTGCGATTGTACTAAACATATTTCCATATTCATCATGCTGCAAAAGAAGAAACAGATCAAAAAGGGAAAAATTACAAGAAAGAAAAAAGAACAAGTGAATAAACAAATAACAACAACAACAAAGATGAAAATACCATGCTTTGATCCACATTCAGTCTCCTTACATCTCTCTTTGAATCCTGATGGCATTTTCCATCCAAATCTTGGAATTGTCTTGAATCACTTCATTTTTGAGAAGAGTCAAGTTCATCACAGCTGATCATCACATAATCATGTTGTTACAGTGTATACAATGTTCTTGGTTCTGCTCATTTCACTCAGCATCAGTTCATGTAGGTCTCTCCAGGCCTTTCTGAAATCATCCTGCCGGTCATTTCTTACAGAACAATAATATTTCATAACATTCATATGCCACAATTCATTCAGCCATTCTCCAATTGATGGGCATCCACACAGTTTCCAGTTTCTTGCCACTACAAAAAGAGCTGCCACAAACATTTTTGTACATGTGGGTCCTTTTCCCTCTTTTATGATTTCTTTGAGATACAGATCTAGTAGAAGAGACACTGCTGGATCAAAGGGTATGCACAATTTTATAGCCCTTGGACATAATTTCAAATTGAGGCTGATGACTTTGAATAGTTCTGCCTCACTAAAATCTAATTCATATGCAGGTCAAGACATAATCCCAGGGTGTCATTGGTCCTCTTTGAAAATGAAGGATAACTAAGCTCAAAGAGCTATCCAACTGTGCATATCCTCGGATCCAGCAGTGTTTCTATTGGGCTTGTATTCCAAAAAGATCATGAAAAAGGTGTGCAAAAATGTTTGGAGCAGGTCTCTTTGTAGTGGCAAGAACCTGGAAACTGAGTGGATGCTCATCAGTTGGAGAATGGCTGAACAAGTTATGTTATATGAATGCTATGGAGTATTATTGGTCTGTAAGAAATGACCAACAGGATGATTTCAGAGAGGCCTGGAGAGACTTCCATGAGCTGATGCTGAGGGAAGTGAGTAGAACCAAGAGAACATTGTACCCAGCAACAACAAGATTATGTGATGATCAACAGGGATGGATTTGGCTCTTTTCAACAATGAGATGATCCAGGCCCATTTTAATAGACTTGTGATGGAGAGAGTCATCTATAGAAAGAAGAGGGTGAGGGCTGAATTTGGATCACAATATAGTATTTTCATCTTTTTTGTTATTGTTTCTTTTTTTCTCATTTTTTTCCTTTTTGATCTGATTTTTCTTGTACAGCATAATAAATATGGAAATATGTATAGAAGAATTGCACAAGTTTAACATATATTAGATTACTTGCTGTCTAAGGGAGGATGTTAGGAGAGAAAGGAGAAAGAAAAATTTGGAACACAAGGTTTTGCAAGGGTGAATGTTGAAAACTATCTTTGCATATATTTTGAAAATAAAAAGCTATTATTAAAAAAAAAAAAAGAAAATAAAAATGAATAACAACCTGGCCAGCCAGGTAACTTTTAGGGGCTTGGCCATCATTCACTCACCTGTGTAGGAGAATCTATCATTAGAACTCAAAACCCTTAATTTAGTATGAGAAAGAACCTCAGACTTTATCTGGCCTAATTCAATCTTTGCATTTTACAGATAAGCAATTTTTGCCTTTCTTTGCAGCTATTTAGCCTAGCATATTGTAGGTGCTTATTAAATGCTTATAGACTAATTCTAAGGGTTGTACATCCCTTGTATAGGTATATAGATGTATAAGAAAGGTCTGGCTTTTATACAATCAGAAAGAATGTCACTGGAGGCCTAAGAATTGACTTGGGGTTACAGATTTTGAGCTGGAAGATAATCTTAGTTCAACAGTCTTCCACCAATTCTTCTCCCACTTCCCATTATATTACGGATTATTTTACAGCGAGGGAAATTGAAGTTAAATGTTTGTCTAGAGTCACATTGCTAGTGATGTGGCTGATATAGCAAATGATGTGGTTTGTAGTCTTGGGCATCAAAGGATAGCACCAAATGTTGAGGTTGGTCATGTGAAGAATTCGTAATGCCATTCTCTTTGGCAAAAGATAGGTTTATTTAGTAGAAGAGATTGCAGACAAAATGAAGGAGCAGAATAGACACCAGAAATGGTAAATATGAAATAGAGTGAGAGAGCATTTGCAAGAAAGGGGTTTTAACAATTAATGATGGAGAAGGCAGAGCAGGTTCCCTAATGGAATTTACAATTAGCCAGGAAAAAGAAAACACCCATGAGATTAGGGCATGCCCTTAGCTGGCAGGCTAAATCCTAAAAGGGATTTGGTACCCTAAAAGAGTTATTTAACTGTAAGAAGGAAAAAAACACCACAAGGGGAAAGACAACATGAAACAGAATTTAGTCATTTTTCAATTGTTAGACTCTTCGTCAAACCCCATTTGGGGTTTTCTTGGCAGAGATACTGAAGTGGTTTGCCATTTCCTTCTCCAGCTCATTTCACAGATGAGGAAACTGAGACATTCTATCCACCATGTCACCTAGCTGTGTCACTTGGTGGATGGGTTGTAATGTCCTGGCTAGCTTTCTGGAGATCCTCTGGAAGGACCTTGGTCTCAGTAGAATAGACACCATAAGAATGGACAAGAGTAGAGCCTAAAGTCTTTATTTTCTCTTACACAGTCTGTGTCTGTCACAGTCTGACCCAGTCTCCTCCAACAGTCTGCCAGTCTGCTAGTCTCAACCAGTCTCCCTCTGACTTTGTCCCCAGTTTTCTCAGCCCTTAAATACCCTATTACAATTACATCATTACAGCATACTGAGTATAAGCCAATGTAGAGTGTGTATTATCATACCATACTAGATATACGTGACCTAGAGAACCATTACCTCATCAATTCCACTGAGTTAACATCTTGTTTCAAGTGTACTTCTGAGTTCCGGCCCTCTACACTGGGTATTAAGCAGCAGCACAATTTTAGGATTTGAACCCAATTCTCCTGACTCTGGAATCCAGCTCTTTCTATTACATGGCACAGCATTGGGAGAGGGATGAGTCGCAAACATACCCCTACAGATTTTCTCCATGTTTGGCTAAGGCCTCAGGGTGGTTGTCGCCTTCTGGATTCTTTAGGAAGAATGGCAGCTTTTCCTTTCCCTGTTGGAAGGGCTGGTGATCGAGGAGATGAGGGCAGCAATCCTCATATAGAGTTAATCTCTAAAGTCATTTGGGGAGAGTGGGGAGAGGGAGTAAAAAGTTTCCTGCCAAAAGAACGGATGCTTGTTAGGACCTCTACACCAGGGTGGGTAAATGTGGCCAGATCCGGCCGTGGCTGGGCTCAGATTCCCTCAGGATCATATTTCTAGATCTTTGAACTCCTCAATACTCCGCCTTTGTATTTGGCTGGATTTTTCTTATTCCCTTTGTCTCCCTGAAAGTCCTTTTTGAAAAACCCGGCTTTGATTTGGAGCTCGGGTAGAAAGGATTAGGTTGGGCTCCACCCAGGAGACCTCCAGGAAGCAGGTGCATCGGCTGTGGAGTGAGCTGCAGGGGCAGCCTGGAGATAACTACCGGCAGGTACCAGGCCGGGGCTTCAGGCTGTGGGGGCCTGACACCTTTCACACCTGGCTCCTCTCCACTCATACAGCTCCCAGTTAGTTCAGGCTGCTAGATGCACAAGTGCGTGGGCTGGAGGTGCAAGTTTGACCTCAGACCCTTCCTAGCCATGTGCTCGCACGGCTCTCACTTAAATGCCTCCCTCAGTTTCCTTCACTGTAAAGTGGAGCTAGCCAACAATCATAGCTCCCTCACAGGAGGATGCGGCAGCTAGGTGGCGCCATGGATAAAGCTTTGCTTCTGGACTCAGGAGGACCTCCTCGTTGCATCTCTGGCTGCAGACACCTAAATGTCTGGCTCTGGGCAAGTCACTTAGCCCTGCCTCAGTTTCCTTATTTGTAAAATGCGTCAGAGAAGGAACTCTGCCCAGAAAATCCTCAAACAGGGTTGATCAGGACTGAAACAACTCAATCACCCGGAGTTATTGTCTCCCAAATGAAATAATCCATGGACTAACTTTAATTAAGCATCGATTATATGCTAAGCTTTGGATGATATTGGTAAACATATAGAACAGTGCCTGGCACTAGTAAGTGAAACCAGGGTGTTGTGAGGATCAAATGAAACAATCCATGAACTAACTTTAATTAAACACCTATTTTATGCTAAGCTTTGGGTATTGGTTCCCCCATGAGGTCAGGGATTGTCTGTTGCCTTTTTTTAAAAAAATTCCCAAAACAACACAGTGTTTGGCACTAGTAGGTATTTAATAAATGTTTGACTGAATGTTAAGTGATAGAGACACAAAGAAAGGCAGGGGGAAATAGTTTCTGCTTTCAAAAAGATCAGTAACAGCAGAAGGAATATAAAAAATCTATTGAGACAAAATATAGAATTAGTTTTGGATTTGTGTGAATAATGAATTCTCTGAATTGTCATAAATATTCAAATTTTCATTGTGTCTAATGGTGATATGTCTTGCCACTGGACCCAGATGGCTCCAGAGGAGAAAGTGAGGCTGATGACTTTGCATAACCTTCTCTCACTGAAATTTAATTCACTTGCATGCCATGGCACCATCTCCCTGATGTCATGGTCCTTTTTGAGTATTAATAACAAACAACAACATCTAATGATAGCCATCTCTGGTTGGGGGTGGGAGGAAGTGGTGAAGAAAAAAAATAAATTTGCATGATAACTTTATTATATATGTAAAAGGAGTAACAAAAGGAACGTATATGACATATTTGTAGTTTTTTGTGAAATCATCTTTTATTGTTATTATACTGTTATGGAAATGCTTGTTTTGTTCCATAAATTAAAAAATAAAATAGAATTTTAAAACCCAATAGAAAACAAAGTGATAATAAAAAAAAAAAAAAAAAAAAAAAACTGCCACGTGCCTGGTAGCAACTCAGTGTCTAAGTAGGAGTGATGTTGACAGGATTATCTTGTTCTTAAGTGGATCCTTGTGTAATTTCTTGCATTGACAAGATTTTGAACTGAAGCCTATAGTTCCTACAAACAATCAGGAGACTAAGCTACAGATGTTGATCCCCAAGTAATATTGTATAAATATTCCTCAATCACCAGTTAACTTTTGGAGGCAAGTATATTTTGCTTTTATTCTTTCCTATAAAAGTCCTCTTCCCCATTCTCTTGTAAATTGTTAGTTCCACCAGGGAACTTTGCCCTCTTCATGGCATCATCATAAAGCTTTTTGCCCCTTTTCCCAAAGATGGTTTGAGCCTGTGAATTTTCTCTGGATGACTCCCCACTTTCATGATTTCTTGTATTCCAGCAGTTTCAAACTTATCTTTCCAGACTTATTTCACTGTATTTTTTTGATACACTCCAAGCTCTAGCCCACTGACCTGTTACCTATGACCCCCATCTTAGGATTCCATCTCCTATCCCTGCACCTCTTCCCTTTTAGTCCTACAGTTTCTGCCCTTTACCTTAGAAATAATCTAATCCAACGCCATTAGGTGGTGCTATGGTACATAGAGCACTGGACTTGCAAGAAGACTCATTTTTCTGAGTTCAAATCTGATCTCAGATGCATCCTAGCTATGTGATCCTGGACAAGTCCCTTAACACATTTGTCTCAATTTCCTCATCTGTAAAATTATCTGTAGAAGGGAATAGGAAACTACTCTAAGTGTCTCACTGCCAAGAAAACTCCAAATGGGGTTAGACATGACCGAAAAGACTCAGCAACAATAATCCAATCCATTTTCCTCATTTTACCAATACTGGAATTGAAACCCAGAGAGACTATGTAATTCGTTCAGACAGAAAGTAAGAACAGACTATCTCACTAGAGCCCCCATATTTTCTTATTTATTTGTTTGGTTTTTTGCTGAGGCAGTTGGGGTTAAGTGACTTGCCCAGGTTCACCCAGCTAATAAGTGTTAAGTTAGATTTAAATTCAAGTGCTCTATCTAGGTGCCCCAAGCCCACATGTTTTAGATCTAATCTGTCTGGGTGTCTGCCCCCAAATCTCACTGCCAATCCCATTTAGTGTCCTTTCTCTACCAATCCAGATACAAGAAGCTGGGTATGGAATCATCAATATTGAATTATTTTTCCTTTTCCTTAGTATACTTGACAGGCCTTAGGAGTTTTTGAGGGTGGAGTGGGAACATATGTTCATTTAAGAGTATTGCTTTCTCTAAGAGTAGGTTCATCTTCCCAACTGGGCACTTATTAAATGCTAGTTGAAATGAGGTGATTTACAGTTCCAATTGATCTGTAATGAACAGAACCAGCTAGAGAACACTGGGAAATGAGTATGGACCACAACATAACATTTCCACTCTTTCTGTTATTGTTTGCTTGCATTTTTGTTTTCTCTTCTCAGGTTTTTTTACCTTTTTCTAAATCCAATCTTTCTTGTGAAATATATGTATACATGTGTATAAATATGTATATATATCGTGTATTTAACATATATTTTTAACATATTTAGCATGAATGGAACTACCTGCCATCTAGGGGAGAGGGTGGAGGAAAGGAGGGGAAAAGTTGAAACAGAAGTTTTTGCAAGGGTCAATGTTGAAAAATTACCCATGCATATATAAAAAGCTATAATTAAATAAATTAATTAATAAATTAACCCCTCCCCCCCAAAAAAAGAAATGAGATGATTTAGGCCACTTTCAATAGACTTGTGATGAGAGAGCCATCTGCATCTAGAGAGAGGACTATGGGAACTGAATGTGGATCACAACATAGTATTTTCACCTTTTTTTTTTTTTTTTTTACTGTTGTTTGCTTATTTTTTTGATTCTTGTTTTTTTCCCTTTTCGATATGATTTTTCTTGTGTAGCATGATAAATATGGAAATATGTTTAGAAGAATTATACACATTTAACCTACATTAAATTACTTGCTGTCTTCTAGGTGAGGATAGAGAGGTGGAGGCAGGGAGAAAAAACTGGAACACAAGGTTTTGCAAGAGTAAATGTTAAATACTATCTTTTTATGTATTTTGAAAAATAAAAAGCTATTATTACAAAAGATTTTAAAGGGGAAAAATGAACAAAAAATAAATACTATTTTTTTGGTTAGATGCCTAGAGTATCAGGCTCTTGTTGGTCAGAAAGTCTGGGGGCTTAGGCTATTGGAATTTCCTCAGGAAAGACAAAGAAATAGATTTCTTTTTTCCTTTCTTTACCTTTCTTTCCTCTACATATTCCTTTCCTTCTCTTCTCCCTCTCTGCACCCACCCCCTTTTCCCCAATGTAGCAGCTTCCCTTAAAAGGGAAAGGGAAATTCACTGAGCTGGAAAATTCGCTTGAGCTAAAAGGTACAGGTAGGATCTTAGGAGCTAAAAGGTACAGGGGCCCTGGGTGGCCAAATAGCAGGGGCAGAATGTTCTGAGTCACCCAACCCTAGTCTCCATTGCATGAAAGGAATGGGGGAGGAAAGATGTGTTATCAGTGTTGAAATTAATTACTCTCAGAACCAAGACTGACAAGAGGTCAAAAATGGAAGACTCAGAATTTCAAAGTTAAATGACAATCCAGTCCCATCTACCTCCTTTTGATGAGGTACAAGTCACAAAGGTGGGGAATCATCTGGAAAGAATTCAGACTCAAACCATGTGCAGGTGAAGGGGGAAAGCTTTATTATAACACCTTAAGGCTGGTAAAGTTACTAATGAACTCATAATTAAAGTGAATGTGTAGGGATATACCCAAGTTCTGTTTCCAAGGATATATTTATTAGAATCTTGGGAAGATAAAATGCCCCCAAGAACCAAAGAAATGACAATAGTGCCCCCTTTCTTTGTAGGGCCCTTTCCCCTTTGCCATTGCTGCATTTGTGCAGGAAGATATTATTCCTGATTGGCTGTGAGACCACTAAGACTGTGACACGTTATGCACAGGAGAATTTTTTTTTTTTTTTTTTTTTTTTTGGATTGTTGGAGAGACTTTAAAGATATGGTGAGGATAATGGACAAAGCAAGGAATTTAAATGCCTAAAGAGAGGCCCAAAGAAAGCTTATCCTTTAAAATGTCCTTTGTTCCAAGTATGTGTTCCTCCATAGATAAGGAGACTTATCAGATAAGATCATTCTGTACTGATTCTGCTGAGATTTCATCTTGCTCCTGAGTCATAAAGCATCTTTAGTCTCCTGCATTCCATTATCGAAAGTACTCCATATAACTTCCTTAATTATGTCTTATGACATCACTGTGTTTGCTGACTTATCTGTTACTGCCTTTTGTGTAATAAACATTTGGTGGGTGAGAAGCTAAATTGGTCCTTATAAAACTGTTACATTCCTGATTTGGTGTGTGTGTGTGTGTGTGTGTGTGTGTAGGGAAGGGTTGTTTGTTTCCTAAAGTGACTTTTATCTTGAATCACAAAAGAAATTATATTTTTAGATTGCAAATATTTGGTGTATGACATATAATTCTAGCCAAATTCCTCTCCCCCACTATGAATATTGGAGAAAAAAGGAGTAATTACCTAGTTATGGCCATCTTCCTACTCCCTGAAAGCAAAAATAGAAGTCTTTCTTGGAGGCATTCAAGATCATATCTATCTAATTAAATCTCTGCAATATGGATCCCTCTGGTCCTTGTGGCTTCGTTTAAACCTTTACACACTGAACTATAAAACTACAAAATATTAGCACCTTAGAAAACATCTAGCCCAACTTTCTCCCTACACAGAGGCTAACAGGGAGAACCATAGAGAGCAAATAATTTGTTTAAGTCAGTCAGTGTTAAAGGCTAGACTAAAATCTAAGACAAGACTAATGTATTGTCTCCTCTCTGTTGTTAGAAATGAGGGACCTGTTCTCTTGACAGAGTTTGCAGTTTAAATAGTTTCTTTCAGCAAAGGATCATGTGGGAAAAGAGACTTGATCCAAGCCCAATCTGGCCCTGCTGATTTTTACCTTCACAGAATATTTTTTCTATGTTGGGGTCAAATACTAGGCATATTCCCAAGGTAATACATGCTGGCATGGGAAACTATAATGGCTCTTGACTTGGATTTCCTTAACAGTCACACGGGTCAGTACTTGTTGGGTTGCAAATTCCAATCTTCTAACAATAAATTCTTCTATTGATTATATCACCTATTCATAGGTTTAGAGCTAGAAGCAAACCCAGAGATTACATAATAAATGCTATAGATTATAATGAACATAGCATTTATGTTTTTGTCTTATCCCCATTACTGTAAACTCCATGGGGGAGGGATCGTGTATTAGCTCAACTTTTTTTGAACCTATTTACCCCAATTGCTTACTACATGTTTAATGTCTTCTGACTCTCAGAGCTATGCTTTTTTCCCATCACAATACAGTACAAGCAATTTAAAGATATCTGTTATTTCTCCCTCTACTGACCACCCTAAAGTCTATCTTTTTCTCCCATGATCTGGAGTCATTGGAGAAAACATAAAGTAGATTAGATTGAGAATAGAATCTGGATCTATGATTGTGTTGGTCTAGGGAATTTCCAGCAGGGAAAATTTGCTTTAAAAATTCTGGTTGACCTTTGATCCAGCAGTGTTACTACTGGACTTATATCCCAAAGAGATTTTAAAGAAGGGAAAGGGACCCACATGTGCAAAAATGTTTGTAGCAGCCCTTTTTGTAGTGGCCAGAAACTGGAAACTGAGTGGGTGCCCATCAATTGGAGAATGGCTGAGTAAATTGTGGTATATGAATGTTATGGAATATTATTGTTCTGTAAGAAATGACCAGCTGGATGACTACAGAGAGGTCTGGAGAGATTTATATGAACTGATGCTGAGTGAAATGAGCAGGAACAGGAGATCCTTCAACAATATACTTCAACAACAATACTATCTGATGATCAATTCTGATAGAAGTGGCTATCTTCGGCAATGAGAGGATCCAAATCAGTTCCAATTGATCAAAGATGAACAGAACCACCCTACACCCAGTGAAAGAACACTGGGAAATGAGTGTGGACTGCTTATATTTTTGTTTTTCTTCCCAGGTTATTTTTTATGTTTCTAAATCTGATTTTTCTTGTGCAACAAGAGAACTGTGTAAATATGTACATATATATATTGTATTTAAGATATACTTTAACATGTTTAACATGTATGAGACTGCCTGCCTTCTAGGGGAGGGGGTGGGAGGGAAGGAAGAACAAAATTGGAACAGAAGTGATTGCAAGGATCAATGCTGAAAAATTACCCATGCATATGTTCTGTCAATAAAAAGCTATTTTAAAAATTCTGATTGACATGTGCAAAAGTGTTTATAGTAGCCCTTTTTGTAATGACAAGGAAACTGAGTGGATGTCCATCAGTTGAAGAATGGCTAAATAAGTTGTGGTAAATGAATGGTATAAAATATTATTATGGAATATAAGAAACAATCAGCAGGATGATTTCAGAAAGACCTGGAGAGTCTTCCATGAACTGATGCTAAATGAAGTGAATAGAACACAGCAACAAAGATTATGTGATGATCACTTTGATAGAATCGGCTTTTTTCAACAATGAAGTGATTCAGGCCAATTCCAATAGACTTGTGATAGAGAGATCCCATCTGCATCCAGAGAGAAGACTGTGGGATCTGAATGTGGAGCACAACATAGTATTTTCACTTTTGTTGTTGTTGTTGTTTGCCTGTTTTTCTTTTCTTTCTCACTTTTTTTTTTCCTTTTTGATCTGATTTTTCTTGTGCAGCACGATAAATGTGGAAATGTGTATAAGAGAATTGCATTAAAATCTGGAACACAAAGTTTTGCAAGGATGAATGTTGAAAACTATCTTTGTATGTATTTTGAAAATAAAAAGCTATATTAAAAAAAAACTTCTGGTTGTAATCTTCTGCAATTTGTAGTCTTAGCAAGCTGACAAGAGGTTAAAATAGCAAGAAATTAAATGACTTGTCTAGTCAAATAGCCAGTATGTGCCAAAGGCAGTACTTAAAGACTCATACCTATGCACATATGGCCTTCTTTTCCCCAGGCTAACCATTCCCATTTCTTTCAAATGATCCTCATATGGCATGCTTTCAAGAATGTCAGTTCTGATATTCTCCTGGCCATTGTCCCCTAGGTACTCCCCAACTTGTTATTTATGTTTCTAAAATGTGGTGCCTAGAACAGAACACCAAGCTTCCATGTGATCTGACCAGTAGGTCAAATAAGACCTCTGCAAAAGGATTTCTCGCTTGTTAATGGTAGGTTCCTCTAGGGAACTTAGCTTGCATATTTCTCCTTGTAAATTGTTAAAATTCCTCTTGGAATTTAACCCATAAATTGACCATATAACAATAAAATCATTACCTCTTGATTTGGAGATGGTTTAAACCTACAAATTCTTTTGACATACCACATGACACCAGCCCTAAATCCCAATATTCTTTTGGGGTTCAACCCCCACTACCCAATATTTGGTGGACTGTATGGGGAGAGTCTTGAAACTTCAATAAATTTTGGGAGATACAGTGCTTCTGTAGCCCCATCAGAGCTACCACATCACTTTCTGAAACCATGTCTCTATTACTATGTTACTTTTGTGGCTAAATTGCCACATTAATTCTATACTTGTTCATCAATTCTCTGATTTAGGAGGATTTTGGTTTTACTTTTGCTATAGTTACATAGGACCAAAAGTCCAGAGCTGGAAAAGATTAATAAAATTAATTTAATTGACATGTAAGCTCCTTAAAGACAGGGACCTTTTAATTTGGTTTTATTTTTCATTTGTATCCTTAGTGATTATCATTGGAAAATAATAAGTAATAAATGTTGATTGTTTTAATTTACATTTGTCTAATCAATAGTAATTTAGAATATTTTTTCACACAATCATAGATGGCTTTAATTTCTTCATCTGAAAATTGTTCATATCCTTTGACCATTTATCAATTGGGGAATGCCTTGGATTCTTATAAATTTCACTCAATTCTTTATATATCTGAGAAATGAGGCCTTAATCAGAAACACTGGTTGTAAAAATTGTTTCCCAGCTTTCTGCTTCCCTTCTCATCTTGCCTGCACTGGTTTTGTTTGTGCAAAAACTTCTAAATTTAATGTAATCAAAATTACCCATTTTGCTTCTTATAGTGTCTTCTAGTTCTTATTTCATCAAAAATTCTTCCTTTCTCCAAAGGTAAATTATCTATTGTTCTCCTAATTTGCTTATACTATCACCCTTTATATCTAAATCATGAACCCATTTTAACTGTATCTTGGCATGGGTTATGAGATGTTGGACTATGTCTAGTTTCTGCCATACTATTTTCCAGTTTACTAGCAATTCTCATAAAATAGTAAATTCTCATTCCAAAGCTGGAGTCTTTGGGTTATCAAACAATAGATTTCTATGTTCACTGACTATTATGTCTTGTTTACCTAACCTGTTCCACTGATCTACTGCTCTATTTCTTAGCCAGAAGCGAATGGTTTTGATTACTGCCACTTTATAAACATTTCACTTTTTATCGGTTCACTTAAGTGTTTCCAGATTTTTCTGAAACCATCCTGCTCATAATTTCTTACAGTCCAATAGTATTCCATCAGAATCATATACCACAACTTGTTCAGCCATTCCCCAATGGATAGGCATCCCCTCAATTTCCAATTCTTTGACACCAGAAAAAGAACTGCTATCTATATTTTTGTAAGTTCTTTTTCCTCTTTTATGACCTCTTAGTAGTGGTACTGCTGGGTTAAAAGATATGCAGTTTTATTTCCAAATAGTTCCAATTATTTCCAGAATGGTTGGCTCAGTTCACAACTCCATTAACAGAACATTAGTGTCTCAATTTTTCTCACACCCCCTCTAGCATTACAAGGAAGCAAAATGTTAATTGCTTTCTCCTATTGAATTTCTTCAATTTATCTTGGATATATTTTGTTTATAGATAGCTGTTTTCATGTGGTCTCCTCCATAGACTGTGAGCTACTAGAGATCAAGGACTTGGTATCCCTGCTGCTTGGTACAACAACTGGCACACAGTAGGAGATTAATAAATGTTTGTTTACTAACTAAAAGCTGGGAGAGTTGCAGTGTCTTGCTGAAGGTCATATTCTGTTCTCTTTCTCTATAGTTCTGTTCTTTTCTAGGAGGAAGACACACACACACACACACACACACACACACACACAATTCACATATGTAAAAGTAATGCAAATAAGACTTTATATCTGCGCTATTCGAATTTTAGACCTGGGAGGGACTTTTCATCCCTGGGCTTGGAAAGGAGTTGGGTGAAGGTAGAGGGGCATTCTCTCACCTCGGTCAGGACTGTCAGGACATCGCAGAGTGGTGACAACTGTAGGAGTAGTTTTCCAGGATCCCTTTGAGACACAGGAGAAAAAAAAAGAGTGGGGGAAGGCAAAGCGCCCCAGTTGGGAAAAGTTCTTTCCAGTGGACCTCCTCTCCTGAAAGTCCTGCCTTCCTCCTGCCTTATGGGGTATGACCACTCTCGTCTCTACCTCCCAGACAGATTTACCTATCCCATCATCCGTAAGGAGGGAGGGCCTTCTAGAGCTGATCCTTTCATTAGACTGTTAGCTCATCACAAGAAAGAATAATTTCCGTCTTTGTACTTGTATTCCTGGCACCAAATATCAGATCTAGCTCATGGTAGGTGCCTAATAAATCCTTGCTGATTGATTGGAGTGCAGTGAATGGCCTCCTTCTTCCAGCTCATTCCTTCACCTGTGGTCATTGCATGTTATTAAGCATCAAAGAGAATCTGTAGACCTCTTGGTATTTATGAAGGTGCTAGGGAAAGGTAGGGAAGGTATCCTATCATTGCCCCCCAATAGGCACAAGAATTCTTACCTACAACTCAAGCTTTCTTTCACAGGAACTCCCAATAAACACCAATAAAGGCACAGGAGGATCTCCCGGTCTCTAGGCATATATCTTTCTTACCTCCTCCTCTAAGCCCAATTCTTGGCTTGGTTTTTCCTGGGTTTCATTGACTTTCTAGTCAGTCCTTTCATATACTTCACTCCAGCAAAAACAGAATTCACTTTCCTCTAACTCCACGTGATTTTTTATGACTATGTCTTCCCTCCCTCCTTCTTCATCCTCCAATCACCTTCACCATCCCATGGGGTCAAGTCACAGAGTCACTTTGAAGACAATTAAACTAGACAAACAAAACAAGAGATTAACTGAGATCTCCGGATGGGGGAAAGGTCATTAGGCCAGAATATCAGGAAAAACTTCATGAAGGAAGTATTGCTCTTTAAAGATTTGACCCCAAGGAGTCTGATTGGAGGGCAAAAAGATGGGTCAAATCCCAACAATCATCTGACTTGTTTCCAACAAAACTATACTTATTCTTAGTTTCCCTTCCAACATCCCCTCCCAAACTTCCACAAAGTAAATTCCCAACTTCCTCATTTATTTTAGATGGAACAAAGTAAATCCATGGGGAGACATGCCATGGTTGCAGTAGATCTTATAGTATTATCTTTCCTTACCAAATCCATCTCTCTTCAATACCTATTTCTATTGAGGACATTGTCATTCATCTTGTCACTAGAACTTCAGTGTCATCTTGAATTTCTCATTCTTCCTCATTTCACATATCCAAACAATGGTCAAATGTTTTCTACCTCCTTAAATTTTTCATATTTATCCCTTTCTCTCTGCTCATATAGCCACAACCTTAGCTCAGTCTCTCATTACCCTTCACCAGGTCTACTTCATTAGTCTCTTAATTGCTCTCCCTGCTCCATCCATCTTTCACAGAACTGCCAAAGTGATTTTCCTAAAATTGTGAGTCTGATCATATCATTCCCACACTCAATAAATACTACTGTATTTCCCTATTGATCCAAGATTAAATATCATTTCTTTTTGGCTGTTATTTTTTAAAATGTCTATTTTGTACATCTTATGATGTACACAATTATCAATACAATAGCATGTGCATTTTTACATATGAGTACATCATTTATACAAAGTATAAATACTGGCAGTTGCTCAAATTTTTTTCTTTTACTAATAGGGTACATGATCAAAAATTTTTAGAGACCACTGCTTTAGTGTGTCTATGATAAAATATTGTGCATTATGGTTATTTGTCTTTGTGCTGACCTGACTACTAGATTATAAACTCCATGAGAGCTTAACATTTTCCTAAACCAAGCATAGAGTGCTATATACAACAGGTAATTTAATAAATGTTCTTGCTTATCCACACATGCTTTGACTAAGTTTCTTACAGTATTGATTCAGTTCTTGTTGAGTAGCTCTTGGTCAGTAACCTTAGGGCCAGGAAGTATGGGCATTTTTAGTTCAGCTGCCTCAGCTCCCCATAGACAGAAGTGAAACCCTGAGTCAGAGAAAGTCTAGCATGGGACAGAAAACTGGAGAGGGACATTGGAGCATGCACCCCTGTGGACTTTGTTTAATTTAATTAATAAAAAAAAAGTACCACATTGGTTGAAACAATATGGGAGAGAGAAAAGGGGAAGAAGAAATTTCATAGAAAAAGTTATAAAATCTTACAATCAGGTATTCATTTTAAAGATGTTACAGAGGTCAGAATTGGCAATTTTATGATAGAATGATGAGATAATATATATTAAGAGGTGAAAGGAACCTTAAGGGTTCATTTTGTCCAATTCTCTTACTTTACTGGTCAGGAAATTGAGGGTTAGAGGGGTTTAAGTTACTTGTTCCCATTTCATGGCTCAAATATATCCTAGTTGATGGGAATTCTAATTGAGTCCACCCTGTTCCCATAGTCAACCTTATCCCACACAAAGGGAGACCACATCCCTGGGATGTGTTATCTTGTCAGCATGACTAAGTCTTGCCCAATTCCCAAATCAATAAGGACCTACTAGATAAGAGCCCTTCCTTCCCCTAAGCAAATGCACTGGAGATAATATTGCCCTAAAAGTAACCTTTGTGAAGAGGTTACTTTTTTTTTTTTTATTGAAAGCACTCTCATTAACCTATATTAGCATGTCCCTCTTTTTGTGTTCCCATCATGCAATTGCTAAGTAGAAATAATTTGAATGCAAGTTAGACCTGGTCTAGTCAATTCTCGCCTTTTTTCCCCCCATTTCCTTTCTTTGAAGGAAGGAATGGATGAAAGGATAGGGTGCTCTTTGTATTACCTCTTCCTACAATTAGGGCCAGAGATTCCAAAAGAAGTAAGAGCAAAGGGGAAAGAGAATGTTCTTAGGAATTGGTAGGACTCCAATTGACAAATGGTCAAAGGATATGAACAGACAATTCTCAGAAGAAGAAATTAAAACCATTTATAGCCATATGAAAATATGCTCCAAATCATTATTAATCAGACAAATGCAAATTAAGACAACTCTGAGATACCACTACACACCTGTCAGATTGGCTAGAATGACAGGGAAATATAATGCAGAATGTTGGAGGGGATGTGGGAAAACAGGGACACTGATGCATTGTTGGTGGAATTGTGAACACATTCAGCCATTCCGGAGAGCAATTTGGAACTATGCTCAAAAAGTTATCACACTGTGTATACCCTTTGATCCATCAGTGTTTCTACTGGGCTTATACCCCAAAGAGATACTAAAGAAGGGAAAGGGACCTGTATGTGCCAAAATATTTGTAGCAGCTCTGTTTGTAGTGGCTAGAAGCTGGAAAATGAATGGTTGAGCAAATTGTGGTATATGAATGTTATGGAATATTATTGTTCTGTAAGGAATGACCAGCAGGATGAATACAGAGAGGACTGGCGAGACTTACATGAACTGATGCTAAGTGAAATGAGCAGAACCAGGAGATCATTATATACTTCAACAATGATACTGTATGAGGATGTATTCTGATGGAAGTGGATATCTTCGATAAAGAGAGCTAATTCAGTTTCAATTGATCGAGGATGGACAGAAGCAGCTACACCCAAAGAAAGAACACTGGGAAATGAATATAAACTGCTTGCATTTTGGTTTTTCTTCCCGGATTATTTATGCTTTCTGAATCTAATTTTCCCTGTGCAACAAGAGAACTGTTCGGTTCTGCACACATACATTGTATCTAGGATATACTGTAACCTATTTAACATGTAAAGGACTGCTTGCCATCTGGGGGAGGGGATGGAGGGAGGGAGGGGAAAAATAGGAACAGAAGTGAGTGCAAGGGATAATGTTGTAAAAAATTACCCTGGCATGGGTTCTGTCAATAAAAAGTTATTTAAATAAATAAATAAATAGATAGATAGATAGATAGATAAGTAAATAAATAAATAAAGGAGTTGGTAGGAGAAGGAACAGACTCTATCTCCTATGTACCAAAACTCATTAGTCCTCAAGGTTTAGATGCAGGCACCAGGTAACAAACATTATTAAGTATTTACTATATGCCCGGCAAAGTGCTCTAGACCAGGGCTTCTTAAACTTTTTCCACTCACAATCTCGTTTCACTCAAGAAATTTTTACAGGATCTCAGATACATTAGACATATAAAATAAATATACAAATCAAACACTGATAATAAGTCATAAATTTTGCAACCCCTACATTCAATTACATAATCTTATAGGGAGTTATGATCCACAATTTAAGAAGCTTTGTTCTAGAAAGATCAGGGTAGGGAAAGAAATCAATCTCTAATCACCTCCCCCTCTCCACATCTTCCCCAAACCAGTGCATTGAATTACCTCAGTGCAGCTACTAGGTGGACCCAAACATCTGGATCCATGACCTCTGAAGCTACTCAAAATGGAATGATGGAGATCTCTGGCCACAGAGAATATGGGCAGCAGCTGCCTCATCCTAAGATGATGTGATTCCCAGACATTCTGGAATGGAAAAAGCAGTGACCAAAATACTATTGATTCCAGTAACTCTGAGTTCAGAACAGAAACTCACATGGGAACCTGGCTAACATTCTACTATCTAATGAAGCTTATTTGCTGATAGTAATAGGCAGTATTCTTCATACCTAAAACTTGCTTTGTTTTTTGTTTGAAAATCTGGAAGTCGCCTAAAAACCCCCTCAATTCCTCCAAGGTCTGGGGATATCATAGAAGAATGGATAGAGAAGAATATATATGTGGTTCTCTATTTGGGGTATTGTATATCTCCTAAAGCCACTCACAATGCATACCATTATATATGTGTGTGTGTGTATAAATATATATATGTTTTATATATATAATTTTTTTATTTTAACTATCTTTTAAATTTTTAAAAATTTTTATTACTTTAAAATGTTTACTTTATGTTATTTATTTTATTTTTTGTTTATGTTATCTCTTAATGTCTGGGATTGTAAGGTCCTATATGTATGATTATGGTGGGTTTTTTATCCAATGTTTTCTTGTTTGGCACTCTACATGTACTGTGTGTGTCTCTAACATGAATCACTGTATGTAAGGAGGTGACTATGATGAAGTGCTCCAGAATGTTAAAAACTCACCAAGGTGTCATTGTGGATGCCAGAAACCCTTTATTTTGCAAAAAGGCACAACAGATTGAGCAGTGATCTACCTTCTGGCTGTGAGTGAAGGGGACTAATTAAAATGAGAGGTGAAGAGGGAGAGGGAAAGTAAGGCTGGGATCTAGAGAGTAAGGGGGGAATTAGGGAGGGTTCCTAATTGCCTGATTCTACCCATTTGGAGTTTTCTTGGTACTGGAGCAATTTACTATTTCCTTCCTGACAAATGAGGAAACTGAGACAAATGGGATTAAATTATTTGCCCAGGGCCACATAATTAGCTAGTAAGTATCTGTTGTTGTTGGCTTTGAAATCAGGGAAATAAGTCTTTCTGACTTCAAGTCTGGCATCCTATATCCTGTGCCACCTAGCTATCCAAAACAGTTGTACATTAAAAAAAAAAAAAAAAAAGTAAAAATATAAAACAAGTCAGAAACCTGGACGTAAATCCTGTGTCACTAGTTTTAAAAGGAAACTGGGGAATAACAGATAGAGAGTTGGAGTCTGGAAGACCTGAGTTCAAATCCTACTTCAGAAACTTATTAATTGCATGACCTCAAGCAAATCAATTACCTTCTCTAGATCCCAGTTTCCTCCATTGTAAAATGAAGGCAGGGTTTTGGGCTAGGTCAAGGATTCTTAAGCTTTTTTGTATCCTGGTCACATCTGAAAGTCTGATGAAAGCTGTGACTCCTATTTCAAAGGCATAAAGCAAAATATATAGACTCATCAACATTTTGTGAAATAATTATCATGGTACAGTGTCCCAAAAGTCTTATTGCAGTTTAAGCTTTGATGGCTTAAATAAATAATAGCTAAAATAGAACCACTGTATTAAAAAAAATACAGCGACGTGGCACAGTGGAAAGAGTGTTAGACTTGGAATCGGGAAATTCAAATTTGATCTCAGACCCTTACTGGCTGTGTGACCTTTACTAAATCACTTAACTCCCCTTGCCTCAGTTTCCTCATCTGTAAGATAAGTTGGAGAAAGAAATTTCAAACTATAGCAGTATCTTTATCCAAAAAAACCCCCAGATGGGACCAAACAAGATGAATTCAATGGGTTCACCAAGGCCTCTATTTGTAGTTTGGAGCAAGGGAAGAAAAATAAGTTGTGGTTGCCCACCAGGACAGGTGCGGGGGGCTTGGCTTGTGGTAATAGGACATGGTTAACTTGCACATTCAACTGCAAGAAGCTTGAGTGCTAGCAGACAGGAAGGTTGGGTCCTGTTATGTGTTTGTATTTCTTGCTTTTCTCAAAATTTGGCCAATGGTTAAGAAGAAAATATTTCTCTTGAGAGGTCTAACAAATGAGCAAAGAGTAAACATTTTCTCTCCCATCCTTTTCCCTATAAAATACCCATCCTAAGGTACCCCTTAGACTAATCAGATCCCTGATGCAGATTGGTCCTGTCTTCCTTTAAATACAAAAGTCTTTTTTTCTGTGAGAAATAAGTTGGTGTCCAGGTAATTCTTATCTATAGAATCTGCTCTCCCACTGCCAAAAACAACAACAGTGATTTAAAAAAAAAATTCACAGATTTTAAGTTAAAAATCTTTAGTCTAAATGATCTCTGTGATTCAGATTCCCCTTCATTTTGGAAGGCCATAAGGGCATTGACAGGAGAAGGCCTTCGTTGAATTTATGTGGGTCTTAGTTGCAGTGGCTCCCAGTTGAATTCCCACAGTTATTCTATATGATCTGGAGATCATGCTACTCTCTGAAGCAAGCAGAGAGAGACATTGACAAGATTATCTAAGAGGGTCTTTGTTGCAGGGGGTTCTTGTTGAATTATCATATGTCAGGCATTGTGCAAGGCAATGGGAATCAAGAGAAAAAATAAAACTATTCTGACCTTTAAAAAACTTATAGTCTATAAGGGAAAGAGGGGGACATTGTGTGCATAAATACATATAAACAAATTATATAGAATAAATATAAATGACTTGCAGGAGAGTTTATTAAAAGTTATGTTGACTCAGTGACTCATGGTTCCTATCACTACTTGCTTGTCAGTGTTGGAGGAGGCTAGATTGGGAAAGGCTAGGTTGAGCCTGCAGCTTTTTCCATTAACTGCTCTTTGTAATGTACCCCTCCCTTTCAGTTATGTTGTTATCCTTCCCTGAAAATTGTCCTATACTTTGCTACTTTGGGGAGAAACTGAGATACAAGGGCCCAAGCTTTTTTGCCAGGTTGATCTATGTAAATTGTCTTTAACTCATTATGAAAGTTTCCAGTAAAAGTTGGCTCCATCTTGAAGCCTTTGCTAATTCAATGATCAGCCTTTCAATCTATATAACGATCTTGATGTACTTATGATAAACTTCAATTCTCTTTGTTCTGAGTTTTATTTCATTAACCAGGATAAAAGCTCAAAGGAAGAATTTTCCTTTCAACAAGTAGTCACAGTTACAGTCACAGAAGAGCAGCAGGTATAAATGTTTGGAAGCAGGAGATGGAAAATCATGGAAGAGAAAAGGTAGAAGGCCAGTTGGCTGGAACATAGAGCATGTAAAAACAGAGTAGTATTTGGCTAGTCTAGAAAGATGGGCCAGGACCAAATTGTTAAAACCTTTCAATGCCAAACAGAAGAGTTTGTATTTCTTCCTTTCCTCACTTCCCCCAAGTTAATAGGGAGCCAGTAAAGCTTCTTGACCATATGATCAGACATATCTTTAGCACTATCAATTTGGTAACTGTAACTGTGAAGAGAATGGTTTGGAAAATACCAAATGAATAACATATATATATAACTCCTACTATGTGCCAGAAACTGAATAATTATTATCTCATTTAGTCCTCACAACAACCGTGGGAGGTAGGTGCTCTTATTATCCTCATTTTACAGATGGGGAAATTGAAGTTAAACAACTTGTTCAGGGTCACACAGTGGATAAGTGTTTGAGGCCAGAACAGAATTCAGGTCTTTTTGACTCCAGGCCCAGACTCTATTTATTGTACCATCAGGCTGCCTCAAGTTAAATAGACTAATTAGAAGGCTGTCATAATAGTACAGGTGAGAGGTAATGGGACTCTGAACACAGGTGGTGCCTACATGAGTGAAGAGGAAGGGATAAATGCAAGAGATGTGGAGGAAGAATGAACAGGCTAAGCAGATAGGAGAAGTGAGGAAGAATGAGCAAATGAGGGTGACTTTTGAGGTCACCAGCTTGAGTATCTAGTAGGATAATAGTATATCCTTTACAGAAATAAAAAAAGAAAAGGAAAAAGAGGCAAATGGAGGGAAATGAGGAGATGTGTGTGTGTGTGTGTGTGTGTGTGTGTGTGTGTGTGTATGTGAGGAGCAATAGTAGTAGGAGTAGGAGTAGTAGTAATATAAAATCTGTTTTGAACATGTTGAATTTAAGACATCTATGGACACATCCGGGGGAAATATCCTAAAGATCAACCATAGAATTGCCACTCTGAAGAAAGATGGGCTGGATATGTAACTTTTTGGTTCTCAGGACTCCTTGCTTTGCTTGGTGAGTCTCTAAAATGTTCTGAGACTGTTAAGCTTGTGAGAATGGCACCTTCCTAAACCAAATCAGTTCTAGTTGTTCAGGAATGAAGAGAACCAGTTACACCCAGAGAAAGAACACTGGGAAATGAGTGTGGACCACAACAGAGCATTTCCGCTCCCTCTGTTTTTGTCCGCTTGCATTTTTGTTTTCCTTCTCAGGTGATTTTTACCTTATTTCTAAATCCAATTTTTCTTGTGCAGCAAGATAACTGTATAAATATGTATACATATATTGTATTTAACATATACTTTAACATATTTAACATGTATTGGTTTATCTACCATCTAGGGGAGGGGATGGGGGGAAGGAGGGAAAAAGTTGAAGGTTTTGCAAAGGTCAGTGCTGAAAAATTATCCATGCATATGTCTTGTAAATAAAAATAGAATAAAATAAAGAGAACAGCACCATCTCATTTCCATCAACCTCCTTTCTTTTCCCTAATCTGAATATCCTCTTGATCTGATATAAAATATGGTACACTCAAGAACATAGCTCATAGAATCACAAATACTGGGAATGTCCATCATAATGGCATTATAAGTAATGTAGTCATGTAGGTTCATACCCTTATCTACAAATCCTCTTTAAAAACTTGTTTTGTTTTTTTCTTTTTAGATCACTGAGCCCTCCCAAGATATCTTGTAATTTAACTAGCTAGATTTCTTTCTTAAGGACCATGCCTCAAACCAAAACCACCTTGATTCTGGTTGATTGGCCAATAATAGATCCCAGGCCAAGCCCCAAATGATCATTATGTGGGTCCAGATAGACCAGATAGTGAATACAAATAATAGTCATTTCTGTTTTGGCCAGAAACCTTGAGGGTCTTTCCCTCCCAGATTTATTTATTTAGATTTTTTTTGACTAGGTTAAAGGAGCCATTCTTTGCCTCAATTTCTAACTAGCTTTAAATAATGAGTGAGTATGGCCTTAGTTAAACTGAGACCTGTTGAAGACCTTAGCTTAAAAAGGCCAAGGTCTCCCACTGTATCCAGGGCCATTTCCAATCATCCTGATTTATATTTGGTTATTAGACCCAGATGCTCTGGAGGGGAAAGTGAGACAAGTGACCTTGCATAGCCCTCCCTCACTAAAATCCAATTCACTTGCAAGTTATGGCTTCACTCCTGATGTCACAGTCCTTTTCAGTAATTAAGGACAAACAACAATAACAAACAAATAGGATCTGGATGTTTGGGGTTGCTTCTGAGTAAGTAGAGTCCCTTGCCACTGATCAGATAGATGGTCCTCTCTGTTAAGGTCCTGAATTGTGAATGTGGTTAGCAGAGAGAAAATGATTGATAAAAATTAAATAGTTCTCTGGGGCAGGCAGTAAAAAGGCTCTGATAATCGAGGTCAGTGTAGCTTTGAGGTTCCATCTTCTGAAGATAAACCAGTCAGAAATTCAAGTTATGTCAAGTCCTTTAGGCTAAATTTTCCTTATAAAACTACTTATGGTTCACAGTTTCTCTATTGCTCTCCTTTGGGTCAGTCTGCCACTGGCATTCTGCCTCCTGGTATCTTTCCCTCTTTCCCTCTTACCCTTCCTCCTATGCCACATATCTCTTCTAACTCTACTACCCTACTTCTCTACTTTATAATTATCTCTTTTAGGATGCTAAGTCCCTTTCAGGATTTAGCCTGCAAGCTTTGAATATGCCTAAACCTTATAGGATACTCTACTGGATAATTGTGAATTCCACTGAGGAACTTTTCTTTATAATGCTAGCTAGATTGCTTTCACTCTATTTCATATTTAACCTTCCTGATGTCTGTTGTATCTCTTATTTTGCCTGCAACTTCTTCCCTAAATAAACCTGCCTTTTGCCAAAGAGAATGGCCATTATGAATTTTTCACATGACCAAACCCCAACTTTTGGTACTTTACATCATTAGGTCCCTGAATAACAACCTCTGATACTATAACAGCCACATTACACTCTCTTCCCAATACCTTTCCTACCTGATGAACTAATGTCTCAAAGACCCTTAACAGGGACAAATTTTTCCATCCCACATAAAGAAAGCTTCAAATGCACTTGGAAAGGAGCCCCAGGAACTTAGAACCCTCCAATTATAGATTCCTAAATGGATTAGTTTGTGGGGTTTGGAACCTGAAATCCTGGGGTACCAGCTTGTTCCTCTATATCTTAGAGTAGAGGGAAAGCCTTCCTTTTCTTTCTGGGCTTAGTAGTGATGGGCTGCTATCTTAATGTCATGAGCATAACAGTATGCCCAATGTGCTTAGCTTCTAGAATGGGAGTGATGATCTCCTGGTTAACTAGATGAGGTTGGCAGAGAAAGCTTGAAGTATTGCTAAAATTATAATACTCCTGAGGCAAGCAGGGAAAGGCACTGATGGGGATCAGCTCAGCCTTATAGTCTTACACGCTGTGGAGGTCTTGAGTAATCCCACATTATTTTATCCAATAAAAAGCCAAGTTTTGATGTCAAATCCCTCAAAATTAACTTTCCCCCATAAATCTTTTCATGGCCTAACCCATCTTTGGGTTGGATCCCTTTTGGGTTATCCCGCCACTGCTTTCTGCTTGGTGGTGTCTTTCTTCCTATTCCTTCCCCCATGCTGTCTTATAGTAATATTCTTTTAGGGTGCTAAACTTCTGTATGGATTTAGCCTGCCAGTCAATGGCTCCCATCTCATGATGTATTCCCTTTCTCTTGGTTAATTGCAAGTTCCACTAGGGAACTTGTTTTTTATATTGTTAATTGTTAAAAAACCATTTTTTCTTGCTAACCATATGCTCTCCCAAATCTATTTTATATTTACCACTACTGGTGTCTATTTTACCTCTTCATTTTGTCCTTTTTCTCCTAAATAAATTTACCTTTTGCCAAAGAGAAAGGCTATTTCATATTAATTTTGTCACATGAGCAAACCCCATTTGGTGTCCAAACCCAACATTTGGCGTGTCTACTTCAAACCCATCATGAGAGATGACCCTATATGGAAAACTGCCCTTTCTGCACCCACCCACTTGGTGCAGATCCCACAGTGACCTTGTGAGATCAGGACACTTTCCTTCCTGCTCAAGCCTTCTGTGGTTTTACCCAGGTTTTTCAATGTCAGGGAGTTGTGTGAGAGGAAAGATGGTCTTTGAAAACTCATGCTTCTGAAGTATGTTTTTGAATTGATAAATTTAAATCAAGAATTGCACACAAGTAAAAAGGAATGGCCTTTTTCCTAATATAAGATTTCCTAAATAAAGAAATAAATAAAAGTAAAATTTAAAAAAGCAAATGCTCCTTTAGCTTGGAGATAAGGAAAGACACTTGCGACTAATTCCATTGGGCATGAGCCCCTTTAGCCTGCCTGCCAGAACTCTTTCTCAGACCCTGGTCCTTGGAGAAACAAGTTGGTTTTTGTTTATTTTATTTTGTTTCTACTTTGAGTTGATTCCTGATACTTATTAAATACAAAGTTGCATTGTCACTTCTTGAAGCCTAGGGGGAAAAGATTAAGATACTTCATCTCTATTTAGAATGTGGGTGTTGCCAATCTCTTCTAGTCACTCCCTTTCCCTCTTACAGGACTTTACTTTCTAGTTTTTCCTCCAGAGGTTCCATCCATTCTAGGAGCATGTTTAGGATAAAACAATAGTTGCTCATCCAACATCCTATTAGACAAACATGTTTACTTGGGCTCACCTTTTTACCTGGGGAAAAATGGATTCATGCATTTATCTAATTTTGGGAAGTTATAGAATATAAATCAATATGTTTTTTCTTTCATTTGGCTTCAGCCAAAGTTAGAAAAGTTCTAATAGTTCTCTACAGAAATATTTTTTCTTTCTCATCATCTCTCTTTGTGAAATTCGGCCCTTGCTATTTTCTCTTGCATCCCCTTTCCACTAATGAAAAACCTACAAGTTTGCTGTGGTTGACCAATCTTTGATCTTATGCTGATTTTCAATCCAAAGTGAACAGAAACATAAACATACTCTGGGAAACAAGTAAGCTTTACCATGTTTTTCTGGATAAGGAGAGAAGAGAAGCAGGAGCAGGCAAATCAGTATCTCCTTTCAGGTGTCCAAAATGGAAACCAGGACTGATGTGTTCACACACGGCTCTTCCACCCCTCCAAGTATCAGGTGGAAGAGATGGCAGCTGCAGCCAAATTCCAGTCTATTCAAATATCAACCGTTCCTCTTCCTTCCAATATGGCTTCGATGTCTCTTGAAAGCTAAGAGGGGTGTCTGGCTGGCTTACCCTCCTGTCTAGCACATCTTGCTCCTCAAAAGATTTCTTCAGGGTAAAGTCTTTACCTTTAACACTATTTCTTAAAAGCATGAGCCTTAATTTTTAGACAACAGAGACAAACAAATGAAAGATTTCTATCTTCTGGCCAGAATCTCTGAAGGCTTTCCTCTCTGAGTTTCTTTTGTGAAGACAAACTGGGCAGTCTTTTGCCTCAATCCTTACCTAGCTGTTAATCACTGAATAGGCATTGCTTCATACAAACTGAGACCTGAAAAAGACCTGAGTTTAAAAAGCTCCAGGTTTCTCAAAGCATGCTGGGCTATCATCAATGATCTTGATCTATATCTTGGCATCCAACTTCAATGACTGGAGAAGAATTAGGCTAAAGACCTTGCTCGGTGCTCCTTCCCTTAAATCCAATTCATTTGAGATTCAAGACATAGCCAGGACAAACAACAAAAACAAGATCCCATTCAACAAGCATCCTAGTAGCTCCAAACCCTTTTATAGAGGGGACACTACACTTTAAATGCCTTGTCCTTTCTCATTTCTAAATTTTTGCTTATATTGTCAAATATGATTAATCATTGGAAAAATTTGAGAGAAGTCACCTCTGTGTGGTCTCATTCTCCCCATCTCTACAATGAGGGATCTGATATTTCATTTGTTATGAAGATGCCCCTTATTAGCCATGTTCCTCAGTGAAAGAAATTGAACTTCACTGTGAAGACCAGAGGCTGAATTTATGAGTCACTTTATAACTGTTTGAAATTCCTTCTGACTTTAAATAGTAGACTATTTAACCTTGGGCTATATAAGGCTCACAGAGAAATATAAGATGCTATACAAATTTCTGACCTTCAAATAACAAAACTTGCAAATGGTCAGTCAGCTTACTGAAGTTGGAGCTGGTTGCATGTTTGTCTTGAATGGCCATAGTGATAGGGAGGGAAGTGAAGTTGGGATAGATTTTGCAATCAGAACTAATTCGGTCAATAAGCTTGTATGCCTCCCAAAAGGAGGGAACAACAAATTCATGACAATGTTATTGCCACTTGCAGAAAAGCATTATGCCACCATCATAAAGGCCTATGTTCCCACTATGACAAACTCTAATGAGATCAAAGAAAAATTTTAGGAAGACTTGGACACTCTCATCATTACTATGCCAGAAAATTTGTCATAGACTTATTATCCTCTCTAAGCTAAACAATTGACATTCAACAAAAACTGGGTCTCCAAAGCAAGATGCTTACCAAAAGACTTCTTTGTCCTTCATCCTCAAACAGGTCTATGACATCAGGTAGGTGATGGCTTAAATGCAGACTTAAGGTTGACAGATTAGAATCCTTTCCTGAGTGTGAAAAGTTATTAACTTAGAGGGAAAGCTAAGTCAACACAGGGTTGGCAATAGTGGAGTAGAAAAAGAATGTATACAGCACTACATTTACTCATCTGGGCCAGAATACTCATAAGCATTAAAATTGGATTGAGGGAAATGATGGAGAAATTCAGAAGCTACTAAATGAAAAATAAGAACTCCACAGTGTCTACCTGTAGTTTGGCTTTAAGAAGGTAGTGTTTTAACTTCATCAGAATTAAAGTATAGAGGCAGCTAGGTGGAACAGTGGATAGAGCACCAGCCCTGAAGTCAAGGAGGAGAGAGTTCAGATCTGGTCTCAGACACTTAACACTTCCTATCTGTGTGACCCTGGGCAAGTCACTTAACCCCAATTGCCTCAGGGGGAAAAAAAAAGAAAAATAAAGTATAATTGAAGTCAGCCTCTAGTCCCAGTCCAGAAGGCAAATTCTGGGAAACCAGACTGTTTCATGGAAAGAGCAGATAAAGTTACTCCCTGCAAACACAAGGGACTCCTGTGCTCAAAGACAAGGTTCAGAGCTTCACAGGAAGCTTGGGACAGTATTCCCTTTACCCCAGGAGCAGAGCTCCTGGTATTTCCTCTGGAAATACCTGGAAAAAAGGGGAAAAAATGAACAAAAAACCAGAAAAGAACCTTGACTATAGAAAAACTATTATGTTGACAGGGAAGACCAAAATACCAACTCACACAAGGATAAAATGTTGACAGAGGAAATCTCAAAGAGTGATTTGAATTGATCTGAAGCCCACTAAGATTTCTTGGAAGTTCTCATAAAAGACTTTAAAAAGCAAATAAGAGAGATAGAAGAAAAAATAAGAAAAGAAATGAGAAGTATGAAAGAGAGAATCAACAGCTTGGAAAAGGAAGGCAATTCCTTAAAAAATACAATTGGCCAAATGCAAAAAATAAAAAATAAAAAATTCGACTGAAGAAAACAACACCTTCAAAAGTAGAATTAACCAAATGGAAAAAGCTAACTGAAGAAAACCACACAATTAAAAACTAGAACTGAGCAAATGGAAGCTAATGACTCTAAGACATCAAGAATCAGTCAAACAAATTTAAAAAGAATGAAAAAAAAAAAAAAAAAGAAAGAATAGATTAAAAAAAAACACCTCATAGGAAAAATAACTGACCTGGAAAATACATCCAGAAGAGACAATTTTAAAATTATTGAGCTACCTGAAGGCTATGACCTGTCTCCCCTTCCCCCTCCCCCCGCAAAAAAAGTGTAATTGCAGAGATTCTTTTGCTACTCGTGCTAATTTTGGCCTGATAAAATAACACCAACAGAAAAGAGGTTCTCCAGAACTAGTCAAGTATTTGGGAGGCTCTGAAGGAAAGAGCAGCAGAGAAGAGATATTAGACTGCTTAACAAACTGAAGGTCTAAAAAAACTGTACACAGCAACAACAAGATTATGAGATGATCAACACGATGGACTTAGCTCTTTTCAACATTGAGGTTATTCAGGTCAATTCCAATAGACATGTATTGGAGAGAGCCATTTGCATCCAGAAAGAGGACTATGGGGACTGAATGTGGATCACCTCATAGTATTTTTACTTTTTTGTTGTTTGCTCATCTGTTTTTTTCTCATTTTTTCCCTTTTTGATCTGATTATTTTTTAAAATTTCTTATTAAAGCTTTTTATTTATAAAACACATGCATGGATAATTTTTCAACATTGACCCTTGAAAAACCTTGTGTTCCAAATTTTCCTCTCCTTCCCCCCACTCCCCTAGATGTCAGGTAATCTAATACATGTTAAATATGTTAAAATATATGTTAGATCCAATATATGTATACATAGTTATACAATTATCTTGCTGAACAAGAAAAATCAGATCAAGAAGGAAAAAAAAAAACAAGAAAAAAAACAAAATGCAAGCAAACACCAACTGAAAGAGTGAAAATTCTATGTTGTGGTCCACATTCAGTTCCCACAGTCCTCTCTCTGCACGTAGATGGCTCTCTTTATCACAAGATTATCGGAACTAATCTGAATCATCTTATTGTTGGAAATAGTCAGGTCCATCAGAACTGATCATTGTATAATCTTGTTGCCATGTACAATGATTTCCTGGTTCTGTTCATTTCCCTTAACATCAGTTCATGTAGATCTCCCCAGGTCTTTCTAAAAACATCCTGTTGATCATTTCTTATAGAACAATAATATTCCATAACATTCATATACCATAACTGTAATATTCTTCTGTAAAATGTAATATTCTCTGTTGAGGTTTTCTTGGGGTCTCTGGGAGCAACCTTTGTTTCAGTTCAATAATCACCACATGAGTAGTCAGGGTTAAAATCCAAATCCTTTATTGTCTCTTTCAAAGTCTTATCTTCTTCACTTGGGGCTTGGCTAATTTTCTGGAGACCTATCTCTCTCTTCTTGGTTCTGTGGACTTAAACTCCTGCCGCCAGACCTTTGTCTTCCCTGCTTCTGCTAGCTTCTTGAGGTCTTCCTGAATGTATCTTGGTTTCTGTGGGGGAGGCAGGAGGACCTGCCACCACTTCTTTGTTTTCCCTAGTTCTAATTCTGGCTGAGTTTGTTCGAGCTTATATCCTCTCTAATCAAAGATGTGAATCTTGTAGAACAACAGTAAGTACTAAGTGCATGTACTGAACTAGAGAACTATTAAGCACCATGCTAAATAACCATTGTCTCTATCAATTCCATTGACTTAGCACCTTGTTTCAAGTTCTGGCCCATAATACATAACTTATTCAGCCATTCTCCAACTGATGGGTATCCTCCACTCAGTTTCTACTTTCTTCAAGAGGATTGCCACAAACATTTTGGCACATACAGGTCCCTTTCCCTTCTTTAGTATCTCTTTGGGATATAAGCCCAGTAAAATCACTGCTGAATCAAAGGGTATTCACACTTTGATAACTTTTTGACCAAAGCTCCAAATTGTTCTCCACAATGGCTGGATCTGTTCACAGTTCCACCAACAATGTTTAGTGTTCCAGTTTTCCAGCATCCCTTCCAACATTTGTCATTATCTTTTCCTATCATCTTATCCAATCTGAGAGGTGTGTAGTGGTATCTCAGGATTGTCTTAATTTGCCTTTCTCTTGATCTGAGTATTCTTGTGTAGCATGATAAATGTGGAAATATGTTTAGAAGAATTGTACATGTTTAACCTGTATTGAATTACTTGCTGTCTAGGGGAGGTGGAAGGTGAAGAGGGAGGGAGAAAAATATGGAACACAAAGTTTGCAGGGGTGAATGCTGAAGACTATCTTTGCATGTATTTTGAAAAGTAAAAGGCTATTACAAAAAAAAAAAAAACTAAAAAACAAAAGGAAAAAAAAACTAAAAAACAAAAGGAAGAAAAAAAAAAAAAAAAAAAAACTAAGGTCTATAGAATCTGACCTTATTGCTCTATGCCTGTGAAACCTGGGTAGTATACCAGCTCTATACCAGGAAACAGAATTTTCCATTTGAATTGTTTTAAGAAAATTCTTCAGATCACCTGGCAAGACAAGGGATCAAACACTGAGGTCCTTTCTCCTGCTGAACTGCCAGGCATTCAAATTCTAACACAAAGAGTAAAATTCCAATGGGTTGGCCATATTGTCCAAATTCCAAAATTATGTTTGACTAAAAGACTATTTAACAGACAACTCATACAAGTCAAGTGTTCACACTAATAGTGATACAAAGACACTCTCAAGGTCTCTCTGAAGAATTCTGGAATTGATTATGAGACATGAGACACTAGTATGTCTGCACCAAAGAATGTTCCACGCTTAATGAGCAAAATAAAATTGCAGTAATTCATAGGAAATGGTAAATCTAGAAACATCTCTATTTCAAATGTTCATATGGACTATTGTTGCCTGACTTGTGGTAGAGCATTCCAAGTTTGTATTAGTCTGATCAACCACAGTCTGAAACACTATACTTTAACTCTAACATAGTGCTGTTGTTTTGGTTCTCTTTGAGGAGGAGGGGAACAACCAACTAACGCCCTGTACTACCTTATATAGTCTTTGTTCTAGTGATTCTTATCTCTCTGTTGTTCCTTGAACAAGACACTTCAACTCTAAGTGTCTCCCATGCCTAGAATTTACTCTATTCTCATCACCACCTCCTTGTTTTGCATGACTTCCTCTAAGTGTCAGTTAAAATTCTACCTTTTACAGGAAGCCTTTCCTTATCTCTTAACTCTAATCCCTTCTCTCTGTTGATTATTTCCCACATATTAATCTTATATATAGATTGTTTATACATAGTTGTTTGCATGTTGTCTCTCTCATTAGCTTTGGGACAGGACTGCCCTTTTCTTTTCTTTGTATCTCCAACACTTAGCACAGTGCCTGGAACAAAGTAGGTACTTAATGAATATTTATTGACTGACTGTAACTTGTTTTTAAAATTAATAGTTTGATAAAAGTATCTCAATATAATTGTTTCCTAAAAGCAGTAGAGGACTCTCTTTTCACCCTCTTACTTTACATAATGAAAAAAAAATGTATCAATACAATAAAACAAATGAGAATTCAAAGTCTTAAACAAGTAAAAGGATACAAAATAAACTTGCAAAAATCAACAATATTGCTATATAGCAATGCAGAAGTACATATATGTTCCTCTATACATAGAAAATATTAGACAGAGAAGTACCATTTAAAATAAATACAAAATACATAAAGTACGTGAAAATCAATTACTAATGCTTACTCAAGATAATATATACATGTATGAATGTAAATATATGAATATATGCATGTATGTATACATACATGTATAAAACAGTTCTCACTTTAAGTAAATTCAAACTATGCAAATTTTAACTTATATAAAGAATTTTGAAATAAATTTGCATTCCTTAAAATACCTATTTTAACTTTACTGCACAGTATGGCTCCCTCTCTGCTCTTGTACCTTGGCTAGGAACTCCAAGGCCTTTTCCCTCTTCCTTTTCTCCCCAAATCCAAAGAATGACTCCCCCTCTCTCCAAAAAACAAACCAAACCAAACCAAAACAACAACAAAAAAACCCTCCTAGTGAAAACAGAAGAATGGACCAGTGGAAAGATTGTACTTTTTAGAGGATGGGACCTTGGCTTGAGACCTCCAGAGGCAAGAGAGGAGACCTTTGCCCCTTCCCCCCATTGCCAGTGGGTACTGTCTGTCGAGCTTAGGTACTGGTATTGCTCATTGTCTATGTCAGGGTCCCACCCCCACATGTCTGTCTCCCTTCTTCTTTCCCCTTCTCTCCTTCTTTCACTCCATTCTGCCCAGGTTCCCATTTAGCTAGACCATCATGTTCTTTCTGTCCTTGGTTTTCCTCTTCCACCCCATGTGTCTTTGAACCAAGTGCTACTCCCTCCTTCCAGGATTTGACCCCTTTCCTTAACAATAGTCTCGTTCATCCCTGGAACCAAACATGGATTATTTGGTCCCAGAAAATCTCTCCATTTAATAAACTATTAAATTGCTCTCTAATCTCTGTCTTGCTTGGTTTCTCTGGTATTACATTTTGGAGGCCCCAGCGAGATTTACATCCTTTCCCCTGGATTTTCAAGGGCCAGCGAGAGCTTACTGGATACCGCCAGAACCACAACGCTTTCCAAGGCGAGGGCCCCTCTCTCCCAGCAAATGCAATCCAGGGCGGCCCTGCCCTTCACAAAGAAAAGAGAACTCTCCCTGGGGCTCCGCCGGCTTCTCCGGGATTGGTCACATTATTACACTGGACGCCATGTGACCGTCTCTACCATTCTAGATTCGGGGATCTCAACCCGACTCCCTTTTGATAGGCCGAGGGCAATGGAGGCCATCGCCCATCCCTTCAGAATGGCACTCACCTATCTCTCAGGACTGACTGACCCATGTTCAACTGCTGTTTACATGGAACTCTTCTCCATGTTCCAACATGCCAGAGGCTGTTGCCTTGGAGACCTGCTGCGGAAATGCGTACGGCCCAGCAGGAGATGGCTGAACGAGACTATCGTCTCAAAGACTCCAGCCCTGAGTATCGGGACAGCAAGACTTTTTTATAGGATAACAAGAACAATGACATAATGGGGGAGGTACCTGGATGGGGTTAACCTAATGTGGGGAGGCACCTAGGATGACATAATGGGAGGTATTGGAGAGGTTATTGATATTCTAATGATGTCTAAAATGGATAGACCTTTATCCTGTCAAACATTAAGAAGGAATGATTATAGTAAAGATATAAAGCCTTTATCTCATCAAACATTAAGGGGGAAAGGTTATAACCTGAGGCAGAGTAACTAAATAGGACAATTGGAGAAACTGGGTCAGGACATTAAAAGGGAACTGTGGCATAACATTTTGTAGCTATATATCAATCATTCAGTCTGGCTGTGTGTATCACTGAATAACATACATGAAAGACCATATAATGTGGCACAAATTTATAATTTACAACTAAAATGAAAAAAAGCAAGGACTATCACACATATATATCTACATAATAAATATATATTTATCATATATTTTTAAAATTACTATATGTCCCTTTTGTTGGAAAATGATATTTCCCCTCATAAATTCTTGAAATATTTTAGTGAATAGTTGAAGCATGAAATACATTAAAAAGTAATGACTACCGCTAGATTTTTTAAATGGGGCATATAGATTTATAAAAGAATTGGATTTGTGGGGGGCAAAAATTGTATTAGCTGTAAATTATACATTCTTTGTTGTAAGGGATAGTTCTCTGGGAGTAGAGAGGGATAAGGGGTACAGAAAGAAATTAAAGTAAGAGCAAAAGCAACCAATAAAAATTTATTTAAAAAATATAAATTGGAAAAAAGTCTACATCAGTGATTCAGGGGATCTGTGACCTTCTTCTTCCATTGGTGTAGATGGCCATTTAGTATTTATTCTGTGTGATTCTTGTTTGTATCCTCCCATAAATGGGAAGGAACCTGCACAGTGCATCATAGATCTCTTCTTTGAGTTCTTTAACAAGACACTTACTCTCTGGGGTCTGTTATCTCTTCTTCTCTTTACATGACTGAGCCACCCTTCTTTTCCTATACATATTTCCTGAATGGTATCTATCATGCCATACAGTCAGAACCCATCTGAATTATCTAGAAATAGCCTCTAGGGAAGGAGTGTGTGTTTCTTTCTTCCCTTGCTTTTCTCCCCTACTACCTTTCCCCACCCATCCAGGGTCAGGAAGAGTCACTACTAGCCTTAGGGGGAAGGGTAGGGGGGTTAGGGGTGGTGGTGAAGGGGGAGTAGGGGGGAGTACCTTCCCCCACCCTTTCCACTTTCCTTTTGCCCTGTATGCTGACCTGCTAACAGGGTTTGGATGAGACGGGAATCAAAATTACATGGCTTTTGGTAAGAGGTAGGACAGCCAAGATTTACCACATTCCCTATTGCTGCTGAACAAAATGAGGTAAGATCTTTCAAGACAGTTGTGAAAATCGAGTAAGGCTTCATTTATTTCAGAGTTTGAGTAGGCCTGAAGGATTTTCATTAAGTCAAGGGCATACTTAAGTCTCCTCCCTGCTATCCTCCCAAGGGCATACTTAAGTCCCCTCCCTGCTATCCTCCTTAAGGCATACTTAAGGCATACAGAAAGACACTGATGTCATAGGAGGATAACAAGGGGACTCCCCTTGTTATCCTCCTATGACATCAGTGTCTTTCTGTTTAGGTCAAATATGGGCAACTATGTACTTATTGGTCAAGTTCAATTTCTTGGGTAGTTCCCTTGTTTAGAATGTAAGATCCTCAGCCAATAAGAATGAGGGTCAGTGGTGGGAGGGGGAATTTGCATTAGGGATTAAAAGTGTTGACCCTGCCCCCTATGGGGCTTCCTCCCTTCCATTGTCTGCTTGATGGGTGGGACACCCGATTCTCTCAAGAACATATAATAAACTTTGCTTTGCTTCTAGAGATCTTTGCAGCTTTTTATTAAATGCTATCTGAATCACACAGTTTTGGGGGCTCGTCCAGATTACACTACTTGTGGTGAATAAGTGAACCTTTGGGGTGCTGGCGGGGTGGCGCTCTGCCCTGATTTAGGCAGCCTGCCAGCGTCCAGGTCTTCTCCTTACTCCCCAAGGTAAAGTGGGCTCGAAATGGAGAAACTCGGAGCAAAGCAAAGGAAGAAATCCGTGGTAAAAATCCCAACTGGTTTGGTGGAGGACAGGTATCAGTCAAGCAATATGTTGTGCAACAACCCAGAGGTAAGCCCCCTGTGAGGCCCTTGAGTCATCAATTCTGGAGGGATCTTTGGAGTCTTAAACTCTGGGTCTCTGGACAGGATAGGCTTGGCTAGGCCTTCTAGGATGACTGGAGTCAATTGACGACAATTGGCATGTTTGGGTGTTTGGGAATTTAGATTTCGTCCAAATTCAATGGGTGTGGCCCAGTTCCAGCCAGCCCTTGAGGAGAGAAATGAGAAAAATGATCAGAAAATGCCAGTAGATAGTCCCTTGGGAGATAAATTAAGTTCAAAGTAATTTGAACTGCCAAAATATATAAGGAAAAAGAAAAAGATGATAAGGTATTGTTGTTTTGTCTGGGGTGACAAAGGTATTGGTGAAGGCACTATTGAAGACTGGGGTGCCAAAGACTGAATTTATACCTGAAAGAGAAGGAAAGGATTTAATTCCATCAGCCCCTCCAAGGATGGTTGGGGGCCGGGAGGAGAACTTAGGTCTATTTTGAATTCTCTCCTCTCACAAGAGGAGAGGGGACTAATTAGAGGTGCAGCTATGAAGGAGTGGGACAGGAGAAACCCTCCAGCTGCAGGAGTAGTTTCAGCTGACCAGAAATACCGTTAGCAGATCCCTATTGGGAGCACAATCACCCTATACATCAGGGAAGTATATGGGATTGAGAGAGTAAAGATGGTGACTTCTTTCTTTTCCCTCCCACGGGTCCTGACTACAGCAGGGACCACGTGGGACCAAGGGAAAGAAACTGCTATTTAGTGAAATTCATTATTTTAAATATGATGGTGAAAGTGGTTTTATATTATTGGGATTTTAAGTTAAAATATAGGTTATTAAAACAAAATGCTGGTAGTTTACCTTAGGGGAGGTTGAGATTGTATCTCCCTACTTAGAGATGTGTTGTTTTCTAGAGGTATTGGGTAATTTGTAACTGGGTTATGCCTTAAATTTTGTCATCTCTGTTGGGCATGTATGTTTTATGAAATTTGGTTCAGTTATTTGAGAACCTTGAAGTTTAAAGTTAAAAATTTTTTTTTCTTTGACTTAAAGATGAGGGACAAGAAAGATTGATTTGCAAAAGCAACTAATAGTTTAAATGGAACATCTAGTATTGATTTGCCATTTGCCATGGGAAAAGGAGATATATTCCATGACGTTGGGGCCTGTCTTGAGCTGGCAGATTGGATCCTGGGGAAATGGCACTCTAAAAAAGTTAACTGTGATAAGTTAGGGTTGGGAAGCATGGTGGGGTTGGGGAAGGGTGGCCACATGGAGAGGGACCTTGTCAGGTGATCTAATCCCCCTTCCCCATTAAGCATGGTGGTTGTAACACCTTGCTGGTTCGGATATCAATTGCTTCTACTGTTTAAAGGAACAGCCTACATTCATATGGTGTTAATAACTGAATGTTTTATTTTTATTTTTCAAGTCTATAGCTGCTCTAAGAAGTTTGTTGGAACTGTAAGTTATCTGAAAGCGATTTATTTCTACTAAGATTCCATCTGTCTAAAGCAAATTATTTAATGTTTATTTACGTGCATGATAGTCTCCTTGTTTAAGGAAGATAATAAAAAAATCTAGAGCAGGATTTTAATCTGATCTGATAATTTGATAGGGTTATTTCCAAAAAAATTTTTTAGAATGAAGAGAGTATTAATGTTAAATCTGAAAGATCTAAAAGTTTCTTTTATGTGGAAATGGGATGGACAACATGCGATTTAGATTTTTTCCTTTGTATTTGAGTATTTTAAAGGCAAAATGATCTGTGTAATGTTAAACTTAGAACTATTTAATCTGTATAAGCTGTGAACTTTCTAGGATGAACCCTTTAATGTGATTCTTGAACTAGATTCATCTGAAGCTTTGATTAATGATAGTTGCTGTAGAAGATAAAATCTTTTGGGACTGCAGCTAATATTTGCTGGGAGCTTTGAATTCAGGTGTGACTACATAGGTCATAAGGTGGAATTGTTAAAACTTAAGGACAGTTACCTGAAGTAAAACTGTCTTAAATAGATATTTTAATTTGCTGCCAGACTTTGGTTGCTGCTATTAATCTTTTAACCTTTTTACTTCCTGGGGCTAGAGGTTCTTTATCAAAAGGTTTACTTCACTTAAGTACTTGGGACCACTCCCACCCTGCCTTTTGAAAAAACTGGGAATCTCATCGCCCTGATTAGGCTAAGGTTTACGTTTAGATCATGGGGGGGAGGGGGCTATATTGAAAGAGAACTTTTGACTCCCAAACAACTCCCCATTAAATACTTGGAGAAAATGAAATGAAGGAGAATTCACTTCAGGTGAAGGGAAGGAAGCTTATAGGATCATCTGGTAGTCAAAGGATGGCTGACCTGTGTACAAGCAGTAACTGCTACCACTCTCTTAGTAGAAGAGAGTAGGAAGCTCACCTTTAGAGGCAGTCTTATAATAAATGTCCCACACCAAGTAAGAACAATATTAAATCAGAGGGCTGGGAAATAGCTCACAGATTCCAGAATGTTGATAATCTTAATCCTGCCTCCTTTTTGTCCCCTGGAACAGAACCACCCCTGCAGAGGAATATTGTTGTTTAGAGTTAATTGATTTTCAAACGAAAGTAAGAGGATTCACCAGAATCCCCAATGCCTGGGGGGAGTAAATTGGTTTATAGATGGATCTTGTAGAGTGGTAGATGGGAAGCTCTTTTGAGGCAAGGGGAAATAGATTAGCAGATGAGAAGGCCAAGGGAGCTGGAGATCAGGAGATTTCTCATATGATGGCTCTGATACCTGTACTTCCCCCGAGTCTACCCTGTCCCAGCTTTACTCTGGAGGAAAAAGAGAAGGCCTCGACTGTCGGAGCAGTTGGGAACTCTGAAGGACGATGGCTCTTACCTGATGGCAGAGAGGTACCGACCAAAGCAAGTATGAGGCAGGTCCTTCAGCAACTGCACCAGGGCAGTCACTGGGATATCCAAAATCTGTGTGATGCTGTGCTGATAAGATATGTTTCCCTTGGCCTATATACAATGGCCCAACAACTAGTGGACGGCCGTCTAGTTTGTCGAAGGACTAACAAGGCTGCTCAACGCCAGATCCCAAAAGGGGGACGAGCTCCGGGAATCAGACCATTCTAAAGCATCCAGGTGGACTTCACTGAGCTGCCTCAAATACTTGCTGGTCATAGTGGACCATCAGACCTCATGGGTGGAGGCATTCCCCTCAGCCCGAGCAACTGCCTCGACAGTAAGGTCTTATTAGAGCAAATTATTCCTAGATATGGAATAGTGGGGAGGATAGACTTGGATCAGGGAACACATTTTTCTGCCCAGGTGTTGCAGAATGTGATTGGGGCCTTAGAAATCACTTGGGATCTCCACACCCCTTGGCATCCTCCCTTTTCTGGGAAAGTAGAAAGGATGAATCAGGAAATAAAACAGCAAGTGACTAAATTATCTTTAGAGACCCAACTACCTTGGACTACATGTCTTCCTCTTGCTATGGTCAGAATCAGAACCAAGCCACATAGAGATAGAGGGCTTTCACCTTAGGAATTATTGTACAGTCATTCTCTCCAGGCTTGTCCTATGGGAAACTGGGACCCTATCTTGGAGACAAAGGATTTATTCCTTAAGAGATGTTAAATCATTGCTAAGACATTTACAAGAACTTCAACAAAAGGGTTAATAGCTCAGACTCCTCTAGGTTTCCCTGTTCATAGAATTCAGGTGGTTGATCCGTTTCTGGAAGGATGAGAAGCTGACTCTGTGCTGGGACGGACCCTGACGGACCCTACCAGATAATACTGACCTCTCAGACACTGCAATTCGTACCCCGGAGCGAGGCTGGACACACCACACAGAACAAAAGGTCCTGTGGCGCCACCTTTATCCGAGTGGACAGTTGAAGATGGGGAGACCTCAAATTACATTTGAGGAGGGAACCTCCACTGAATGGGACACAAATTCTGAATCCAGTGCGTTGTAATTGTATGACTTTTCTTACATTAATTACTTTGGGAAACCCTCATGGGGCTTTCCCTGAGCTTTGGGTTTACCTATTTCCTCATGATAGTCATAAAAACCAGACCTTTATCTTCCAGAGATGAGAACCAGCTCCTCCTGCTCATGCAGAATAGAGGGAAAACTTTTAACTTATCAAATTGTTGGATCTGTGGTGGATCCCAACAACGGAGCTAATGGCCATGGGTACCTGTCCCCTTAAGCCCAGCCTGGATCCTTAGTAACTGATCCCAAATTCATAATGGGACTGATTTCTGGAACTTAGAAGAGAAACATCAGTGGCCAATTGACAGAAGATAGGATTTGTTAAACAGGGCAAAGTTTGAAGCTGGGAAATAGTGAATGTGAGTGGACTTAACCCTGGACAAGGTAAAAGACTTTTTCTTTCCTAATCTTGTAGTGGACACTGCAGTCATCAAGTGGACAGTGCAGTCGTTGTTTGGAACTCTTGGAAGCTCTGGCACAATTCCTTAGAAATTGCTGCGGACTGACAAAAGACTTTCTTTTGTCTGCTCTGTCTCTAGGAGATACGAGGGAGACTGCAAGAATTTGGAAAACAAGTTTTTACCTGTCTAGACATCAATGGGGTTGGTACCATGTCACCCCAGAGACACCTGGGAAACATGGGATTCTGTTTCCCACATTTTGGAATACGTCTAACCTAATAGGTCAATGGCCAGTTGCCAATTGTAGGAGAAAGGAGCAAGGTTTACGGAAATGTCAGTATGTCACCTTTGTGGGGGAAGGTCCCCTAGGGATGAGAGACCAGCAATATTACCCTTTTACAAGGAATAGTTCAGACATATTTTCGAGGGAACAACCTGTTCTAATGGGTCATTATTGGATCTGTGGCTTAACTGCTGATACTCACCTACCTTTTAATTGGACAGGGATTTGCTATATTGGACTAATAAGGCCAAAATTTTTCTTTCTTCCTGAACAGGCAAACCAATATTTAGGGATTCAGTTGTACGATGATTTGGGAAGAGAGAAATGGGGTTTAGACACCTCCATTCCTCCGACTGGAGATGCAAATGGTTGGGGTGATGTCTGGCCTCCAGAAAGAATAGTTAAAGAGTATGGGGCAGCCACTTGGGCTCAAGATGGAAGTTGGGGATATAGAACCCCAATATATATGTTGAACAGGATAATTAAGCTTCAAGCAGTTGTAGAGATTATCACCAATCAGACGGCTGAGGCACTAGATCTTTTGGCTGACCAAGCTACTCAAACAAGAGAGGCTGTTTTACAACATAGACTTGTGCTGGATTATTTATTGGCCGAGTAAGGGGGAGTTTGTGCGAAACTAAATTTGTATATTTGTTGTATAAAGATTGATGACAATGGAAATCTAGTAAAAGAAATCACTAAGAACATTAGAAAACTTGCTCATGTTCCTATACAGACTTGGACCTCACCGTTCAATACTTCTTGGTGGTCCTGGTTTGGGGGAAGCTGGGAGAAGCAGCTCCTTTGGTTTGACCTTATAGCTCTCAGTATATAGGACTCCCTATCTGCATACCTTGTTTGATCCGATTGATAACCAGATAACCAGAATAGTCCAGAACTCATTACCTAGAATGATTTGGTTGGAAGAGAAAGCTGAAGGGTCTGTTAGATTGATGGTGTTAAAAGGTCTTAAAAGGTAGCCAGTGACCCAAGAGGACCACCAGGAGCCAGAAGAGGATGAGGAATTCGATAGGGATTGTGAAGTTATCAGAATTTGAAGAGATCTCAGTGTACAAATACAAGATGAGGTGAGATCTTGTAATGCCAGAGAAACTGAGGCAGGAGAGAGATTAGAGAGTTTTTAATATTTTATTAATGGGAGAGTAAGATTGACTGGACAGGACTCTCGTCTCAAATTGTCCAGCCAGACAGAGATAAAGATATACTGGGACCAAGGAATTCATGTTGGTCCCAGGTCTGGAGGAGACTATCATCTCAAAGAATCCAGCGTCCAGCATCCACAGCCAGCCGCCATTCTCCAGCCATGAATGGAGAGTCTCTAACCTTTATATACCTTTTAGAGACAAAGAAGAGGGAAAAAGAGCGGGAAAAGCCTAGCTGGAAAAGACTATGAATCAAAAAGGAACCCAGAGATAAAGATGTCAGTGAAATATCTTGGAATATTTTAAGGGATGTTGTAAATTTCTCAAGGACAAAAGATAATCCGGAAGTCTACTCTCTTGTTTATCTTACTTGGGCTAACAATTTATATCCTTAGACTAATTGGTCCTCAGCCTTCATGGACCAGAGGGAGATTTACAGCTTAGGGGAGTAATTAGGAAGACTGAGACAAGGGAAACTTGTACA
The DNA here is from genome assembly GCF_016432865.1 of Antechinus flavipes. Lineage (NCBI taxonomy): Eukaryota > Metazoa > Chordata > Mammalia > Dasyuromorphia > Dasyuridae > Antechinus > Antechinus flavipes. The sequence continues at coordinate 139,549,655 of NC_067401.1, read as the reverse complement.
AGGAAACTGAGTCAGGACAGTTAAAGAAAACTGTGGCATAACAATCTTTCAAGACAGTTGTGAAAATCGAATAAGGCTTCACCTATTTCAAAGTTTGAGTAGGCCTGAAGGACTTTCATTAAGTCAAGGGCATACTTAAGTCCCCTTGTTATTCTCCTATGACATCAGTGTCTTTCTATTTAGGTCAAATATGGGCAACTATGTACTTATTGGTCAAGTTCAATTTCTTGGGTAGTTCCCTTGTTTAGAATGTAAGATCCTAGACCATTACCAATCACAAAATAGAAAATTTTGATTATATCAAATTAAAAAGCCTTTGTACAAACAGAACGAATGCAAACAAGATTAGTAGGGAAGTAACAAACTGGGAAAACATCTTTACAATTAAAGGTTCTGATAAAGGCCTCATTTCCAAAATATATAGAGAACTGACTCAAATTTATAAAAAATCAAGCCATTCTCCAATTGATAAATGGTCAAAGGATATGAACAGACAATTTTCAGATGAAGAAATTGAAACTATTACCACTCACATGAAAGAGTGTTCCAAATCACTATTGATCAGAGAAATGCAAATTAAGACAACTCTGAGATATCACTACACACCTGTCAGATTGGCTAAGATGACAGGAAAAAATAATGATGAATGTTGGAGGGGATGCGGGAAAACGGGGACACTGATGCATTGTTGGTGGAGTTGTGAACGAATCCAGCCATTCTGGAGAGCGATCTGGAATTATGCCCAAAAAGTTATCAAACTGTGCATACCCTTTGATCCAGCATTGTTTCTATTGGGCTTATACCCCAAAGAGATACTAAAAAAGGGAAGGGGACCTGTATGTGCCAAAACGTTTGTAGCAGCCCTGTTTGTAGTGGCTAGAAACTGGAAAATGAATGGATGCCCATCAATTGGAGAATGGCTGGGTAAATTGTGGTATATGAATGTTATGGAATATTATTGCTCTGTAAGGAATAACCAGCAGGATGAATACAGAGAGGCTTGGAGAGACCTACATGGACTGATGCTAAGTGAGATGAGCAGAACCAGGAGATCATTATACACTTCAACAACGATATTGTATGAGGATGTATTCTGATGGAAGTGGATTTCTCTGACAAAGAGACTTAACTGAGTTTCATTGGAGAAATGATGGACAGAAACAGCTACACCCAAAGAAGGAATACTGGGAAATGAATGTGAACTATTTGCATTTTTGATTTTCTTCCCGAGTTATTTTTACCTTCTGAATCCAATTCTCCCTGTGCAACAAGAGAACTGTTCGGTTCTGCAAATATGTATTGTATCTAGGATATACTGCAACATATTTAACATATATAGGACTGCTTGCCATCCTGGGGGGGGGGGGGGGAGGAGGGAGGGAGGGGAAAAAAATGAAACATAAGTGATTGCAAGGGATAATGTCGTGTAAAAATTACCCTGGCATGGATTCTGTCAATACAAAGTTATTATTAAATAAAATAAAATTAAAAAAAAAAAAAAAGAATGTAAGATCCTCAGCCAATAAGGATGAGGGTCAATGGTGGGAGGGGGACTTTGCATTAGGGATTAAAAGTGTTGACCCTGTCCCCTACGGGGCTTCCTCCCTTCGATTGTCTGCTGGATAAGTGGGACACCTGATTCTCTCAAGAAAGTATAATAAACTTTGCTTTGCTTCTAGAGATCTCTCCAGCTTTTTTATTAAATGCTATTTGAACCACACACTACCTTCTGAAATCCTCGAGGCCTTAGCATCTTTGTATACCCTGTAACCCACCAATACTTTTACTTATGCTATCTATTTAACTTCAGGACTCTTGGATCTTGCCATCTGTTCTGTGACAAGAAATGAAATTTCTTTTTTTGTGTTCTCTCCCACCAGTTAGATTATGAATTCCTTGAGAGCAGGAACTGTCTTCTTTCTTCTGTTAGTATCTGTAATCTTTAGAACAGTGATGGGCACATAGTAAGGGCTTAATAAATGGTTTTTCCTCCCATTCGTTAATTTACTTGTATATATGATATGTCAGTTTATATACTATACTGAGACCCTTCACTCATCATGTCACCACCCACAATTACTTTGGTCTTTTGGGGATTCTGGTGTTCCATAATTCACAGCCACATGGTATCCCATGCCTCAGTAGGGTAATTCAGTTTATCTTCTAATAGGGAGATCCTCTGTGCTTGGTAAGTCATGCCTCTGATGCCCCCAAGGAAACAATAACCAATTCATATTTCTTTAGAATTTTAAGATTTATAAAAATCTCCCCCACAACAATCTTGTGTAAAAGTTGGTACAAATGCTAACATCCCCATTTTACAGATTAGAAAGTCAGAGACCTGGGTAATAAATGTGCTTTGCCAAGGATGGTTTGAAGGTGCTAGATAAATGCCTCTGGACTCTCTCTTTAGTACTGTTTTCAGAAAGCTATATTTTATATCAAAAAAACTTTGGGGAAGACCAGGGAAGGATGGAAATTATTTGAAATGAACAAGTTGTGTGTGCATGTGTGTGTATGATGGGGTGCAGGCATTTGGGGCAGGGAGAGGAGGACATTGTCACTGATTGTGATATTCTGGGAAGCCTCTATAGTAGTGTCCATCAGGAGCCTCAGAAGCCCAAGGAGAATTCAAGTGGCATCTCACTTCCCACCCCACCCCCAACCTCTTCTAACATTCTAATTCAATCTGTATTCTGCAGTTTGTGAGGATCTCCGTCCTCCTAAACCTCCTCCCTTCTCCCCTCCCCCACGGTCCATCCCAAGCCCCATACATTTCCCAGCCTTTGCGACCCACTTGATTCATCTTACTTTAAAGTCTTGGTCCTCTGGAAGGGGATAGAATTCAGAGCCATTGCCTGGGGAGATCTCTTAGCGTCTCCTTTTCCGGTAATTGCCAGAGAGAAGTAGAGTGGGCATTGTCTGCCTTGACCACGTTGGTTTCCATTACTGAGTGTTCAGCATTCCCAAACAACCCTGCACACAGACCCTTTCTTCCTTCTCTTCTCCTTCTCCCCTCATCGGCACACTTTACTTTCACAAACACACAAACCAAGGGCTGCCGGCCTGCCCTGGTGCCCCACTCACAGGGACATGCCGATAGCCTCCAACTCCTGGCCCAATATCAACAGGAAGTCTTCCATCTGCTCGATGCTAGCATCTTCCCCCGGATAGTCTGGAATCTTCATTTTTGCACAGGCCCCCCCCAGCCTGCCAACAGCAGCAGCAAACACACCACCACGGACAGAGACCATCTGTAGAAGTTTATCATCTGTGGAGAGGGAAAAAGGGCAGGGGTCAAAGGGGAGAAGGGAAAGATTGTAAGGGAGAAAGAAAGGAGGTTGAGGAATAAGAGGGGTAGAGACAGGGAGAACAGCAGAATGCCTGTGGGGGGGTGACAGGAGAAAAAGGAAAGAGGTTAAAAAAAAGTGGGGAATCTGTGAAAAATGGAAAGAGGGATTCTGGGAAATCTAGGATGGTGGGAGAGGAAAGACTGGAAGAGTTGGGATGGGAGGTCCAAGATAGAAGAAATGGAATAGGGATAGGGAAACTAACAAGAATAAAGAACAGAAAAAGAAACAAGGTGTAGTATCTTCCCATTAGCATTTACCCTAGGACTTCAGTAACTGATAATGGCTCCTTCATAGCCTGTTTCCCTGAAGGTAAAAACCTAGGGTTCTCGGTCCCATCCTGAGAGGTGGGAATTTGAGAACTTGAAATTTGAAGAGTGAATAAAAATTAGGCTGTTCCTATTCCTCATTCCCCTCCTTTAGTCTTTCCTTCAACATTCAACTTTTAATTCTCTGACTCTCTCCCACTTCTCTGGTTCATTTTTTCCTCAGGTACCTGGAAATCCTCTTCTTAAGCACACAAGCTGCTCTTTCTCAGTGTTCCAGGGTAATACTAGAAGAATCAAACACTTGCCCTCCTAGGGTACCTCCCACAGCTGCCTCAATAACAGCTTAAGGGAGTAAATGACCAAAAAGGGGAGGAGGGGGACAATTGACATTGTCCAGTAGACACAAGAAGATGAGCTTGTATCTCCTCAGGGACTTAGCACTGTGGTATAATGATAGGAATTGGGTTTGAACCCCAGATCTGTTCCTTCCTTCCCTGTATGACAATGACCATTCATCCCTTTCTAGGTCCCTCTCAATCTACCACCCAAAACTGACAAAAAAGCAGTCAACCTTTCAATCCATCTGGAGGTGCCATGAGCACTGCTGATATGTGGGAAGAAGGTGGCACTTGAAAGAACAGAGATAGAGAAGCCCTTCTTGGCATACAATGGAGCTTTACAATAATAATAATAATCAAGAGCATTTACAATTGCTTTATGTAGATTAGGTCATTTAGTTCTCAAGATATCCCCATAAGATAGGTGGTATTATGGTCCCTATTTTATAGATATAGATACTGAGTCTCTGAGATGTTAAATCTCTATTCTAGGATCATAGAGCTAATAAAAGTCTGAGGCAGACTTCATACTAGCTCTTCCTGACACCAAATTGAGCCCTCTACCCACTTTTCTGCCCTATCTTTGAATGGTAGCAATAAAACCCATTTCTGGAAGGTTGACTGTGATTTATCAAGTTCTTTCCTTTACTCACAACAACCTTCTCAGATCCTGCAGTGTTCATATTCTATTTCTTGATCATAAAACCATATCTTTGAGTGTGAAGGATTTGTCCAGCAAACAGAAGGATAGGGCAGAAAGTGGGACAGGGTTCCAGCTGGCCAGATCTTTCTTCCTCCCCAGTATAGTCCACTAATTAGGGTGTCAGCACCCCAAACAACAATCCAAGTGGTCTGATCCACTCTCTAAAAGTGAACTACCTTCTGCTCTGACTCCAGGCTGGTCCTGTTCTCTGTCCTCTGCCTGTTAATTGTAATGGAGGTTCAATGGTACGGTTGGAAGAATCATGGATTTAATGTAAGGAAAAATCTAGTTTCTCTCCTCTGACATTTATTAGCTGTGTGACTCCAAGCAAATCATAGCGTCTCCAGGTCTCAGTTTCCTGATCTATAAAAAGGGGATAATAGGACTTGTAGAACCTGCCTCACAGGGTTGTTATAAGGATCAAATGAGACAATATATACAGAACCTGATATAAATGCTGATTTAAAAAAAATATTTATTATTACAATTACCTTGAGTATCTTGCTGCCTGGGATCTCTTCTCTAGCTTTCTCACCCTGATTGGGGTTCCAGCTGCTCTCCCAAGCACCACTTGGCATATGACAAGCCCCTTTGGAGATGGGAATCTTTGTGGTAGTAGGAGGAGGCAGGGACACAAGGTCTCTTTAGCTCTTAACACACTTCCTTGCCAAGGGACCCTGGCAGCCATGCCAACTTCCTGGTTGTGCTCTCCCTGCTCCACCAGCTCCATACTGACATTCTTTTTCCTGCTCTGCTTGGCTTCCAGCCCATCTCTTTACCCTTATGTTCCCCCCTCTTTCACAGAGCATGGGCAGAGAACAGGATGGCATCAATTGTACTGAGCAGGAGCTTGAGAAGGGGGAAGCATAGGGGGCAGGAACAGTATGTGCTGAATACATCTAGACTCCTAGGAGCTCTGAAAGGTGCCCCTCATCAAGGCAGAGAGTTGGATGTTTGACAGAAATGCTTAGAGAAGGACTTGGATGAGATCATGGTGGTAATTGGAGGTCAATGAGAGCAATAATAGCTGGCATTTACAAACGACTTGACAGTTTATACTTTCACATATAACTTAAATTTTCATATTTTTTTTCCAGTGGGCAAAAATCCATTTTTTCTTTGTCCCATCTTCTTCCTCCCCACAATGAGAATAAAAAAGGATAAACAAAATCTTGTAACAAATGGTGAGTCATGTAAAACAAATTCCAGCACTGGCCAATGAAAAAAACAAAATAAAACAAAATAAAATAAAATAAAAACAACCCTCATTCTATACTCTGAGTCTATCACCTAAGTGATGCAGCAGATATCATCACATGTTAACTAGGTGAACATTGGTAAGTCACTTAAGGAAAGAAAGAAGTGAGCGTTTATTGAGGTCCTACTGTGTCCCGGACACTATGCTGATTGCTTTACAACTATTTTCCTTGTTCCTCACAATTATTCTAGAGAGCATGTGCTATTATTATCCCATTTTAGAATTGAGAAAACTGAGATACAGTTATACATGTATAATTTTGTACATTTAGTCCTTTTATATAAGAAGACTCATAAAAGGATGAAAGAAATGAAAGAAAGAAAGTAAAAACAGCATGTTTCAGTCTGAATTCAATCAATACCAGTTCTTTCTTTAGAGGCAGATAGTATGTTTCATTATAAATCTTTTATTTACTGCTGAGAATAGCTGTCATTCACAATTCTGCTGTTACTGGGCATAGTGTTCTGGTTCTGTTAATTTTACTATGCATCTGTTTATGTAAATCTTTCCAGGTTTTTCTGAAATCATCCTGCTTATCATTTCTTATAATACAATAATATTCCGTTACAATCATATATCACCTACCAGTCTAGCCATTCCCCAATCGATGGGATCCCTTTGATTTCTAATTCTTAGCTACCATAAAAAGAGCTGCTATAAATATCCTCACCCCCTTTTTTTGGATGTCTTTGGAATATAGAATTTAGCTAGCTGCTTCTAATTTAACTTCTTTCTGCCTTGGTTTTTTATCTATAACATGGGGATACTAATAGGTTTATCTCTAAAGGTTGTTATAAGAATAAAATAAAAACTTTAAGCTGATATGTAAATGCTAGTTATTATTAGATGTTAAGAAGGTGGGTAGCATGTTTCATCTATTTCATCATGCATTCTATGGAATCCTACTTGATTGATCATTGAGTTGTTCAGAGTTCTTAAGTCTTTCAAAGTTGTTTGTTTTTATAATGTTGTTGGTAATAAAACTATTCTACTGGTTCCACTCATTTGACTCAGCATCAGTTCATCAAGTCTTCCTGGTTTCTTTAAAAATTATCCCTTTCATTATTACTTATGGCACAATAGTATTCTATTTCATTGATATACTGTAATTTGTTCTGCAATTTCCCCATTCATAGACATCCCCTTAGTTTCTATTTCTTTGCCACCATAAAAAGAATTGCTACAAGTATTTTTGTACAATTTGCTCCTTTTCCACTTTCCTTGATCTTTTTTGGGATACAGCCATTATAATGGTATTGCTATTGATGAGTAATGTAGTAACGTTTTAGCTATTGCTCCAAATTATTTTTCCAGAATGACTGGACCAATTCACAGCTTCACCAATAAAGCTTCCATGTGCCTGTTTTCCCAAAGCCTGTCCAATATTTGTCATTTTCCTTTTTTTGTCAGCTTTGCCAATCTTATGGGTATGGGATTAGACTTCAGAATTGCTTCAATTTGCATTTCTCTAATTTTTAGTAATTTGGGGACTTTTAAAAAATATGCCTATTGATAACTTTAATTTCTTCCTTAGAAAACTGTCTGTTCCTACCAATCCCTTGATAATTTATTAATTAAGGAATGGATCTCATAAAACTTGTATTAGTTCCTTAAAAATCTTGGTAATGAGAATCTTAAAGAAACTTGCTACAGATTTCCCCCCCTCAATTACCTGCTTCCCTTCTAATTTTAGCTCAATTTGTTTTGTTCATGAAGAACCTTTCAAATTTTATGTAATCAAAACTGTCCTTTTTTTCCCCTGTATTATTCTATCTCTTATTTGATCATGACTGTTTTCCTATCCAGCAGCTATAGAGTAACTAGGTGGTACAGTGGACCTGGACCTGGACCTGGAGTCAAGAAGATATAAATAAATTCAAATTTGGTCTCAGATACTTTTTAGCTATGTGATCCTGGACAAGTCACTTAAAAAAAACCAACCTTCCCCCCCCAAAAAAAAAAAAAAAATTCAGTTTGTCTCAGTTTCCTGTAATAATAGCACCTACCTCAAAGGCTAGGTGAAGAACAAATGAGATAATATTAGTAAGGTGCTTAACATAGTATCAGAGACATAGTTGGTGCTATATAAGTGCTAATATTATCCATAGACCTAGAAGATAATTTATTCCATAGATGTAGTTTCATATGACCCCTGTATCAACTCTGTGACATAGGTGATACAAATATAATGTATACTTTGTAGTTAATAAAAAAAATGGAGTCTAAGGGGCTGGGACACTGCACCCCCTTTCTTTTCTTTATGGGACCTCTCTGTTCTAAACCCATACATATAGACCAGATCAAATTTAGTCCTTGGAGATAATCATCCCTAATAAGAGAGAGACCAGGTTTCTTTCCTTCCTGCTGTCTGGCTTGCTATATCTTCTATCTGGTCAAATTATTTAAAGCTTAGGTTTTTGATTCATGTTGAGGTCTCTCCAATGAGTTCAGGGGCAGGGAGAAAGAAGAAAGACAGTAAAATTATTCAGTGCATGAATGAGGTATGGGACAGATAATTTATTCTTATACACAAAAAAAAAATGCTAAGTTAAAAGATTAATAGTCTAGATTGACAGAACGATGTAAATAGAATTCTTTAGTACTGTTACAGCCTTCTGGGAGATTGATGTTTAAATTTTATCAGAACATAAGGCAGTTTGTTTGCAGGATGGTTGAGTAAGCATTTTACATTTCACCTCAGCTCTGTACTGTCTCTCTCAATTTCCACTTAATTTGTTTACTTTTCTAGGTGGTTAATTTTTCTCATGAAGTAACTCCCCTTGCTTCCAATAAGTTTTACTCAACGGACCTAATAAATTCAGATCTCTCACATTCACAAGACACTTGAGAGCCTAGATCTTCTACCTTGATGTTTATGCTTGGTCATCTATTTTAGAAAGGAAACACACAAAAAACAGACATAGGTTGCCTAAAGGTATCTGTCCACTCAGGCTGTCTTGTGATAGTGGTTACTAAATTGCTGAGCTGAGGAAGGATCAATACATCCCTCATCATTCCTGGAAGTCTTAGTTACTTAATGTCATGAGGAGTAGGGTAATGGGGAAGGGGTAGAGAGGTGGACTGGGTAGGTGCGAGGAGGTGGGGAGATTGAAGGAAGAGAGTGTGCAATGTAAGGGCTATCTTCCTTTTTAATTAAGAGAGTGCCTAACCTTTTTCCTGCTGATATAGCCCTGGTGCTTATTCTTCTCCAGGATCCAGCCTTTTCCCATCATTCCATACAACCACGTCACTCATGAAGTTTGCTGGGTTTCTCACGCTTGGTCATACATACCATCTCCATCCCAGAATCTCCATTTTAACAAAGTACCTAGGAGTGCCATGTCTCCTTTCTTCTCTAGGCTACATTTCGGAGTTTCTGGACTTTCTCTACTTTGATCAAGAGTCTGTACCTTCTCTTCCCCTAATTCCCCTTTTTTTCAACTTCCTTTTATGTGTTTTCTTCCCCTATTAGAATAAGCTCCTCAAGGGTAGGGACTGTTTTCCTTTCCGCTTGTATTTTAGCACAATGCCTGGCATTTCATGTGAGTGCTTAATGATTATTGACTTGACTTGTTGAGTCTTTATGTTTCTGGAGTTCCCTTAAGCACCAGGACACAGGAAAACTTGAATTCAAATTCTCCTTCAGACACTTATGAACTGTGTGAACCTAGGCAAGTCACTTAATCCTATTTGCTGCAGTATCTTCGTCTGTAAAATGAATTGGAGAAGAAAATGCCACCTCACTCCAGTATCTTTGCCAAGAAAGTCCCAAATGGGGAAAACAATGATACACATTCCCTGGGATACTCTCATAAGCCAATCCAATCTTTGTTACTCACAGATGAGAAAACTAAAATCCAGAGAAGGGAAATTTTATTTGCTCAAAGTCATATGGTTAAAGTCAGGTCCCAAATTTTAATCTAATTCCAACATCTTTCTTCTTATATCATATCTTCCTTCCTTAGATTATTAGAATTGCACTGGGATAATTAAATCCCTAGTTTATTGCCCACAGCCCAATCACTTTAAGTACTCACTGCCCCATTGCTCCTTCTATTGGAAACCTCTTTCTATTTAAATTTGATCAGAGTCCTATAGCAATCCAGATATTTCTCCTTTCCCACAAGACCCTATAGGGTCATTTAGTATTGGCCCTGCTCAATAAGTCAAGAATAAATTATAGAAATAATGGGGGTGGGGATCAGTGAGTGCTGTTCCTTAATTGAAGGCTGAGAACAAGAATTGAAAGACAGGATGAGTGCTGTGGGAGAATATATTCCCTTACTATGAGCACAGTTTTATGCAGAACCTATTCCCTTATTTCTATCCACCAACTCATAACCGTCCTGACCATATTTCATCAAGTAAGAGAGCAGTGTTCGAACAGTAGACGTGGGGTCAGTTTTGTCTTAAGATTGAGGCTAAGACACCTGGTTCATCAGGTTGAAGAAGGTAGGCTGATTAATTTGAGAGGAATGTGTGGTATGTAAGTGGAATAGTGCTAGTCAAAGTGAATTTGGAATTAGAAGTCCTGGGTTTAAATCTAGGATATGCTACTTTCTTTCTGTGACCATGGACAAGCTCCTTCCTCTTTCTGGGACTCAATTTCCTTATCTGTAAAATAGGAGGAAAAGAGTAGAGAACCTATAAAGTTCTTTCTCTTATTAGAACATAAACTACTGGAAGGCAAGTAGCATGTTTTAAATTTTTCTTTGTATCTTTAGTACTTGACACAGTGCCTAGGATGTATTAAATGCTTAGTAAAGGTTTGTTGACTGACTTTAACCTCTAGATTTATATCATTAATTCCTTACCTTCCTCCTGGTTGTCCCCTTCTTCTTATTCTTTTTAAAAATAGTATTTTTTTCCAAATATGTGCAAAGATAGTTTTCAATATTCACCTCTGCATTTGTGTTCCAAATTTTTCTCCCTTCCTTCCATTTTCCCCTCTCCTCAAGCAATCTGATATGGGTTAAACATGTGCAATTCTTCTAAACATATTTCCATATCTGTCATGTTATACAAGAAAAATCAGGTCAAAAGGGAAAAAATACACCAAAAGAAAAAAAACAAGCGAACAAATAAGCAACCACAGCAAAAAAATAAATAAAAGGTAAAAATACTATACTTTAATCCATATTCAGATCTCTATAGTTCTCTCTCTGGATGCAGATGGCAATTTCTGTCATAAGTCTATTGGAATTTCCTTGAATTACCTCATTGTTGAAAAGAGCCAAGTTGATCATCAACTTGTAATTGCTGTGTACAATATTCTCTTGGTACTGCTCACTTCACTCAGTATCAATTCATGTAAGAATTTGCAAGCTTTTCTGAAATCAGCCTGAAGAGCCCTTCTTCTTGACAGCAGGATGATGAGGGATTTGGTAGAAGATGGAAAAGGGACTTTAGGTTTGACTCCTGTTGCTTTTTTTTTCTCCCTCCCTTTAGCAGAATAAAGGTCGATGACCCCTGATGGACATTTTGGATTAGTGTCTCATGTATCCTACTTTCTAGACTGTGTGACTTCTGTGGCACAAAGAGAGTACAAATAAGAATAGCTAGCAATTTATAGAGCCCTTTGAAAGGAGGGAAGGGAATATCATTAGTGATCTACATTCTTCCTCCTTCTTCCAACCAAAAAACCCCACTTACTTTGTATACTTTGTATTTTGATAATTCTTTATATGTTGTTTACTTAGTGTAGTGCCTATTATGTGCTATTGTGTTAAGAATTGTACAAATATCTCATTTTTTTATCTTCCCAATAACCCTGGGATGTAGGTATTATTATTATCCCCATCTTACAGCAGAGAAAACTGAGGCATACAGAGCATAAATGACTTGTCCAGAGTCTAAGTATGACCAAATTTAAACAAGTTTTCCTCAAGCATTTATTAAATACTTACTATGTACCAGGCATTCTGCTAAGTGCTTTTATAGAAATTATCTCATTTTATCCTCACAATAGTCTAACCACATAAATCCTACTGTCCTTGATATTTATTTGGTAAAAATACTGGAATGATTTCTCATTTTCTTCTCCAAGGGATTAAGGCAAACATAGGGTTAAGTAATTTGTCCATGGTTACCCAGCTAGTAAATGTATGAGGGTGGATGTGAACTCTTCCTTGGTTACAAGCCTAGCATTCTATCCACTTGACTACCTTGAAGCTGTTCCTCATATACCTGACCTGCTTTCTCAGTTTGGCTTCTTGGAATCCCCAGCTCCCTTCAAGACTTAGTGTAAGTGTTATCCACTCTTTCTTGATCATTCCCATTGTTAGTGATCCACATTCTTCCTCCTTCCCTCAGCCAAAAAAGCCCCACTTACTTTGTATACACTTTGTATTTTTATATCTCTTTATATGTTGTTTACTTTAGTAAAATGTAAACACTTTAAGAGAAAGCTTGGTTTTATTTTTGGTACTTGTATTTCCAAGATCTACCTAATACAGAGCACCTAAAGCACCTAACTAATGCTTTAAAATGCTTATTGAATTGAATTATTTCAAATATCCCATTATTTCAATGATTTCATGTGTCTTATATATTCATTTAATCCTTGGGTATTAAATATCTTATTGATCAATAAGTATTTAGGAAGTTCTAGGTTTAGGGACAGGGATACAAGAAAAAAGAATGATACCATTCCTACTCAGATCTTAACAATTACATTGTTCCAGAGAAATGGTCCCTGAGCTAAGTCAGGAGAAAAGAGCTTAAACTTGGTTCTGCCACTGACTCGCTATATAACTTACTTCTTTGTGAGCAGAGTCATAAGTAGCATTTTTTTTATGCCAAGGTAAATTTTCATAAAATCAAGCATAGTATAGTACCTTGAAATCAACTTTTAAAGATGAATTTATTTAGATTTGATGACAGAGGTCCTGGGATATAGATTTTCATGAGTTGAGACCCCCAAAATATAACAAGACTGATTGGATGGGCTTTTGGGGGGTGAGGGTGGTAGGAGAGAAAGTTAGTACTAATTAGTAATTCCCTAATCTTTTTTCCAATTTTTAAACGTTTTTATTTAAAATTTTCATTTCCAAATTCTATACTTCCCTTCGTTCCCCTCCTATCTGAGCCAGGTTATACATGTGTCACTATATAAAACATTTCCATATTCGTCATCTTATGTGACTTAGCTCCATTTCTCTGGAACAATGTAATTGTTAAAATCTGAGTAGGAATGGTGTCATTCTTTTTTCTTGTATCCCTGTCCCTAAACCTAGAACTTCCTAAATACTTATTGATCAATAAGATATTTAATACCCAAGGATTAAATGAATATATAAGACACATGAAATCATTGAAACAATGGGATATTTGAAATAATTCAATTCAATAAGCATTTTAAAGCATTAGTTAGGTGCTTTAGGTGCTCTGTATTAGGTAGATCTTGAAAATACAAGTACCAAAAATAAAACCAAGCTTTCTCTTAAAGTGTTTACATTTTACTAAAGTAAACAACATATAAACATCCTGTTTTAACTAATTCTTGCTTAGATCAGAGTTTGAATCCTGCCTCAGACATATTCTGGTGACATGATCCTGGGCAAGTTCTTACTATTTATGTATATTTATATGTATGCATGTATATATTATATATTCATTTAATCCTTACTATATATGTGTGTGTTTACATATACATACATGTGTGTATATAATATGAATGTTTTGCAAATCATAAAGTATCATACTATTATTATTAGAGTTAATTAGACTCTGAGAGAGGTGAGATTTATAGAGAGCTGGCCTTGGTAAGGCAAAACTCTCTGATAAATTACTATTGGCCTTGTGATCAAATCACTTAAATCTTTTCTATCCCAGCTTTTAGAAGACCAAAAATTACTGAGTTACCAGTCTGCTTTGGGAATACCAAGCAGGCGTTCTTGATTTCAAAGAAATACATCAGCAAAAACAGAACCCCCAACTCTAAGTTTTAAGCTTAGTTGTTTCTGTGCTTCTGAAAGAATGAATCTGAGCACCCATTATAGTGCCCTGATTCCCTGTCTGTCACCCTGTTTCCTTCCTTTTTTGGTATAGAACTTCAACTCTAACCATCAAGGAATTTTTAAGACAAATGAGGCAAGGATTTCATTTTATAATTCTCTACTTGTCCCATACATCAAAGATATAAGTCAGATAAGTGGGCTGAGGCAGCCTATAAAAATAACAGGCCTGGAGTCAGGAAGACTTATCTTCCTGAATTAAAATCTGACCTCAGACACTTACCAGCTGTGTGACCCTAAGCAAGTTAATTAACTCTATAGACTATCTTTGCCAACCCCCACCAAAAACAAACTAACCCCCCCCAAAAAAAAAAAAAAAACTTGAGGTCACAAAGAATCCATCACAACTGAAAACAACTGAACAGCAGCAATTTCTCAGATGCATTAGCTGATAAGTCTAAATCATTAAAATTTCAGTTCCACCCGCTTTTATCACTCTTCTCATCTCATCTCTAGAGGAAGAAAAGATTGGGCTTATAAATTGTGATAGTTGCTTTACTAGACCAGAGGCCAGGAGGGGAGAATCTAATCCTATTCCCTGTGCTCTCCCCACTAGATACAAAAATCTAAAAGGCCTTTAGCCAGGAAAAGAGGATTAGGCACAGGAAATTGGGATAGGCTGACTATAAACTGGGGGGCCCTCTTTGAGCCAGAATAGAGGTAGTCAGCCCCTATGATTATATATCTAAATCTAGAAGTCATATTAAAAGTCATCTGTTTCAAGCCTCTTTGCAACATTTTGCAGATGAGGAAACAGACCCAGATATGTTAAGAGTATTGCCCAATGTCACATAGTAGGAATTTGATTGTGATTTGAACTCCAAATAACTCCAAATTCACAGTTCTTTCTGTATACAGCCTCTAGTAGAAGATTCTGGCAAGCTTAATATCTCAGAGAGGAAAGAGTTAATTAGACAACTCTCAGGTGTCTCTGCCCATGACCCAGAATGGGCCCAGAAGAGAGCAATTCTTTAGCTGGGTTGGAAACTTGGATATCTAACATCAATCAATTCAGTTTCCTTCAAACTAATGTTCTTCTGAACCAGGGAAAGGTACCAAAAAGGGACCCATACTTACATCCAAATGCTGAGTACCTAAGAATTCCCTAAGGAGGAGATAGAGGCCGTATAGAATGTAGGCAATTACAGGCAGTAGCCAAAATTCCATTAATATCCATTAAAATAATAATTTATTGATTTAAAACTGATCCCTTAAAACAGATTTTTTTTTCTGAAATGGGAAAAAGAAATGGCATCCGAGGCTTTCAGAAAGGAAAAAAAAAAGAGAGGAGAAGGAGAAAGAAGAGGAGGAGGAGGAGAAAGAGAAGGAAAAGGAGGTGGAGAAGAGGAAGAAGAAGAAATCATTAAATAGTGCTTTTGAACTTATGACGCTAGGTTAGGCACCCTCTCTGTCCACTAAATCCTTGATAAGAAATCAAATCACTAGCTTCTGTCACTGTGACTGAGATGAATCGATGGAAAGCAAATTGACTGGAGTGTCAGACAGAGGACCTCGGTTCAGGTGCCACTTCTGACACCACCCATTTGTCCTTGGGCAAGCCCCTTCATATCTCTGGGACCGTTTGCTCTTTTGTAAAACGAGGGGTTGGGCTGGCCTATGTCTCTTTCAGCTCCGAAGCTCAGATTCTGTGATTTCCTGGGATGACCCGATTTCTACGCCCTGGGCTCAGCAGTCAGTCTTCTAGGGGATTCAAAGCTCTATTACAGATAACCGTTCATTTCTACCCTCTGATTCTAAGAGTTAAAAAGGAGGTTAAAAAGCATCCGATGATTATTAACAAGGAGGGGGACTATGTGGCGACGAGACCCATTTCTAAAGACGTAAAACCATTTGGTCCGAAATGCTCAAGTTTAGAACTGACAGAGGATGGAATCGAACACCCAGCTCAAGCTTCCAAACTCCACACTCTCGGTACGCCCTAGGACAAAGCATGCGTCCAGTTTAGAGCAGCCGGGAACCGAGCATGAAGTTGTTTAACTCTTTGTAAACCTCTGGAGTAGGTGTCCGGAGGCAGGGTACGGAGGAGCCTATGAGGCAATCTTATGGGGTCCTACAACCGGAGATCTGGGTAAATTATAGGTCAATGATTCTCTCCCAGTTGATAATTTAGGAGACAGCCTCAGAAAAAGAACCATTTTTTCAGTTTACCTAGATAGTAAAATAACAGAGATAGAATCTGAATCCATGTCCTGGGAACCCAGGCTCAGGGCTTCTTAACCTTTCTTCCTGCTTGACTAAGGAGAGGAGCTCTATCCCTTAGTTCTTATTTCTGCTTCTAATCCCACTTAGAAGGCCAACTCTTTCTACTTTTAAAGTATGGGACTCTGATGTCCTTAACTCTCAGGGTTCTGCTAAACAGAACTTTCAGCTCCCTGAAGACTTGGGTTCAAATTCTGATTCAGTAGCTCCTGAACAAGTCACAAAACTATACAAAGCCTCAATTTCTTTATCTGTAAAACAAGGCTTAGGTTCAATGGTCATCTAGATTCTTTTGCGTGCGTGGGTGAATGGGTGTTTACCAAACATCCCCAATCCCTCTATTTGGGAAGTATGGGAAAACTGAGGCAAGGAGAAAAAAGGTGAGGGAGTCGTTATTTAACCTCTTAAGTACTTAAGTATCCGCCTCCTCCCCACAGCTGGGTAGGAGCGTGAGTAGGGTAAGAGTCCGAACTCCTTCCTCATCGCCCCTTTAAGAGATTCCCTAAATACCAAGGGAAGGTTTCGGGGCTCAACCCGCCTCCTTCCCCTCCTCCCCTTTCAGCTCCTTTCTCAAAGCTGGGAAGCCAGTAGCTGGTCATGCCCCGCCCATTCTTACCACTCGGGCTCCTAGGTTCTGTCCCTCCGCCCATTATTCCTGCAGAAGGCCCCCACCCCCGCCGAAGCGCGCCCCCTCTCTTCTTCTAGTAGGGCATTGCCGCTTTAAGAGCGAAGAGAGATTGACAAGCTCGAAGAGCGGCTTCTGAGACCGGAGGCTGAACCGGAGCTGCAGGGAGCAAAGGACTCCCCGGGGCGCAGGTAGGCGTCCTCCTCCCCTCTGCCCCTTCCTTAGCCCAGAGCTCTTGCACAGAGCCCTAGGGCCTGTGTCCTCTCTTTAGTCCTAGTGCATCTTTGAGATGCACAAGATGAGACTCTAGTCTAGGGGACGTGGGCACCCCGCCTGTGCCGCCCCCTCCTCATACAGCCAGCCCACCGCCAGTCATCCATTTGGCCCCTCCCAGAGGAATCTTCCACCCCAGACCCTTTTCCCCGGGCTCTCTGAGGGGGAGGGGAAATATAAGGAAAGGGCTGACATCCCATGTGAGCCTTCCTCCCTCAGTCTGGCCGTCTTCCTGTTGATCCTCCTTGCTTAGGATTCTAGAAGGATGGGGACGTAAGGGGTGGCACCTGGAGATCTTTCCTATCCACCATGTGAAATACTCGGAGATGACGTCAAGAGGCACGGGTGTTGGGGAACTGACATCTGAGTGGCATATGGGGCCCTGGGTACCCCATAACTACTATGCTGATAGGGACTGTCAGAACATTGTTACATAAGGGTCGTTTTGCCTCTTCTACCTCGTCCTCCGACCCTCTTCCCCGCCGAATCCACCCCATCTCCCAGGCTGGGGGGAGAGCAGAGCTTGATGGAGAATGGAGGGCAAGGGACAGAGACCTTCTTGGGTCCTTTGGTATCTTGTGTCCTCCAGTGAGGACGACACCGAAGGGGCAGTGTGCCTTGTGTGCCTTTGGGGTTGGGGGGGAGAGGGGAGAATTTATTGCTCTATTGGGAGTTGAACTGGGAGATGGGGAGGGTATTCTCAATTACGTGGAATGGATGACCAGGGAAGGTGGGAGGGAGGATGAGGGACCCAGGATTGGGGGATGCTGAGGGGATACGGAAATTGAGGCGGGGGAGGAGAACTACACTGTGACCTCATCGGTTCTTCTCCCTGAGGCACTCAAGATGCTGTTTCTTTTCATCTTGCACAACACTCGCACCCCCTTCCCAGGTCCTAGTGCCGGGAGTGTTTCGAGGTTGAAGGGGTAGAAGGAGCTGTAGGAATGGGAAGAAGAGGGGGCGGGGACTGAGACTGGGGACCTGGCGGCCAGTCTGTCCTTTTGACAGTGGTAGCCCAGCCCTCAGCCCATGTGATCTCAGTCAGTTCAGCTTCTCTTTTATCTCGGTTATTCATGAAAGGGAAAGGCGTGTATAGTTAGGCCTTTCTTTTCTCGGAGTACCCTCTCCCCTCCCAAGTTCCCTCCTCCTATTCAGTAAATAGCAATCTGGGAATTTAAAAGAATCAGGTGTTAGCCCACACCTCCATTTTTACAACTGAAGCAACTGAGTCCTTTACAGAATACGGAGGGTCTGGGAAGATGGGGGAAGGGGCTATTTAGGGTAATGTTTGTCTCTGTTACATGGAATTCTCAGGGAATTATTTGGGGTTGACTTCTGAGACTCCATATCATCTCATCTTTCTTGGGGCTTTAGAATCCCCAAATCAGTTGATTTCCAATGCCAGTAGCTTTGGTGCTGGTGATAGAGATGGTAGGAGGGGGTTGTACATGCTCAGAGGTGTGGCTATAGATTGGGAAGAAGGTGGAAGAAAGCACCTGTGCCTGACTTTCTAGAATATGGAAAGCATTTCCCCAGCTGTGGAGATATCTAAGACTTTGGCACAGGACCAGGCTGGCTGGCTGAACTGGCACTGGGGTTTCTGCTTTACCACAGCTCTCATTCCACTCCCTTGGGAGGACTGGGGCTGAGCTGGGGGAGGTGGGGGGGGGGCGGGTGGAGGGAAGAAAGAGAAGAATTGAAATCGTGGGAAACTGCTTTCCACCCAGAACTGATCCAGGACTTGATGGGAATGGGCTGGATAATATCAGCTCATGAGCCAGAAGGCTCTTTTCCCACCCTCTTCACCACCCCTTGTACACATCCCTTTTGGGGAAGTAGTTATCTGGAGTTACCTTTGTATTGAGCTGGCCCATTTCCAGTCAAGCACCACCAACTTGCAGCATTTCAGAGGTGAAGAAAATTCCAGTGGGAAAATAAAATCGGGAAGCAAGGGTTATCTCCACTGTACTGCAGAGGGGGGCATGGCCTTAGAATCTGCCAGGTGAAATGAGGTCTCCCCAGATTTTTCCCAGGCTGAGTATTAGCTTGAGAATCCTTCTTTTCTCTGGATCTTCTCTCCAATCATGCTCTTGGGCTCCTTGGAGCAGAGAGGGGTTTCAGCCCTCCTGATTTTCTTACATTGCCCAAAGAAGCCCACGATTTTGAGGATGGGAGAGAAGAGAAGCTGGAGTGATAAGTCTCTGAAAAGATTTGGTTTTTTTGGGGGGCATTAAAGTTCAGGCAGATTTCTTCTCTCCTCTTCAGGACACAGAACATACTGGGCATCATGCCTCATAGTGGGCACTGCCAACAGGCTTCTGAGCTTTTCTCTCTCCTGCCCTCCTCCTCCTCCTCCTCCTCCTACCTCCCCCCTCCCCAATTTCCTCACCCTTGCTATATGTGCTACAGACTCCTGTAGCCATGACAACTGGGAATTAGTTTTATCTGGCAGTCCAACCCCTCCCTTAGAGCTGTGATGGGGGAAGGGAAGATGATCACTGGGTTCACTATTCCTATTCCCTTCTGTTCTAGGGAAGGTGGGGATACCTAAATACTCCCCTTTTCTATCCCTGTCCCAAGTCTGCTGAATTTTTAAAAAATCCTTCGGCATAGGGGGAGCACATGCCCCAGATTGTGGGCACCAGACAGAGAGGGCATCAAAGGGAATCTGGTAACTTCAGTCTTCATAGATGACTATGACTCTACCTGCTTTGGCTATTCATGTGGTGGTGTTCTATTTCTGTTAAAGTTTATAGAGGGCTTTAAGATTCTGGGTAGGGTATGGATAAGGAATAGACAAAGATCACTCCCTGATAATAGAGTTTACTTTTGTGAGAGTGGGAGGGAATTGGTTTCCTCCCAGCTGCCCTTTCAGGAACATTTATCTTACTTGGATCATAAATTTAGAACCAGAAACAACAGTCCTATCTTACAGAAGAGAAAACAACTGAGGCTCAGAAGTTTAAGTCTGAGTGTCAAGGTCACACAGGTAGAAAGTAGCAGAAGCAAGACTCAAATTTAGGTTCTCTGAAGCTAAATCTAGAACTGTTTTCTTTGCACCATATTGTCATGATGACTCTCAATCTTAGTTCACCATTGGCTCCCTTCATGCCCTTCCCTGACCACATTCCCTTCTTTTCTCCACAGATAGGGTTTGGGATTCTTCTCTAGGGCAGTCTAAGACATTCTTCTTGTCTTCATCTCTTATTGCATAAGGGCTGTTCTTTGTGGTCCTGGGATGGAACTTCAAGATGGGGGAATGATGGGCACCAAGCATCCTAGCTACCAATATGAACAATGCCTTTTCCCTCTTTTTTTTTCCTCTTTTTTCCCTTCTTTTCTCTTTTTTACTCCAGCCCCTCCTTTTCTCATGAAGTCTTCTTTCTCTCCACAGGAGAGCTGCCTGAAAACCACAGCTATCCTCATCATGCCAGTTGCTGCTACCAACTCTGAGTCTGGTAAGGGGATAGAATGTCCCTTCAGTTAGGACTCCCTGTTTTAGGCCATAGAGGGTATGAACAGTGGGTTCAGAGGGTCCCCCATCTAACAGTGTCCAAAGTATCTGAAGTTTGGAAACTAATGGTAGCCATGCAACTACTTGGGCAGAACAAAAGTGCCTCTGAGAAGTGACACCAAGGAATGGCAACAATTTTCCCAGAGCCAGTCTAACACATATTGTTGTTATTGTTATTCAGTCATTTCAGTCATGTCTGACTCTTATTTGGCAAAGATACTGGAGTAGTTTGCTATTCCTTCTCCAGCCCATTTTACAGATGAGAAAACTGAGGTAAACAGGGTCAA
The DNA here is from genome assembly GCF_016432865.1 of Antechinus flavipes. Taxonomy (NCBI): domain Eukaryota; kingdom Metazoa; phylum Chordata; class Mammalia; order Dasyuromorphia; family Dasyuridae; genus Antechinus; species Antechinus flavipes. The sequence continues at coordinate 139,528,803 of NC_067401.1, read as the reverse complement.
GTGTCTTGCCTAGGATCACATACCTAGGAAGTATCTGAGGCGAAATTTTAACTCTGGTCTTCCTGATTCCAGGCTCAGCTGTGCAGATGATGTGTTAGGGAGATTTAGGCCATTGGTTTCTCTTCCCCTCAGGAAGGGGTAGACTCATCCATCCATTCACTCAGCATTTATTCCATTCCTTTATGCAGAAATTCATACAAAGATTCATCAAGTAATTCAGTACATTCAACAAACAAGCATTAGGAAAAAGGGAGGTTTGGGGCTGGCTTGAAATGTGGGTGATTAGTCTATGAGCATTTATTAAGCATCCACCATGTACAAAGTACTAATTGCTAAGGACTACAAAGAAAGGCAAAACCCAATTCCTGCTTTCAAGAAGCTCATCATCTAATGGGTAGAATTTTGTTAGGGGGAATTGTGGCAGAAAGGGCATTCTAGATAGAGAAAATAATGTGGGCAAAACTCAGAGGTAGAAAATCACAAGATATATTCAGGAGGGAATGAAGAGATTGTTTAGTGTGGATGGTTCATGTAGAAGAGAGAAAGCTGGAGAAGTAGTTTGGGTCCATGCTGTAGATTTGAGTGCTGGACTAAAGGATCTAGTGTATGAAGGATTCTGAATAGGGAAGTGAGTTGCTCAGACACGTAGACCAGTCCTCAAATAAGAATAAGACATGCTACTTCCCTTGCAATTTACAATCTTAAATAGGAGGGTTAAGTTAGAACAGAGGAAATCCACTTGCCTTAATGGCACTAGTGACTCAAGAATTCATTTCATCACTCCTCTCTACCCATTCACCCAGTAGGTTGGCCCCGGGGCCAAAGGTTACTGTGTTTAATAGAAGAAATGAAGAAATTACCTCCTTCTCTCCTTACCTCATTACTAACTGGCCTGAGTGAGATTAAGGTGTATGATTATGATTCTGCTTACTCAGCTATTATACATACATAATAATAGTACCACTATAGGATTAGCGAAATATGTTCATCTATTTGTCCCTGAGAGACAGGTGCTATTAGCATCTCTAGTTTACTGATAGGGAAACTGAGACTGAGAAAAACTACATGACTTACCAAGGTCATACTAGTAAGTATCTGAAACAGAATTTCAACTCAGGTCTTCTTGACTAGCAAGTCTAGTGTTATTTCCACTGGACCATCTGGCTACCTCATTTGGCTTTCAAGCTCTGATTCTTTGATTCCCAGCTTTATATATAGATTCTCTTGTCTTGGACTCAGCTCTTGGGCCAGCCCTCTTCCCTGTGTCACACCAGGATTGGTGCTGGCTCACTGCCACTGAATGGAGCTGTATAAACCTGTGCCTCAGGGATCACACTGCCCTACCCATGTGGGTGCCTCTCTGCTCTGTGCCAACCTCTGTGCCTGCTCTACAATGTCTACATTCCTTCGCCTTCTTCTTGGTGCCTTTAAGGGACCTTTTGTAAGCTGCTTATGGGCTAATTAAACCCATCCCCCTGAGCTGATGATTAGGGACAGTAATCCTGGACCATCCAGTAAATCCATTAATGGCATGGGGAGAAGAGAGTGGGGGTGGGGTATCAGGAGCAGGGTGGACCGTGGACATGCCCAGTGAATCAGTAGTGTCCAGTAGGGGTATGGCAAAGTTGGGGAGGAACAACAGTAGAGCCAAGAGAAGAGGGAGATGGGAAACTCTTGTCACTTCTCCAAACACCTTCTATAAGGGACTTCTTTAGAGTTCCTAGTACATGGCATTTAGGAGCAGGGATTCCCAGTTGTGCCCATTGGTCCTGACTTAGGGGTAAAGAGGTAAAATAAGAACTCCTCCCTCTGGGTCCCTGCCTTGAAACTAATGCTACTTTTCTTTATCTAGAATCCTAGACTAATGATGTTGTGCTGGTAGTAGAATCCCAGGATCATAGAGAGACCTCAGAAGTTATGTAATCTGAACTCATTTTGCAGATGAATAAACTGAGGCCTCGGATGGTTCATATACTTGTCTAAGGTCAAATAGATAGTAAGAGAACTGAAATTTAAACTGAAATCTCATGGCTCCATACCCAGCACCCTTTCTATTATGCCCTCTCACCCTCAATAGTTTGCACTCATAACCTTTTACCCTCCACAGTGTGCCCCACCTCTTTGGATATTTAGGGCCAAAAGGGACCTTTGTTGGTGTTCAAGCATTTCTTTTTTAAATAATGATTTTTTAATTTTCAGAACACATGCAAAGATAGTCATTTCAATCATGTTTGACTCCTTGTGTCCCGTTTTGGGATTTTCTTGGCAAAAATACTGGAGCGGTTCGCCATTTCCCTCTCCAGCTCATTTTACAGATGAGGAAACTGAGGCAAAGTATGTTAAGTGACTTTTCCAGAATCACACAACTAGTCTCTGAGGCTATATTTGAACTTAGGTTTTCCTGACTCCAGACTCACCGCTCTATTTACTACAGTAAATACTAGCTGTCCCAGTGTGTTTTTCCCTTCAGGCTTATTAATGATAGAGAACAACTTTGAGGGTGGGGGAGGTGGAGGTTTGCAGAGGAGCTAGGGTCCAATATGCCTGTCTATCTGGGGGAGGGATGCTTCTTTATTTAACTCTCCCCCACCCTACCCTCTCTGCTCAGATTATCTAGAAAACTACTCCAGTGAGCTTTGCTACTTCTTTTGTTTTATTTAAAGACAGTTGGGCTTTTGGCAGATAGCAGCTTGCAAAGGGTTAAAGTAGGCAAGGTCCCTGCTCTGCTCTATTCCCCTCTCCATAATATCCTGTCTACCACAGAGGAACCCCCTGATCCCTTCTCTCTTATTTGATCCCAGAGAACTTGGGGACATGCTTTTGCTTTTTTTCTTGTAATGGGTGGGGTGGATGTGGGAGTGACATGGGGTGAGTTTGTCCTTGATATTTGTGCCTGCTATGCTAGATCCATCCACCCAATTTGCTCTACTAGTCTCCTTCCTTCTCTCAAGGTTATAGCAAAAGAGAGAGGGGAGGGAAAAGGAACCTTGGGGGTCTGCAGGATTGTTTCCAGGCTGTGCTGTCCCTTTAAATCTGCTTCACATCCCTGGGTTAATGTCCTAATGTATAATCCTGCCTGCTGCCATGGCAACCAGGGGTGCAGTTCGACCCACCGCCACTCCTCCGGGAACAGCAGCAGCACCCTGGTGACCGCTCCCCGGGCACCTCAGACAGGGAATGAGAGAAGGCAAGGAATTGGCAAGGGCTTCTTCATCCTTCCTTTGCCTCATGGCCCTCCTAGAGGGTGAAGAGAGTTAGAAATTCAGTTTTTCTCTTCCTTCATTCCAAAATGCCAATCATGTCAGAGAGGCAGCCCCTTGCCCATCTCCCAGGGAACAGAGAGATGATTGAGGAGGAACAGTGAGGACTGAGCTGGCTGATTTTGTTGGTTGGGAAGGGGGAGTCTGAGGCAGAGCTCAATTAAGCCCATTTTCTATGCAGTCCTTGGCAAAAGCTGGGGGATCATTGCTGGGCCATCTTTTTTGGCTGAGCTAAAAACAGAGAAGATCAGAGAATTGGGAGGAGGTGAGCTTGGAGGGGATCCTGGGATTGGAGAGGGCAGTGGAGCAGAAACTTCTGGAGCTATGTGGGGGCCCCTGGAAGAGGGGGTACTTGGGGACTTGAGATGTGGGATGTTTCAAGGTAAGTGAAGAGGAAGGAGAAATTGAGGAGGAAGGTCTCCCTCCCTCTCTGTGACTAAGGTCTTCTTGTGTCAGGTTTGTGGAGAGGTAGGGTGGGAGGGGGTGGCCCTCTGGGCACTGTGCCAGGCCAGGGGGTGGAACCATGCCTGTTTTCCCCAACATCCTCACAGATCTAAATGGGGGAGGGGCCTTCCCTTAGAAGAAGAGACTCTACACCTCCCCCCTCTTCACCCCAGCTTCTGCCAATCAGGAAAGCTTTGGAAGCAGCTGAGCCCTACCATTGGTTAGCCCCTTGGAGGGGCTCCTGGGGTCCCTCCTTCTCCAGGCTTAGTACCTTCAGGCTGGGAGGGTGGCAAACAGCAGCAGCTACTGCAGCACTAAGGGCTGGGGGGCAGGGAACAGGAGGGGGCCGGGCATGGCGGGCAGCCCAGGCAGCGGTGCCTCCTTGGAGGGCATATCCCTGGGGTCTTCAGAGGAAGCAGAGCTCCGGAGGGAAGGTAGGGGAAGAAGTGGGATTGGGCTGGAATGAGTGTTGTCAGATGGGGCCACTCCGAGCAACCATGAGGGGGTGGGGGTAGAGGGCACCCTTCTCCTGCCCGAATCTTTGACACATTGTCAGAGATGTCAGGGGCGGGGGGGAATCCTCTTCTCCCTGGTCTAGTTGGGTTGGCGAAAGTGACATCTGCTGTATATGTCTGAGTAAGGAGCAGGGGGACTTTTTTAAAGTGAAATTCTCTATCAGGTTCTTCTGTCTGTTAGTCCCATCCAATTCAATCCAGTTCTAACAAGCTTTTAAGAGCCTACTATGTGCAGGATATTGTGCTAGGAACTGAGGATAAGAAGACAGAAACCAGGCTTTGTCCTTAGTGTCTATCGTGGAATACACCTATCCTTATTCTCTTGAAAAAGTGTGACCACTCCACTCTTGTATATATTAGGGATTGGTCAGATTCATATGGGCATCTAGAAATGAAGGCTTTTAAGCCAGGGACAAGGACCTACCCCTGAGGAGTAAGGTATTCACAGGGAACTGGGGCATGGAGGAAAAACAGGTGAGAATTGGATTATCCCACATAGGGTGAGGGGTGAGAAGCTTGGAACCTGTTCCTTCCCTGACTTCACAGTGTATTACATAGTATTTTAGAGTAAAGGGCATGTAACCCAACCCTTCCTTATACAGAAGGGGAAACAGGTCTGGAGAAGGGACTAGTGATTTGTTGTCCTGTAACTAGGAAGTGGCAGAGATGACTCAAAGCCAGATTCTGTGCTGCATCCCTCTGGTGTGGTGGTGATTGAATACACAGAGTAGAGAGAAGACCTGTTGGTGGGAGGGAGAGACTTGAATTGTATCAGGGCCAAAAATCCTAAAAGATTAGGGAAAGGAGTTGGATGAGGAAGGCATTTCTAAGGAAAATGAGGAAGAAGTAGAGGGAAGGGGAACAGGAAAATGGAGGAAGGGGAGCCTTTACTGCCATTCTGATGAAATCACCCACTGTCTCTGTGCCTTATCCCCCTCAATCCCTCCCTAAAGGAGGGGAGCAGTGACAGGAACAGGCAGGAGGTGCCAGGGGCTGTCTTCATGCCCATTCCCTTGGGTGCTGGTGCAGATGCTAGTGTGGGTGGCATGGTGATGCTGGGTAATGATACCCCCTGTCCATCTTTGCTTCCAGCTGGGCACACCCACTTTCCCCCCTTCTCCCTTGTTCTGAAACTCATTTCTTTCCTAGGTCCTGCCTGCACACCACAGCTCCCTCCTCAGATACCATGGTGGGCACTGGTTGGCACAGCTCTGGTACTCCAGTGATCCCCATACATATCCTTGCATCCCAAGGCCATGGTTGAGGCTTGGAGGTGTATCTCCCCAGCACTTAGACAAGTGTATCCTCCAGTCCCAAAGCTTTCTCTGGCTACTTTTTGGCCTCTGTCCACAAGGGCTTAGAGTCACATACTACTATGGGCTTCAACGTGTCTGGACAAGTCAGTTTCTGAGGTTTAGAGTGGTCACACGAGTTGTTATGAGGAAACTCTTGTAAATCTAAAAGTACTGTATGAATGATCATGTGACCCTTATATCTATATATGTATATATAGGTAGATAGATAGATGGTATGAGTTATTCAGGTCCTACTGTGTCCCATATGAGTGCCTCCTTAGCATCAGGTTATGTCCTGGTGTCCCATTGAGCATGGACTGTCCTACTTATTCCTCCACTGGAGTCCATCTGGGAGTAGACAGGATAAGGGATAGGATGGGGAGGGGGAGCTTTAGATTAAAATCCAATTGAACATTTTTTTTTTAACCAATTGACCATTGGATTTTTAAATTCCGTGGAACCCTGGCAGAGCTGTTTGCCAACTCTGCCTTAATTCCTGGAGCTATCTGACTCTGTAGGCAGAGAATGGAGCCTGGAATCTGACACTACTCCCTTCTACTTCCATTCCAACACCCCAGCACACACACACACACACACACACACACACACACACACACACACACACACGAGTTCCTCGTATGGCTGTGTTAATAGTCTCTCATCTGCTAGTCTTAGAATACTCAAGGAGTGGGGTGGGGAGGAGGATCCCAGGAAGTATCCAGTTTTCTCCCTCATCCTTGAGACCAAGAAGACATCTTCAGGGACTTTGCCCCCTAGGTAACAAGGATAAACTCATACCTCTATGATGATTTGTTGATGCTATTTCTGCTCCTTAGAACTAAGTTTCTCCATCTGGGTTCAGTGGACAGCCAGTCAGCAGGCATTTATTTACTTGCCACATGCCGGGCACTGTGCTGAGTTCTGAGGATACAAAGAGAGAAGAGGGCTGGAGATGTGGTATCCCATCCTGCCCCTTCTGCCCCAGTAAAAGGCTAGGATACAGTTAGATCCTGCTCTCTATCCTCCTAAATTTGTTATCTACCTTTCTTCCTTTTCCACCCTTCTCCATTTTCCCACAGCCATGCAGCAAGTCCTGGACAACCTGGGGACCTTTCCCAATGCCACAGGTGCTGCCGAGTTAGACTTGATCTTCCTTCGAGGCATCATGGAAAGTCCAATAGTAAGATCCTTGGCAAAGGTACAGTTCCACAGGGAGGTGGGCATGGGGGTGTGGTATACTGGATGGGTGGGTGAGGGATCCAGGAGGAGAACTCAGTCCTTGTCCTGGAAGACAGGCTTTTGAATGTGTTATCCTGTGGCCTTAAAATCTGGGCACACAGAGAGAGCATGGGATGACACGTGTCTGCACTCATTTATTTATTTATCAGTGGAGGTGATCGGGGTTAAGTGACTTGCCCACCTAGCTAGTAAGTGGGTCACACAGCTAATAATTGTATGAGGCTAAATTTGAATCCAGGTTATCTTGGCTCCAAAGTATTCTTTCCACTGCAACAACTAGCTTCTTGAGACATGAAGTTGGGTGATTATAGGTAGGAATGCATCCCCCCAGACCTGGCTTAGACAGTTTTTGTGTGGGTGAGTATGATAATTGATAATCATAACAATCAACTTATGTAATAACCCTTTTAAATATGTGGCTGGGTGTGCTTCTGTCTATGTATGTTTCTGTGACTTGTATAAATTTGTGTATCTGTCCATGTCTGAAACTTTGAGAGTCCATCAATGCTCCCCATCCCCTGCCATCTTTGGACCAAATGGTGTCTCTGCCAAGAGCATCAAGCTCTCTCTGCCTGTGTCGGAATTGTGCTGAGGCACAGTTAGCATCACGTAGCTGTGCAACTCAACTTGGGATCTGGTAGCAGGGTGTCCATCCCCTTCCTGCCTTCTCGGAGATTCCTTGATAGGTCTGTAATCCCTGGAAGGGATCCAGACCACTTTAGTTGCAGGAAGGTGGCAACACAGAGACTTTTGGGTTGTCATCATGCCAGAGTTGGATGTGAATGGCTAAGTGAGGATGCAAGTGTGTGAGCCTCTGTGGTCTATAGGTTAGCACGTCAAGGTATTTGGCCAAAAGCCTACAAATCTTCCAAGAAAAAAAGCTCTGATACAAAGTAGGCCTCGGGGGTTACTTTGTAAAAAGCAGAGATAGCAAAATTCAGAAAGGAGCAGAGTTAGACTAAGTTCCCAGCAAATGGGTAGCGTGTCAGTTTATTTTCTACACCTATATAATTGAAGTCAGCCTGTGAATGAACCTATCCCACCTTAAGTGATTTTTGCTCTGATTTCCGAAGCAGCTGGCACAGGGAGAACCTCTTAAAGGTTACACGGGTGTCTGCCAAATAGTAAGCGACATCGATTTTCCAGAATTATTCTTGAATACCTGCTGGTTGGAATTACACACTGGGAAACTTTGGGCATGGTTCCAGAGACACAGGGCAAAAAAGAAAAGACAATGGGGGAGTTGTTGGGTTGGGGGGGACTCTCCAGGCCAGGGACTACACAAATGTAACTTTGCGGGGTCAGAGGAATCTGATGGCATCTGCCTTGGATCTTGGCAGTGGGCCTGGTCTGGGAATGGATAACCGTGGAGATTTGTCTGTGCTTGGAAAAGGTGAGATTGACTAGGGAGAAGCATCTATCTGCTCGTGGTCGTTTTTAATTATCCTATACCACTTGGAGCAATATGGACTTTAATATAGTCAGTCTCAGGGCATTTTGAGCCAAAACCTAGTCATGAAAATTAATTAATGCCTGCTTGAAAATTGACCTGGAAATATGCAGGATTAGGATGAAGTGGAAACATCCCACTTTTTTTTTTTTTTTTTGCTACCTAATAGCAATGTGTGATACCTAATCTTACAATTCTGAACTCAGAATGGCCTAGAAGAGTCCCGGGCTGGTCTCGGAATCAGGAAGAAGTGACTTCAAATCCAGCCTCAGATATTTACTAGCTGTATGACCTTGAGAAAGTCACTTAATCTATTTGTTTCAGTTTCCTCATTTGTACACTAGGGACAAAAACCCTCCCAAGGTTGTTGTGAGGATAAATGAGATCATATTTGCAGAGAATTGCAAAATATTTGTAAATATGAAAGCACTAAATAAATGACAAATGCTATGTGCCTTTTGGGAGAAGCCTTCAGTTTCTTAAAAAAAAAATTATGAGTATATATCTGGGAACAAAAGAAACCCTAGAAGGAAGCATAGAAAAGCTGGATCACTTTGAAAACAATGTATAGCTGTAACCTATTCAACATGTAAAGGACTGCTTGCCATCTAGGGGAGGGGGTAGAGGGAGGGAGGGGAAAAATCAGAACAGAAGTGAATGCAAGGGATAATGCTGTAAAAAATTACCCTGGCATAGGTTCTATCAATAAAAAGTTATTTAAAAAAAGAAAACAATGTATAGGATTTATTATAGAGATTTTTGAGAAACGGAAGTTTGTTTTTATTGAATTCTCTCTTATGTTCTTCTGTGTACATGGAAATGTTCTTTATTTTTCTTTTTTCATATTGTATTTAATTTTAAAGTGAATAAAACTTTTTTGTAAAAAGGAAAAAAATAATTATTACCCTGGGAATCTAGGTTCTATTGGAGGGGAATATGTCTTCCTTTCTTACTGTCCATGTGAACCTGGGCAAGTCACTTCACCCTGTCTGCTTCAGTTTCATCATCTGTAAAATGAGCTGGAGAAGAAAATGGCAAACCATTCCAGTATCTTTGCCAAGAAACCCCCAAATGGGGTTATGATGTCATTCACAACTGAAACCATTGAATAACCACACATTTTTTTTAATGTCATAATCATTTCTAAATATATTCTTCTTCCTTCTGTCTCTTGTAACAAGGAAAAACAGTTAAACCAAACTAACTAAAGCAGGGACCCGTCTGACAGCATGTGCAACATCCCATCCCTAGATCCACAGTCTCCAGACAAAGGAAGCTGGAACATTTACATGATTTTAGAATTGAAAAAGAACTCAGAGACCATCTTGTCCAAAGTATGTTCAAAAGTACTTGGCAAACGTTGGAGGCCTCCAATTAGGATGAACCTTTCCCTTCTTAGCTCGGTGATGCAGTGGATAGAGCGCCAGGCTTGGAGGCCGAAAAACCTGAATTCAAATCCAGCTTCGAACTCTTATAGCTACTTCAACCCTGGGCAGATCAGTTAATCCTGTTTGCCTCTGTTTCCTCATCTGTAAAATGAGCTGGAGAAGGAAATGGCGAACTACTCTAGTATTGCTGCTAAAAAAATCCCAAAGGGGGTCACAGAGATTCAGACATGATTGACATGATTGAATACCATCACCAACTCTCTCAAACCAGTTGCATTTTTGTATGAATCCTTTAATTCTTAGAATGTTTTTTGTTTTTGATATCAAGCCTAAAATTGGTATTTTTATAACTTTACCAATAGTTCCTGGAGGGGGGAAAATAGAACACATTCATCTCCTCTTATACACAACATCCTTTCAAATACCTGAACACTGCTACCATGAACCCTCTAGATCTCTTTTCTGGGCTAAATATTCTCAGTTTTTTTCAGATGATCTTCATGTAATATGGACTTAAATCCCTTTACTCTTCCTGTTGCCCCTCTGTGCATACTCTCCAGTTCATTGATTTCCTTCTTGAAATATGGCATGTTGGGGACAACTAGATGGTACAGTGGATAGAATACCCGTCCTGGAGTTGAGAGGACTTGACTTCAAATCCACCCTCAGACACTTAACAAAGTGCAAAAAAGAAAGAGGGAAAAAAATATGGCACGCTGAATTGAACACAGTATTCTATATGTGGTCTAGGACAGAGTATAGAGGGTCCTCCCAATCCTTGGAAGCTCTGGTCCTCCATATGGCCCGTGATTGACTTGGCTCTTTTGGCTGCCACATCACACTGAGGGCTCCGATTGAACTTGTGATCCACTAATCCCCCTGGATATTTTTTTTAGAAAGTTTTTATTTATCCATGCCTTCCCCCATCCAATATGATTGAAGTCGATATTTTGGACCCAACCTTTAGTTTATTGTTGTTTGGTCATCTGACATTTTTTATCCCATTTGGGATTTTCTTGGCAAAAATCCTGAAGTGGTTTGCCAGTTGTTACCCCATCCTATTTTACAGATGAAGAAACTGAGGCAAATAAAGTTAAGCGATCTGCTCAGGGTCATACAGTCAGTCCTTTGCCATTTCCCTCTCCTACTCATTTTACAGATGAAAAAACTGAGATAAACAGAATTAAATGATTTCCTATAGCTAATATGTGTCTGAAGCTGGATTTGAACTCAGGAAAAGAAATCTGAGACTCTGGGCCTGCCACTCTATCTGTTGTGCCACCTAGCTGCCCAAATGTTAGACTTTACATTTATTTCTATCTAATTTCATCTTATTAGATTCATCGCAATGCTCTAGCTTGTCAGTGTCTTTTTGGATCCTGATGCCATCATCTATGTGTGTAAGTGACCCTCCTGGCTTCATATCACCCACTTCTTCTGAGCCCGCTACCTAAGTCTTCATCAACCTCCTCATTTATTCTCTCCTTCCCTGATAATGAGACAGACCCTCACAGGGTATAGAGACTCAGAATTGGAAAGACCCATCCACCTCTTTCACAGAGTAGCCATGTGACCACTCATCTAACTAGTTAACCTCTTAAGGCTCCAATAATAATGATAATAGCCAGCTCTTCTATTGCTCTTTAAGGTTTGAATAGTCCTTTGTCTATTATTTTCTCTCATTGATGCTCACAGAATCCTATGATATAAAATGCACCCTCATTTTACAGATGAAGATAGCGGTCCAGACTAATTAAGTGATTTGCCCAGAGTCATATAACTAGTAAGAGACTGAGGTGGGATTGGAAATCGGGTCTTCCTGGTTCCAGGATCTATTGCCTCTTTCAGCTAGTTATTCTGGGTGACTCTCAGACTACAAGTTACAAAGAAGGTATCCATCTGTATTGGGAGAGTATTGTCTAGGGTTCTCTAAACCAATAAAACCACAGGTCCATTCCCTTTCTCTTCTCTGATGATATAATTAGGGCACTTGGAAAGATATCAGCCTAGGAGCTAGACAGTGGGTACCAATGCAAATCTCCATTTACAGGCATGAAAACTGAGGTTAGAGGGGGTGAATTAATTCAGTTTGGTCACATGCTAATGCTAATGAGTCTAAATGAGGTCCAAAATCCTGGCTTTCTGAATTTTCCTTGATGCTTAAAAAAAAAAAAATCACACTATGCTTCACAGATTAGAGCTGCCAGAATATCAGGGAGCAAAAATAATCTTTAAAAAAATAAAAAAGGAAGAAAGAAAAAGAAACCATTTAGTAAAGTTTTCTGATTTGCATTCTGGGCAGTCTTCCAGTTACACTGCTCTGCATTGTAAAGAATTCTGACAGATGCTATAAAAGAAGTTTAGTCATGCTTATTAGCTGTGTGATCCTGGGTAAGTCACTTACTTATAAACTGTTTGCCTCAACTTCCTTATCTGTAAAATGAATTAGAGAAGGAAATGGCAAAGCACTAGCTGTGTGACCCTGGGTAAGTCACTTAACTCTGTTTGCCTCAGTTTCCTTATCTGTAAAATGAATTAGAGAAGGACATGGCAAACTACTATAGTATTTTTTTGCCAAGAAATCACCAAATGGGATCACAAAGAGTTGGATATGACTGAAAAACAACAATTAACAATTGAGGAAACAAGACAGTCAAGTTAAATGACTTACTTAGAGGAACACAGCTAGTGAGTGTCTAAGCCCCGATTTGAATTCTAATCTTTCCAACTCCAGGTCCAGTGTTCTAACCACTGCTTCTGGATTGGATGAAATGATGGGGTTGGGCCAAATAGTAGTCATACAATGACTCCAGCTGGAGATTGCCCCCCTCTTTAAACTTGCTTGCTTCAGAGTGGAGAGGCTCTTGGATTTTCCCCAGTCTCCTAGTTTGCTCAATAGGTGTTTATTTGAGAGGTAATGTGATGGGACAAATAGTAGCAATTGGGAATCTGATACTTTTTAATCCAGGTGAGCATGCACAAGTCACTAATACTTTCTGAGCCTCAATATCTTCATCTGTAAAAGAGATAAATATACCTGTAGTACCTGTTCCAGAGAGTTATTGTAAACGTCAGCTTTGGCTCACAAAGTGCATTGAGGACTTTACAATTCATAGAGCCCTGTATAAATGTCAGTTGTGATTTCTACCATACAAGAGTATGAATCAGAAATAATTTATCATTTGATAAATCTGAAAATGCAAAGTACTAAGAAAAGAAGTCTCTGATTTAAAAAAAAAATTGCTTAGAAAATGGAAATCAATCTGGTAAAAATTAAACTTAGACCAATTTTCCACAATCAATTCAAGAGTTATTGAGATATCTGGAATAGGGAAGGGAGAGGGGCATGGTTTGTAAGATTTTAAGATTTCTACATGGATGGTCAAACTTCAGAAGAATAACCTGAAGATACAGAAGTACTGAGGAACTGAGTGGACCACTAGACTCTCCTTGTCATGATTTGAGTGTCATCTAAGAAAAGAAATTGTTAGGGGGAGGAGAAAAGGGTGAGTGTGCACCTGTGAGTTTGTGCTGGTGATTGCGTATGGGATATGAAGTCCAATTGTGTGCATGGGGGTGGGGGGTGGGTTCTGCCAACTATACTATTAATTGGTATTAACTGGCTGGTAGGGATGCTCCAGCTGCCAAATGAGAGGTGTCAAGGAGGAGATCCCTGTAAGGGTTTTGTATTTCATGAGGTACCTCTGGTGGGGTGGGGGTAGAAGATAATCAAAGTTCTTCCTTTCCTTCTCCCTCCCATCAGGCCCACGAACGCCTGGAAGAGACCAAACTAGAAGCTGTTCGGGACAATAACCTGGAGCTGGTTCAGGAGATCCTTCGGGACCTGGCCGAGCTGGCTGAGCAGAGCAGCACAGCCGCTGAGCTCGCCCATATCCTCCAGGAGCCACACTTTCAGGTTGGGGTCCTCTAGGTGGGAAGGACAGGGGACCTGAAAAGAGAAGTCTGAGAGACTGGTGTTTGGGTTGAGATTTGGATAATAGGATTAGTTTGGTCCTGGCAGATCCCCCAGGGGATCAGGCAGGATTCTAAGGAAAGAAATTGGATAGAGGAGAGAAGGTTGGGTGAGGAGTTAAGACTCAATGAGAGAGACCTGGGAAAGAAGTATGGGAAGATGGGTTCTGATAGGGAGGGAGCATGTGGGAAGTGATGGGAAGGCCTCCAAGGCAGGGAAAGCTGAACACTGCTGTGTCCTGACTGCTGTGTTTTCCTAGTCCCTCCTGGAGACGCATGATTCTGTGGCATCAAAAAGCTATGAGACGCCACCTCCTAGCCCTGGTCTGGATCCCATGTTCAACAACCAGCCTGTCCCTCCAGATGCTGTACGAATGGTGGGCATCCGAAAGACCGCAGGAGAGCACCTGGTGAGGGCACTAGGGTGGAAGGTAAAGGGAAGAGGGTGAAGGGTCATCAGGGAGAGTGGTGGGCACTGGGGAGGGCATGTCCATGCCATGGCCAAGGGGGAGTGCAGAATACACTAAAGGAGGGATTGTATAGGGCTTTGGGGAAGTGGGGAAACATAGATGCAGCTGGGGAAAGGGCTAGCAAATGAAGCAGGGGGTCTCTAGGGAGGGAGGAGGATCTAATTTTAACTCCAAGGGAGAAAACACAAATTCCAGCATCTGGGGACATATATACATTTATACATGTGTATACATATACATATATACATTTCAGGGTCCTTTGTCAGTAAGTAAAGAGACAGGAAGAAACTGTTGTGCTTTAATAAAGAAGAGGACTCGATGTGGATACCAATCCTACCTCTGATAATACTCAGTTGTGGGGTCATTAACAAGACATTTCACTTTTTGAAGCCTCAGTTTCCCCATCAGTAAAATAAGAATAATAACACCTTAGTACTTGTAAAGATCAATTACTCAACAAATATCAGCTAAGTACCTACTATGTGCCAGGCAGGAGGGATACATTCAACACTGATGAAAAGTAAAACACTCTCTTCCCTCAAAGAGTTTCCATTCTTTGGTAGGAGAGAGAAAGTGCATATAAGTGGATATAAAATAATTATATGCAAGCTAACTTTGGGGGTTCTGTGAGGATCTCAAGAGTCTTATTTAGGCGATGGCCCAGTCTGAGCTGACTTTTATAGAGCAAATGAGATCATTTTAAATGCATATAAATCTCGAAGGCCTTTATAAGCTCCATGATTGATAATTATCATTACTATTATTTTCTCTTTCTCCGAGTTAGTGCTGCCTTATTGCTTCATCCGGTCTAATCAGTACAAGGGAACTAGGGAAGGAGGTGTGTGTTCTTAAACTTGGCTTCTAGCCCAGGAGGTCAAAGAGAGGAAGAGGAAGAGGAAGAAGAGAAAGAGGAAAAGGAGGAGAAAAAAGAAGAGTAGGAGGAGGAAGAGAAGAAAGGCGAAGAGGAAGAGGAGCAGGAGGAAGAAGGGGAGGGGGCACTATTTAAAGAAGATCTGCTAGGAGAGCTGAGGGGCCTGGAGCTTTAGGTGGAGCTCCCAAAACACCCAGGATCCTGAGAACTGACCAGGAGGCTGGGATTGGGAATGGGAATGACAGGTTCTGGAGAGAAGGTCAGGACATTTAAGTCTGTCCTTTAACCCACCTCTTCCTGCTTTGCCCAGGGGGTGACATTCCGAGTGGAGGGTGGAGAGCTGGTGATTGCCCGCATCCTTCACGGGGGCATGGTGGCCCAGCAGGGCCTGCTGCATGTAGGTGATGTCATCAAGGAGGTAAATGGGCAGCCTGTGGGCAGTGACCCCCGGGGGCTGCAGGAGTTACTCCGAAGTGCCAGTGGAAGTGTCATCCTCAAGATTCTGCCCAGTTACCAGGAGCCCCACCTGCCTCGACAGGTGGGCATTCAGTTGGCAGCTGTCCCTCAAAATCAGGCCCTGTCCCTGTCATCCTATCTCTCTCCCTGGACCCCGGCATCTTTCCTTCTACACTTGATTTCCCCCCAGGTTGTTGGTTATTCTGAGGGGAGCTTCATGTATACTCCTTTCTCTCTCCCAAATTGTGTATATCTATGTGTGTGTGTGTGTTACAGGTGAGGTGTGATCTGGGTATATAAGCATGTTTGCATGTTCTGGATGCAAGGGTTTGTGTAGTCTGTCCCCATGCCTGCTCATGGGGGGAGATTGGGGTCTCTGCACAGAGCCTGTACATGTAGCCTGGCATAGATATGGTGCGGGGATGCACGCACGTGCAGAGACGAGATGCGGGAAGGAAAGAATGCTGGATCTGGAGTCAGGAGAGGTCTGGTCTGTCCCAACTCCTGGGGATGTGACCACGGCCAGTCATCCTCTCCGAGCTTCAATGTCCTGGAGGTGAAGTAGTACCTACTTCATAGGGTGATGGTTGGGCAGCAGATAATTTCATGGATGCAAAGCTTTATAGACCTTAAATTACATGGGTGTGCAACACCCTAATACACATGTATGCATTCTTGAATTTGCATGTGCATTCCATATACACAGTGTACCCTTGTACAGGCATGTGCATTTTTGCACATACAGATGTGCATACATGTACATATACATGCATCCATATAAACAGTAGATCCTTGTACAGGCATGTACATTTTTGTACATACAGGTGTGCATACATGTATATATACATGCATCCAAATAAACAGTAGATCCTTGTACATGCAGATGCTTCCATGTATGTGTGTCCTTGTAGATGTGTGTTATTGCATGTATCTTTGTACATATGTGTGCACCTTTATACATGTGTGCATTTGTGTATGTACACTGTGCATCCTTGCAAACATACATTCTAACACACATGTGCATCCTTGTGTATTATGTCCTTGTACATGCGTGTGCCCTTATACACATGTGCATTTGTTTGTGTCTTTGTACATGTGTGTACCCTTATACACATCTGCATTTGTATATATGCAATGCATCTATGTACTCAGTGCATCCTTGTACAGACATATGCATTCTAGTACACATGTGCATCCTTGTGTGTGTCCTTGTACATGTGTACCCTTATACACATGTGCATTTGTATATATGCAATGCATCTATGTACTCAGTGCATCCTTGTACAGACATATGCATTCTAGTACACATGTGCATCCTTGTGTGTGTCCTTGTACATGTGTACCCTTATACACATGTGCATTTGTGTGTATGTGTCCTTGTACATGTGTGTACCCTCATACATATCTGCATTTGTGTATATGCAATGCATCTATGTATACAGTGCATCCTTGTACAGACATATGCATTCTATACACATGTGCATCCTTGTGTGTCCTTGTACATGTGTGTGCCCTTATACACACATGAATGTGTATACATGTGTGTGTGCCCATATAAGCAGTGGATCCTTGTAACGCAGCCATGTGTGAGTGTCCATATAGACACATGGGCATCTTTGTGTGTATATGTCCTTGTACATGTGTGTGCACCCTTATATGCTTGTTATTTGGTTAGTTCAGTGATGTCTGCCTCTTCATGTCCCCATCTGGAGTTTTCTTGGCAAAGATACTGGAGTAGTTTGCCATTTCCTTCTCTAGCTCATTTTATAGATGAGAGAACTGAGGCAAATAGGGGTAAGTGACTTGCCCAGGGTCACATGGTTATTAAGTGTCCTGGGCCAGATTTGAACCGAGGAACGTGTGTTTTTCTGCCTCTTTGCCAGGCACTCTGTCCACTGTGCTACCTAGCTGCCTCTTGTGTATTTGTAGGTACGTATATTGCCTTGTACACATGTATGTGTTTATGTGCATGGCAAGTATGCATATAAGCTTGTGTGGAGTGTTTCTCCTGGCACTGAGCATAAACAGCCTGGGCTACTCCTCCTGTCAGAATGAAACTCCCCAGGCCTGGCTGTCTCCCAGCAGCCTGTGGGGTTTGTGTCTAGAAAGGGCTTTATCACAACCCGAGCCCAACTGGCAAGCGAGGGAGGGGAATGAGGGATCCATCTTGTTGTGAAGGATCCCTTTCCTTCTCCCATTAGAGAGTCTGGAGAGAGATAAGGAGGAGTGATAACCCTGCCCATAAATGGGAGGGACAAAGACAGAACGAATCCACTGCCCTTTGTTCTGGGCAGAGAAAGGAGCCTGGCAGTGGATGGCAGAGCAGGCAGAGACAGTGACGTTCCCCCTTAAAGGGGCAAGGGCTGGTGTGTGTGAGTGTGGCTGTCTGTGTGTTTCTCCTTTTCCTCCCACTCTCCCCCTGGGACTTTAGAGGCTAGAGGCTGGCACCTGGGTACCCATGAGGTGGGAAGCCGCACACTTGTCCTTCCCCTACCACCCCATTCCTGGACTCCCTTCCTGATACTGTGCCCCCCATGACCCTTGATCCATACGTGCTCCTCTCCCCTTTCCCCAGGTGTTTGTCAAATGCCATTTTGATTATGAGCCAGCCCGGGACAGCCTGATCCCCTGCAAGGAGGCTGGCTTGCGCTTTTGTGCTGGGGACTTGCTCCAGATCGTTAACCAGGATGATGCTAACTGGTGGCAAGTGAGTGCCCATGCTTGTTGCCCCCTGGAAGCCAAGCCTTGTGCCCCAAGGATGCCTTGGATCCTCCCTGACTCTGTCCACCTTAGCCAGCTGTCTAGCCAAGCAAGGGGGTGGTACGGCTATTGGGAAAGCGGGGAGCCTGAATGTCCTCCCTGAGGTTGGTCTTTTCCTGAGGAAGGGTATCAGAAGCTGGCTAGATGGGAGGGAGAGTGAAGGGGAGCAGGGGAGATTGCAAAGTTCTTAAGTCTGGTGGGCATGGGGGTGTTTCAGGCATGCCACGTAGAGGGGGGCAGTGCCGGGCTCATCCCTAGCCAGCTGCTGGAAGAGAAACGGAAGGCCTTTGTCAAGAGGGACCTGGAGATGACACCCACCTCAGGTAAGCCCATTTTGGGTCAGCTCTCGCCAGTGTGGGAGTACGAGGAGAGCACTTCCAGGTTACCCATCTCTCCTCTCCTATTGCTAGGTGCCCTGTGTGGCAGCATTTCAGGCAAGAAGAAGAAGCGAATGATGTATCTCACTACCAAAAACGCGGGTAGGTGCACTCACACCTGAGCACTGCCCGTCTTTTTCTGCACCTTACCCTCAGCATTCTCGCCCTGGATGCCGCGTGGAAACTGAACCTTAGTGTTTCTTGGACTTTACTTTGCCCCCAAGCACTAATCTCAGGTCTCCTTCCTCAAGATTTCCTACTGCCAGACAAGACCCCTTGACCCTTAGCACTAACCCATAGGCATTGCATTCATCTCTGAATATTCCTCCGTGTCCCTGTCTACCTGTCCCCTTTGCCCTACATACCCACGCCGGCCTGATAGGTGGTGCGCTTGCCCCCTGTGCTCTCAGAGTTCGACCGGCATGAGCTTCTGATCTATGAGGAGGTGGCCCGGATGCCCCCTTTCCGCCGGAAAACCCTGGTGCTGATTGGAGCGCAGGGCGTGGGGCGACGTAGCCTGAAGAACAAGCTCATCATGTGGGACCAGGACCGCTACGGCACCACAGTGCCCTGTGAGTTGATGCTGGGTGGGCACTATAAACCAAGGGAGGGCACCAGGAGGAGCAGTAGACATTGGTTTCCCTTTGTTTCTTTCTCAGCATCTAGAGCATGGTCTTGTCCATAGAAGGTATGGAAAGAAGTAGTGTGGGTAATAAGTGGAAAGCCCGACCTGGAGCAGGAGCACAGGTGCAAATCCCACTCTAGATACTAGTGTGTGATGCTGGGCAAGCCACTTACCCTTTGAAGGGCTCGGTTTCCTAATCTGTAAAATGAAGGGGTTGACCTTGATTATCTAACTCTGATCTTATGAAGTGTTGGCTGAATTAAAGTGGACAGTATGCTTGGGAGGGGCAAGTGGGGGTGCAATCAATGGGCTGCTGGGCATTCGAGTCAAGAAGACGCCTCTTCCTGAGTTCTAATATGGTCTCAGACACTTCTTAGCTGTGCAAGTCACTTCATCCTGTT
This sequence comes from Antechinus flavipes, assembly GCF_016432865.1. Taxonomy (NCBI): domain Eukaryota; kingdom Metazoa; phylum Chordata; class Mammalia; order Dasyuromorphia; family Dasyuridae; genus Antechinus; species Antechinus flavipes. The sequence goes on along the minus strand of NC_067401.1, from coordinate 139,509,280 downwards.
TGCCTCAGGTTTCTTATCTGTAAAATGAGCTGAAAAGAAAATGGCAAACCACCCAAGGATTTTTGCCACGAAAACCCCAAAAGGGGTCACCAAGAGTCAAGATATGACTGAAAAATGTATATGAGAGGTCTAATCTAACCAGCATTTAGGGCCAACTGGTGGTAATGGTGGTAATAGTAGTAGTAGTAGTGCTGGTGATGATAGTAATACTACTACTACTATCCACTACTACTACTACCACCACTACTACTCACTACTACTACTACCACCACTACCACTACTACCTGCTACTACTATTGCCACTACTACTACTACCATTACTACCCACTATTACTACTGCCACTACCACTACTACCCACTACTTCTACTACTACTACTACCACTACTACCCACTACTACTACCACTACCACCACTATTACTACTACTACTATCACCACCACCACTACCACTACTACCCACTACTACTACCACTAATACCACTACCACCACTACCACCACTACTACTACCACCATTACTACTACTACCACCACCACTACTACCCACTACTACTACCACCACTACTACTCACTACTACCTACTACTACTATTGCCACTACCACTACTACCCACTGTTACTACTGCCACTATCACTACTACTACTGCTACCACCACCACCACTACCATCACTACCACCACTACCACTACCACTATCACTACTACCCACTACTACCCATTGCTACTACTACCACCATAACTAACACCACCACTACTACTACTACTCACTACTACTACTACCACCACTACCACCACTACTACTACCACCATTACTACTACTACTACCACCACTACTACCCACTACTACCCACTACTACTACCACCACTAATACCACTACCACTACTACCCACTACTACTACTAATATCACTACCATTAACACCACTACCACTACTACCAATACTACCCATTTCTACTACTACCACCACTACTACTCACTACTACCTACTACTACTATTGCCACTACCACTACTACCCACTGTTACTACTGCCACTACCACTACTACTACTGCTACCACCACCACCACTACCACCACTACCACTACCACTATCACTACTACCCACTACTACCCATTGCTACTACCACCACCATAACTACCACCACCACTACTACTACTACTCACTACTACTACTACCACCACTACCACCACTACTACTACCACCATTACTACTACTACCACCACCACTACTACACACTACTACTACCACTACTACCCACTACTACTACCACCACTAATACCACTACCACTACTACCCACTACTACTACTAATATCACTACCATTAACACCACTACCACTACTACCAATACTACCCATTTCTACTACTACCACCACTACTACCACTACCACTACTACCAATACTACCCATTTCTACTACTACCACCACTACTACCACTACTACCCACTACTACTATTACTACCACTCTACCACTAACATACTACTACTATTACTACCATTCTACCACTAACACACTACTATTACTACCACCACTACTACTCGAGTACTACTCGAACACCACTACCACTACTACCCATTACTACTACTACCACCACTACCACTACTACCACCAGCACCACTGCTACTACTATTAGAAAGACAGGGAGTCAGATACATCTAGAGCTGACTGCTCACTTTGCTACATGTTATCTATGCGACCAAGCACTATTCCCTTCTCCTCCCTGGGCCTTATCTTATCATCTATAACATGACAGAGTTGGGATCCATGATCTGCAAGGTCCCTTCTAGCTCTAGTTATTAACCCTAGGAGGCTGTGAAATGTCAGCTCTTATTTATTGACATTCTACCTGATTAGTCAGTGAGCGCCCTCTTCTGGTGGACAATGGATACTGCATCATTGATTTGGGGACTGCAACCCAACTTGGTTCTAGGTATTATATTGAGATGTGACCTTCTTAGCCCTTACCCTACCCTCTAAAAATATAATGATGATGATAATAATAACTTGTATTCATACAGCACTTCAATATTTTCAAAATACTTTATGAACATCTTATTTTGTTCTTACTATAACTCCAGGGGCAAGTATTATTATCATCATCATTTTACAGATGGAGAAACTGAGGCAGACAGAGGTTAAGCGATTTGGCTAGAACATAGAGTTAGGAGGTGTTTGAGACTAGATTTGAACTCAAGTCTTCCTTCCTTCAGGGTCAGTGTTCTATCTATGGGCCACCAATCTGCCTCAAGAAATTGGTAATGTAGCTTACAAGATAAGACATGTCTATAGCCTTCAGTCAGAAGGGATCAGGGATCTCAGAGATTACCCAACTTCTGTGTTTACATCTCTGGAGATAGGGAAATCATTACCTCTTGAGGAACTGTTTCCATTTGGGAAACAGCTTTACTCTTTGGGAAGTTTTTTCCTGATATTTTCCCAAATTTTCCCTTATAACTTCTGCCCTTGGGCCCTTCTGAAGTCAAGCAAACTAAGTTTATTCCCTCTTCCATGTTCTAGCTCTTCAATAACTCTCATGTCTTCCTTAGTATGACTCAAATGGGGTCATGAAGTGTTAGAAATGAGTAAACAAGGTATCTGGAGTCGTGAGCATCTCTAGTTAGAGAGTAGGGACCACAGAAGGCTCATACTACCAATGTAGATTGAGCCTTTCCTGGTTTGGAGATGGGGAAGTTGAAGCTGAAGTTATGTGACTTGTTTAGAGTCATAAACCAGTTAGGGGCTGAGACAGGATTGAACTCAGGTCTTCCTGATTCCAAGTTCGTGATGTGATTTAGCTGCCTCAGTATATTCCTACGTGTTTTCCACCCCCTTTGCTTACTAGATACATCTCGTCGGCCCAAGGACACTGAACGGGAAGGCCAGGGCTATAGTTTTGTGACCCGGGCAGAGATGGAGGCTGACATTCGTGCCGGCCGCTACCTTGAGCATGGGGAATATGAAGGAAATCTGTATGGCACTCGAATTGATTCCATCCGAAATGTGCTCAGTGCTGGCAAGGTGTGCGTGTTGGATGTCAATCCCCAGGTAAGCCCTGACCTCCTGGCCACTTCCAAGCCACACACTTATCCTCAAGAGGGACCTTCTTCATACTAGCAGCAGCCCAGTTTTCAAGGAGCATCTCTAATCCTAAATAACACTGCCATCCCTGGGGATCCTGAGTTTGATTTCCAGTCTGACTTTCTTTCTACCTCTATGTCTTTAGGTAAATTACATAGGACCTCTGAACCTTAATTTCTTAATTTGTAAAAACTAGGAAAATGGACTGGTAACCTCCAAGGTCTTTTCTGTCCTTAAATCTACAATTCTATGTTTTTATGTATGATTGCTCAGTATATGATCTATGACTATCTTTACCCTTCTAGTACCAACCCCGGGTCATCCTCCCTCTGATCCTCCTTACTCTTCCCATGAGTCTTCTTCTCTCACTTTTTTTTTCTTAATGGATTCTCCAAGTTACCTAGATCTCCCTTTCCTGGGAGCAAATTCTACTTTGACTTTATACACTTTTTTTTTTTTTTTTTGAGGCAATCAGGGTTAAGGGACTTGCTTTTTGAATTTAGTTCCTCTTGATTCCAGGACAGTACTCTATCCTAGCTAAATGGTACAAAGCTGCCTATGACTTCATAAACTTCTAATATTTTCCTTGACCATGGGCAATACCCCATTTTCCAGGGACCTTCTGTAACTTTACATAATACCTTTTACCCATCCCTAGAAACCTTGGATTTGAACCCCTTGCTGCTATCTCTTTACCAAAGCAGATGAAGATCCTTTTCCTATTTTGTATTTCATCTGAACCCTGAAGTTGGGAAAGTGCTAGAGAGATCCAATATTGAGGAGGGGAATAAAGAAAAATAAGGAGATAATGCTAAATACCCTCTCTTCTTCCTCAGGCAGTGAAGGTACTAAGAACTGCTGAGTTTGTTCCATATGTGGTTTTCATTGAGGCTCCTGACTTTGAAACCCTGCGTGCCATGAACCGGGCTGCTCTGGAAAGTGGGGTGGCGACTAAACAGCTCACGGTGAGCAGGACACAGAAAAGAAGTGCAAAGATGGGCACAGTGGTGGAAAGTATAAGGATAGGATAGTTGGGCTGGCCCAATGGGAAGGATGCAAGAAGGGCTCAGGGTACAATGTATTCCCCAATGGGATACAGTGACGAGTGGGAAGGCTGGGTCGCAGGTTGTATCTTCATCCTTACAATGATTCATCAAACATTCATTAAGCAGAAGCTCCATTGAGGACATAAATAGGTATATTAAACTCAATTCTTGCCTCTCAGGATATTACATGAGATAACTGGACAGTGTGATAAGAGATAGGAGAGACAGACAGACAGACAGAAACAGAGAGAGAGACAGAGATCTTGATCTAGGAGATATGCAAATTTTTCATGGGAGTGATGGCATTTGAGGCTTGATCAGGGCAGATAAAGATAGAATGGAGGAGTATCCCAGGTCAAGATAGTTTGGGATTGGATCACAGAACTGAGTGGGAGGAAAAGGAGTTTAAACTTTATTAGACAGGCGTGGATAGTTACTGGAAATTCTTATGTAGGGGAGTAATGGGATAAAATGGTGTCTATGAGGAGGATGGATTGGCTTTCAATTAGGAGGCAATTAGAGGGGTCAAGGTGACATATGATGAGGACCTGAACTAGAGTAATGACTTGGGGTGTCATGGAGGAAGCGTAGTTGATATTGAAGGGGTAAAATTAACAAGAGTTGGTGACACATTTAATGTGGAGAACAAAGAAGATTCCAAAGGTCACTCATATGTTTTCAGCTTGAATAACTTGGAGGGTGGTGATACCATTGCCAGTATTAGGGAAATCAGGAAGAGGAACGGGTTTAGTGGGGCAGGTGATGGATTCAGTTTTATATATTAAAATTTAAGATGTTAATTGGATCATTGGATGGAGCTGATAAATAGCAGTGAAAGGAAATAGGAAGGAAGAAAAGGAAAGAGGAAAGAAGGAATCTTGATCTTAGAGGAAGAAGCACTGGTAGACTGGTGAGGATAGAAATCAATAGGAAGGGGCCAGGCAATGAATTTTAAGTGGGGAAAAAGTGAAGATTAATGAGTATAGAATATTTTCTTGAGAAATTTATTAGTGAAAAGTGGGATAAAAATAAAAGAACTCTTTGAGATGTATCCAAGTGACAAGAATAATTTTTCCCCTTCAGACAGGGAGAGCTGAGCAAGTTTGGAGATCCAGAGGAAGATAGTACAGTGTGAAGAGATTGAACATGCAAGAAATGGGGTTTAAAAAATGAAGCAGGGTTTAGTAGGAGATGGACAGAACTAGACTGGAAGGCTCAAGTAGAAGGGTTGACTTTGGCAAGAAGAGACATTTCTTCCCCTGGGAGAGAAGAGAAGAAGTGAAGATATAGAAATACTGAGATGCAGAGAGGAGGGGAGTCAAACTGGATGTCTAGATCTCTAAAAAGTAGGAGGAACCAAGCATGTGTTCTGAGAATGTAGGAAGCAGGGACTTTAAGTGGTATTAGGAACTTATAGTTAGTGGAAAAGTTTTGAACCCACCCCTATAGGGAATACAGTGGAAAGTCAATAAGAGATTAATGAAAATCTTCCTGAACAGAAAGAAGCCCATTTAAGCTAAAGAGCTATGTTGTTGGCCCTTGTTAACCTGTTTTGGGGACTTCTAGAAATGCTAGGTTGCATAGTGGTTAGAGTGCCAGGCCTGGAATCAGGAAGATTCATGAGTTCAAATCTGGCCTCAGATACTTAACTAGCTGTGTGATCCTGGGCAAGTCACTTAATCCTGTTTGTCTCAGTTCCTCATCTGTAAAATGAGCTGGGGAAGGAAATGGCAAACCACTTCAGTATCTTTGCCAAGAAAATAGAGTGTGTAAAAAGGACTAATGTAGAATTACTTTGGGAAAAATGAATTGGAATCCAATTGTAAAGGACCTTAAATGCCAAGCAGAGGAGTAGAAACTCCTTAATCCTGGAAAAATAAGGAGCCATTGGATGACACGGTCAGAATCGCACTTTTGGTAGCTGAATAAAGGATAGATTGGAGGGGGGAGACTGGAGGCAGGGACAATAATTAGGAGGCTATTACAATATTACAATAATCCAGGTGAGAGGTGATGAAGAACTGGAGTAAGGTGATGGCTTTCTGAGCAGAAAGATGAGATGAATGCAAGAAATGTGTGAAGTCAAAGAGAAATGTCGGGTGAGATAGAGAGAGGTTTGAGGAATACATCAAGGGAGGTGTCAGGGAAGGGAGTGGTGTTCTGGACCTATCAAGTTTGAGATGCCAGTGTGACACTCAATTTGCAATGTCCACTAGGCAGTAAGAAATGTGAAATTGGACTGGAGCTCTCTTGAAAGGCTGAGGATTTCTCTCTGTCTATAGCCTTTTCAGGGAATGAATCAATCTATCTATCCATCCATCCATCCATCTATCTATCCATCCATCCAGCCATCTATCATTCTATCATTCTATCTCTCATTCTAGCTACCCATTCAGTAAAGCTCCAGATATTGGATGTTGTCTAGAAGATAAATGAACAGCTTTGTAGGGACTGGTTGGAAGCAGACTGGTGGTGGAGAGGTGTGCAGGAGACAGTGCTGCTGGATCAGAATGCTCAGAATGTGGAAGGAGGACATCAGAGGGAGATCTTCCTGTCTGCCTTCGTTACAGGCTTGGCAGGGATCACACTAGTCTCCTTCCCAAGGTCTGGTGCTCTCCTTCTTCATTCCTAGCCTGACCCAGAAGCAACAATAAGACAATGAGAGAAAAGATCCAAGTTCAACAGGGGAAGAAAGGAAGGGCAAAAGGAAGAATGTTATTAAGACAAAGAAGGAAAGAAGAGAGGGACAGTATTAGAGAGAGGAGCCTTCTCTAGCTAAAGCGCTCCCCCAAGATTCTACCCCAGCCCAGGCTCTCAATAAAGTTGATCAGTTTCTGCTCAGCGCCCAATCTTCAGGTTCTCTTTTACTGGTGGACATAGGTAGGCAGCAAAATCTTGGTCTCCTGTGAACTCTATCAGGTTGGGGAAGGCATTTCTTAGGCAGATATAAGTGGACACTCTTGGGGTTTCCGTGAATGATCACTGGGGCAGATGATTGTGGACCTAGATGGCATGATAAAGTGAATCAGTTAGGAAATGAGATAGGGCTTGAATTCATGTGGTACTTGCTAGCTGTGTGATCTTGACCAAATACCCTTAACTTCCCTGATTCCTCAGTTGGCTCATCTGTTAAAATAGAATGAATGATAGCATCTATCTCACACAGCCATTGTAAGCCTCAAATGAAATCATTTATGGAAAGTGTAAATATGAACTATGAAGCCCATGGTGACTTCTTAGTGAGCCTAGGTAGGAATGCCCCTGACCTAGAGATTATCTTCTCTCAGCACAGGGAATATTTATCATTTTAATATGCAACGTAGAGGGAAAATCCTAAGGGGAAGGGACTATTAAACTCAGCTGTCAGGGGGCTGTCTCTAATTCATTCAGTCATAGGAAATAATGGAGGGCATAAGGAGGATGGGTTCTCATCTAGGGGAGGGAAGGTGATTGGGAGGGAGGAGTGGGATGGAAAAGGAGCATTTGACTTAGTGGATCTCCCTGGGCCTTGCAGGAGGCGGACTTGAAACGGACAGTTGAAGAAAGCAGCCGGATCCAGAGAGGGTATGGACACTACTTTGACCTCACTCTGGTGAATGATAACCTTGAGAGGACCTTCCGAGAACTTCAGACTGCGATGGAGAAGCTGCGGACAGAACCCCAGTGGGTGCCTGTCAGCTGGGTATATTAATCCTGCTGCCCATCTCTGGCACAGAGATTCACATCCCCATTCCACACTCCTTAGTCACTCAGACCTCATCCTCTGTCAGGTGGTGTCATTGAGCATCCTCTGCAAAGGTTCCCATGTCCCTTAGCCCAGCTCCCTTGGGAAGCTGTGTCCACTCCTTGGGATAAAATGCCAGGTGGGCAATGAAAGCTACTATCAGCTCTCAAAAAGATACTGTCAGGGTAAAGTATGTTCATGGGGCACCTTGGTGCCCAGGTGCTGCCCACCTTTCTCATTGTTAGCTATCAGCCTACCTGGTACCATCTCCACTCTTTAAAGGGACCAAACTGTGCTTAGGAGGGTGGGGGAAGGGGGAGAAGCCTCCCAAGGTACCCATCAGTCCATAAATGAGAAAAGCTGACATTTAGGTGAGCACCAAGGTCCCCTGCTGCCACTTTATTTAGTCACCTTTTCTCCTCAGGGCTAGCATAGATCTACTCCTACCCGAGTGCCCTTCCTACTGGCTAGTCACTTAATCCTGGGATTTAGGGATGGGAGAATTGTTATGTCACCATCTAAATCAGGTGGCCATTTGGTCCAGACCTGCCTAGGAGCGAGTTCTGCCTGGTGCTACCAACCCAAAGCCTGGGAAAGATCAAAGCCCATGAAGCCAGGACCCAGGGTGAAAATGGGCACTATCTTTCCGGATGTTCCTGGAGAACGGAATGGAATCTGTGTTGTGAAAGATTCCCAGGGCTCAACCTCTCTCTCTTATCTCCACTCCCCTCCCCCAAGTACACAGCAACTCACTGCCGAAGACTCCCCTATTTTACCTTCCGGACCTCTCAGCACTGCTCTTCCCCAGCCTCACCTGGGAGGTATTGGGATGGGCAGAAGACCTCGGCCTTCAGAAAGGAAAATAGACCTCCTATATAGTTACTGCTGAAGATTTCCATGAACTTGGAAACCTGAGAGGGGCCAGTCAACCTCATGATCTGGGCCCATTATTCCTTGCTGTTTCACCAAGGGCTTAGTCTTTCCTCCTTAATCCCTCCAGGCAATCTGAGTACCAGCCTTTTCCAGCTGACAAGGCCTGGCTCTGGGAGTCCCATTTAGGAGGGTGGAGATAGGAGGCCTGGGTAACCTGGAGAGAGTGGGATGGAGAAGGCCAGGTGGGAGTGAAGCATGAAGAATAGAGATGCTTCCTTCCATGTCACACTGATCCTATGTGTGTGAGACATGTATATGGGCCTCTCTTTCAGGGAGGGATGGGAGAAGAAATTTTGGAGTCTCTGGTGGGACTGGCTTGAGTGGTCCCTATTTCTCCTTTGTATTGTGATGGTCCCTCTCCTTAAACAGGGGAGAAATCCAGTCTTAGAAATCATCAGATTTTTATTTCCCAATCCCTGTTTCCATGCCCCATCCTCCAAATTGTGAGGGTACACCATGACCCCCTAATTTAGGAGTTTGGAGTAGTACAGAAACCAACTTTGTAAAATAGAATTTCCCTGTAAGAAGAGAATGCTGTTAGAATTTCCAGGGTCATTTCATTTATTCCCTTGCCTTTTAATAGGATAGCCCTTTTATCCCACAGGAATCATCATAGGAAACCTCAAAGGGAGGGAAACCCCCCCAAAAAAACTAGCCTTTCCCTGATGTTGGTGTTTGGGGCCTCTACATGCTTATCCTTACTTGAGGGCCTAGTCCTTCTGTGTGTTTAACCTCATCTTTCTTGCTGCAATGTCAGTTCAAGCTGGCCCCTGACCCACTGTGCCCTGCCCAACCCCACTTCGTTGGGGAGGGAGGGATGTCCCATTCCAGGAGGCCCAGGAAGCTTGTGCTCTCTAATCCCTTCTCAGTGTCCCCTTCTTGCTTAGGACCCTGGGAGGGCCAGGGGTTCATTAGCATATTCCTGAGAGGAGAAGAAACATATAAGAGAATTGAGTAAAGAGAGAATAAACAAACTTATTTATTACAAGTGGTAGAAATAAATTATTAATATGTAAATATTGTTTGCATAATATAAGCAAATGAAATGTAGAGGGCCTGGCAGCTCTCCCAGTTGTTTTTCTCTCTGCATCTCATTTGTAAAAATCTGCATATGCTATATCTACATTTTTTCCCTATCTTCATCCCCCATTTTCTCCCATCATCCCCTGCTGTCTTCTGGTCTAGCCTGCAGAGCCAGTGGGAGGGGGAAGAAGGGATTCTCTATAGCTTGTAGAACTAGTCCTAGTTGTAAGAGAATTCATCCCTTGCCCTTACCTATTCCCCAGCCTCTTGCAGAAATTCCCAGTTGGTGACTTCAAGGTCCCTTTTAGCTCTAGTTTCTGTGATCTTATTACAACATTTTGCCCTTTCTCTCAGATCAATCTACATGGGACTGAGAGATGATGCTTTTCTAAGGATGACAGGGGAGATACAAGAAGCAAGATTGGTCAGGACCCAGGGAATCTAGCAGAGCCTAATCCTTTTCTAGCCTGAAGATCCATTTTTAGAGTTGCGTCAGGGCTCACCTGTACCAGTTCCTGAATCTATCCCCTGGCTCCCTATTTCCCCTGGGATTGGTAGGAGAGGAAGAGCTGGGCTAAGACAATCTAGAAGTTGGGGGCTCTGCAGTTTTTATTTTGCCTTGCTATCCACAGTAGGATTACTTTCCATTCTGTGTGAGGAAATTTGGAGTAATCCAATGGGCATCTTGGGAAAATAGAATTTCCTTTTAAGAAGGGAATGCTGTCACTGACAAGACCCTCTCCTTGGGGAGAGCCTGGAAACTTGTTGGGCCATCTCTATAGGAAAGTGAGACCTCTTTGTTCTCCGTATAATATAGCACTATATAAATGGAAGCCTGGATGAATAGGATGGATGGACTCCTTAACTCTCTGAATGCTCTTACCTCACAATCTCACACAAAGACACCCATAATACACATAATAACCATCCATATTCCCTTCTGGAGACATACAAATAAGTTTTAGACTCAGTATAATAGAAAATAGACTAGTTTGGGAATAGTGAGTTCTGGAGGCATACAAATAAGTTTTAGACTCAGTATAATAGAAAACAGACTAGTTTGGGAATAGTGAGTTATTTCAAGCACACATGTAATTGAGGAATGTACCTTTTATAGGGCTCATTTAGTGCTGGACTGCTAGGTGGCTAGAGTTCTGGGCCCTGAGTCAGGAAGCCTTTAACTTGTTGATTTCAAATCTAGGCTTAGATGCTCACTAGCTTTGTGACCCTAGACAAGTTACTTAACCACATTTACCTCAGTTTCCTCATCTGTAAAATGAGCTGGACAAGGAAATGACAAACTACTTCAGTATCCTTGCTAAAAAAAAATAAAGCCCAAAAGAGATCAAAAAGTTATATATGACTGAAACAATGGAGAAAACACACACACCCAAATGTGTATTAAGCACAGACTGTATAGAGAGCACTGAGATAGGCTTTAGGGAGTTAATATTTTAAGGAAGACAGTCTGCAATCTGTAATGGATCCCAGATACAACTATTCACATTTAGACACATTATAGGATCTTAAGTCTAGAAAGGAAAGTGATCTTAGAAATGATTTAGTCCAACTTATCTAAAGCAATTTGAGTGGTGGCTTGGCATAGAAGAAAAGGTCTGAGTTTAGAGTCAGGTAAGTTAGCTCAAATCCCAGTTCTGCCATTTCCTTGCTATGTGATCTTGGGCAAGTGGGAGAAAGGAAGGGAAGGGACATTTAATAAATACCTAACGACTAGTTGTGTGACCCTGAGCAGTCCCTTAACCCCAGTCGCCTCAGCAAAAAATAAATAAATGCCTACGATGTACCTGGCACAATACTAAGTGCTTTACAAATATGATCTTATGATCTTCATAACAACCCTAAGGCAGGTACTATTATTATCCCCATTTTACAGTTGGGGAAGCTGAGACTTTAAGAGGTTAAGTGACTTGCTCAGAGTCACACAGTTTAGTGGTTTGTCATTTCCTTCTCCAGCTCATTTTACAGATGAGGAACCCAATTAAAAAGGGTGAAGTGACTTGCCCAGGGTCAGATAGCTAGTGAGTATTCGAAACTGAATTTGAACTCAACTCTTTCTGACTCCAGACCTGGCACTTTATCCTGCCACCTAGCTTCCCTGGAGGGGCATTTTTATTATCCTTATTTTACAGTTAAATCACTACACCATCTAGCTTCCTCTAAATCACTTAATCTCTCTGGATCTCAGGTTCCTCATCTGTGTAATGGCCCTAAGGAAGGGACTACTCTGTGTCTCTAATCGACATAACACTTCTGTGAAGTAGGTATTGCCACTTGCATTTTCCTGGTGAGGAAAGCGAGCTTCAAATGAAACTGGGACACTTTGACCATGGACACAAAGTAGGTGTTTGAATGCAAGTTTCCTACAGCCAAGGCTGGCACTCTTCCCATAACAGTTCATCTTCCCTCATGCCATCAATATTGGGTGTAACTTTAGACAAGTCACTTAGGCAGCAAAGCGGCATGGTAGCCAGAGATCTGAGCTTGAATCCTATCTCAGATACTTATTGACTCAGGTTATGGGCAAATTAAAAAAAAAAATAAAACCAACAAAAAAAGCCCGTTACTCAGTTTCCCCATCTATGAGGAAGTATGGACTTAATGGCTTTTTAAAATTCCTTCTAGCTTTAGATCTATGATTCCATAATCCTATGACCCTGATTGTGTGTGTGTGTGTGCGCACACGTGTGTGTTGGTAGGGAGTGGGGAGTAGAACCCAGCTAGGGGGTGAAATGGATAGAGTGCTGAGCTTGGACTCTGGAAGATTCACCTTCCTCATTTCAAATCCAGCCTCAGACACTTAGTAGCTGTGTGACCTTTGCAAGTCACTTTACCCTGTTTGTCTCAGTTTCCTTACCTGTAAAATGAGCTGGAGAAGGAAATGGCAAACCACTAAGCTGCTCTGTGTGACCCTGGGTAGATCACTTAACTTGTAGGCTTCAGTTTCCTTATCTATAAAATGAGCTAGAGAAGAAAACAACCAGCCCATTCCCGTATCTCTGCCAAGAAAACCCCAAATGGGGTCACAAAGAGATGGAACTACTGGAAAAAATGACTGAACAACTAAAGAAGGGTAGGAAAAAGGGACTTTGGTTGAGTCGTTGAGACTCATCCACAGTCTCCTCTGTGATCCTATGACCTCTTCCTGTAACATGAAGGAATTCAAGAAGACAATCTCTAAAGATTTCTTCCAGCTTTCATTGTAAGGTTTGCAGCAGCTAAAACACAAAGTTAGTTAGTCCCCATTCCAGGGACCGTCTCAAACATCCATCTTGTCACACCCTTGCTCCTTTTAGGTAGAAGGTGAGAAAATTCTTTCCCATTAGAGGTGGTGAAAAGTGGCTGCTAACCAGAGGTCATAGATGAGTCAGCTACAGCTGGTTCCCTACCCAAAGTTCCTTTCTCTTCAAGTCATGCATGATCTTTGTTCCTCATCTTCCCTTGGATGGGGATGTGTACAGAGGACCTAGAATTATTTTCCCAGTGCTCTAGAATCCTAGGATTCAGAGCTGAAAGGCACCCTGGAGATCATCTATTACAAACAATCCATTTTAAAGATGAGGTCCAGAAAGGCTGGGGTTGGAATTGTCCCAAATGGCAAAGCAAGGATTGAACATGGTTCTCTGACTTCAAATCTACAGCTTTCCTCATAATACTATTTACTTGATAACTTTAGAAGTGACTTGACAAACCTTCAGTTGGTTTCTGAGCTGTGCCTCTTTAAATGCATATGCCATTGTCTTTTTTAATCAAAAAAAAAAAAGTAATTGGAATAGAAAAATTAGAAACATTCTAAATTCATTTAAAGTTCCTTTCTAAATGTCTAGAATTATTTATAATCAAGAATTCTAAAAAATTAGAAATGTTGATTCAATGAACAAATTTCCATTCTTTACTTCCCTATTTGAAGAGGAGCCCACCTTTATACCTTCATCCTTGACTTCCTCCCTACTCCCATTCCCTCTCCATCCTAGATTCCTGACTAAAAACTGGAGATGGCTATGTTTACATGACACTGCAGGACCCTTAGAGACCCATTCTGTTTTATATGCACTTTTCTCTGAGTGTGGCTAAATGTGATTTCATAGGTAAGTATATGTGTTTGTTTTGGGTGACTCTGATTATGAGCAGGTTCTTTTGCTCTTCAGGTCTCAGTTTCCTTATCTGTAAAATGAACAAATTGGATTACATGGCATTTAAGGTTTAATGTCTAGAATCCTATACTGTGTCCAAATGCATAATTATGATTTTGTATGATTCTCTGTGTGATGGAGTATGTGACTGTGTAACATACCTGTGTCTCTATGAGTGCTTCCATGCTTGTCTTGCCCTCACAACTCAGAGATCTAACATTTCTCTAATCCCAGTCTTGTCTGATATTGGGCTTCTCCATCATCTGGATCAGGATGTGCTTCTTTTCCAGCAAGGCAAGGAATAGGTCTGGATCTGTCCATTAATTTGGGAGAAAGCAATCTCATGGTGTCTTATGGATCCTTCCCTACATTCCCCAGGAGCTTTGGCATTGAGTTCTGAAAAACAGTGAGTTTTAGGGGAAAGATAGACCCTTCCCCAGTCTAGGAAGTTTGGGATGGGACTATGGAAAGTTAGAGAGGAACAATCTTTGAAAAGTTCACTGTCTGGGTCACTCTGTAAGAAGCCATAATTGAGGATTTTGGAAGGGCCAGATTCAAGGCTCTGAAAGAGGAGTCACCAAAGATGGTGAAGTACGGTAGAAAATTTTCAGTCTTCCAAATTTCCTCCCCCCAAACAAAGAAAGAAACAAAGGCAGAACATCACCTCAGAAAGCAGAAATAAATACAACATGGAGTAAATTGTCCTCCTAAGATAATTTGAGAAGATCCCAGAAGAGACAACCTTCAGGGGCCAAGATCTGACCAAGTGAAAAGCAAAAGATCCCCAGGCCAATTCTGCAGAATCAACACACAAGCCCTGGGGATAGTTGGGTGGAGAGGTAGCCTCAGCCTTAGAAACTCTCTTCTCATAGACAGTATAAGGGTCTGACGACTGAATAGAAGATTTCAGGACTTTCCATTGTTGAGGGATGCCAAGCATAGCTGTGCTGACCAGACCTGTCCTGGGAGAAAGAGCTAGCACACACTAGGTGAGTGCAGCAGTGGAGGGGCAGGGACCCTACTGGCCTTTCTGAGAGGAGAGTCTCTGGTTTCAGTTCTAGGGCAGAAATGACAGCTCTAGTTTGCAGCCTTGGAGAGAGCACAGGGAGCAAAATCATTTGCAGGACAGTGTGGCTAGGGACCTAAGCTTGGAAGTGGAGAAGTCAACCTAAGGTTGGAACTCAAGACTGACCTTATAAAATTACAGTAAAAAAGGACCTGAGATTTGGGGCATCATTACCCACACTCAGGATTACAACTTGATTACACTAAAAACAAACAAACAAAACTAAATAAATAAATAAAATGAATAAAAAAAGAAGAAAGAACCCAAACACAGATCATTACTATGGGGATAGAAAAAATCCGGGTTCATATTCAGAGGAAGATAGTAAAGCCAAAAGTCACTCTTTTTTTTCATGAAAAACGCCAAATGGTCCCAAGCACAAAAAGAGTTCTTAGAAGAGCTTTAAAAAGGACTTTAAATATCAAATAAGAGAAATTGAGGGAAAATGAGAAAAAAAAATAAGAGCAACCCAAGAAAAACAGGAGAATTATGAAAAGAAAGTCAACCAATTAGAAATAGAGAAATAGAAAAAGAAAATAGAGAAACTTTTTTTTTAATTTTTATTTAATGATTACTTTATATTGACAACATTATCCCTTGCACTCGTTTCTTTTCCGATTTTTTTCCCCTCCCTCCCTCCACCCCCTCCCCTAGATGGCAAGCAGTCCTTTATATGTTGGATATGTTGCAATATATCCTAGATACAATATATGTTTGCAGAACTGAACAGTTCTCTTGTTGCATAGGGAGAATTGGATTCTGAAGGTATAAATAACCCGGGAAGAAAAACAAAAATGCAGATAGTTCACATTTGTTTCCCAGTGTTCTTTCTTTGGGTGTAGCTGCTTTTGTCCGTCATTTATCAATTGAAACTTAGTTAGGTCTCTTTGTCATAGAAATCCACTTCCATCAAAATATGTACTCATACAATATCGTTGTCGAAGTGTATAATGATCTCCTGGTTCTGCTCATTTCACTTAGCATCAGTTCATGTAAGTCTCGCCAGTCCTCTCTGTATTCATCCTGCTGGTCATTTCTTACAGAACAATAATATTCCATAACATTCATATACCACAATTTACCCAGCCATTCTCCAATTGATGGGCATCCATTCATTTTCCAGTTTCTAGCCACTACGAATAGGGCTGCTACAAACAGAAAATAGAGAAACTTAAGGAAGAAAATAATCTCTTGAAAACTAGAATCAAAAACCTAAGGAAGAAAATGATCTCGTGAAAATTGGCAATGGGAAGCCAATGGAATTCTAAGACACCAACAAATCATAAAACAAAATCAAAAGAATGAAAAAAGAAGAGAAAATGAAACAAATCAGAAAAACAACTAATTTGGAGAACAGATTGAAGGGAAATATATAAGAATTCAACTACCTCAAAATTATGATTAAAAAAAAAGTATCTTGATACAACATTATAAGAAATTATCAAGGAAAATTGCTTTGAAGTTCTAGAACAAAAACCAAAGATAGAAATATAAAAAAATAAAAATAAAAATAAAAATCCACTGATAACTACCTGAAAGAGATTATAGGAGGAAAACTGACAGGAATAGCATCGCCAAGTTTCAAAGTTCTCAGGTTAAGGAGAAAATATTGGAAACAACAAGAAATAAATTATTTAAATATCATGGGGCTTTATTACACAAAACTCAGCACCTACTGTGTTGAAGGATTTTAAGTCTTAGAATACAGTATTTCATAGAGCAAAAGAATTAGAGTTACAACTAAGGGTAATTTACCCAGCAAAGTTAAGTATCCTGAATGGAGGGAAAAAAAAAGGACACTTAACAAACTTAAAGACTTTCAAGTTTTTGTGACAGAAAGTCCAGAACTTAAGGGAAAATTTTATATATAACCTATATAACATAAAAGATAAGCATCAAAGACCAATTATAAAGAACTTTAATAAGATCAAATTTTTTACTTCTTGTATGTGAATATATTAGCAGTATATTTTATGATTGTCATCATTATTTGGGTAGTTTGAAGGACAGATATAGACTGACTTGCACGTGATAGAATGATTCTAAAAAAATAAAACTAGGGACAGATAAAAATAGATTTAAAAATTAATTATCACATACAAATGAGATATAAAAGGAAAAATTGATATAGAAGAAGCTAGTGAGGGGGTAGGTATGCTAGAACCTTACTCTCATCAGGAGTGGGTTGAAGATGGAACATAAATATCTAGAAGAATATAAAAGTCCTGTGGGAAAGGATATGGGTTGTTAGAGGGCTGGATAGGTTAAAGAAGAGGAGAAGGCAAGATTATGGAGTGAAGAGTGAAGAGGCAAAGGAGTGAAGAAAAGTGAGAAGAATCGTGAGGAAAAATTGGAAGAAATGTAAATGGGATAATTTACTCATAAAATAGAAATGGATAGCAAATTTAAAATTGGAATTTAATAATATGTTGCTTTCAGAAAACAAAAATTAAAGATACACATACAAAGATAAAAAAGACAAGTATGTAAAAAAATGGTAATAGCAATCATGATCATAGACACAGTTAGAGTTAAAAGAGATTTAATCAAAAGTGAAAAATAGAGAAACTATGTTATGTTGGCAAAATTATTCAACTGTTTTAGAGCATTTAAAATACCTAGACAGTATAAAATACCTGAGTATATAACTGCCAAAAATAGACACAAGAACTAAATGAATATAAATATAAAACACTTTTTATACAAATAAAGTAATTATTGTTAATGGATAGGTAAAGGCAAAATACTTTTTTAAATGACAATTTTACCTAACTTATTTATTCAATGACATTCCAATTAAATCACTTACAAATTACCTTACTGAGTTAGAAAAATTAATAATAATAAAAGTTCTTTTGGAAAAATAATAGGAGAAATTTCAAAGAAACCTGGGGGGAAAAAGATGTAAAAAAGCTAGATTCAGGAGTATCAGATCTTAAACTATATTATAAAGTGAGAACATTGTGGAAATGTAAAAATAATAACTTCAATTATTTTACATTGCATTTTTCTTGTATAAATAAAACTCATGTAGCCAAGAATAGAGAAAAATGTAGAAAAGTATGTGTGTGTGTGGGGGGGGGATAAAACTTTCATAGATAATTTCTCAGGAAGCACATGATAAGGTTGGAATATTGCCATGGTATAAAAGTAATGAGCTAGTTGATGTAGAAAAACATGGCAAGACAAGAACTTAGGAAGGAAAAGACTATCCATCTTCAGAGAAACAGATGATCAGAGGAAATAACCATAGGACAGTCATATATATGCATATGAGTATATATGTATATGATTATAGATATCCATGTATATATGTGTATATGTGTGTGTATATGCTTAATTATACCTTTCTTTAGATGGTAGGGAGTGGGAGGTGAAAAAATAAAGTAAAAAGTGAACAGCAGAGAACAAAGGAAACCAACAAAAAAATACAAAAAAGCTTGAGCAACTTTGAAAACAATGTGTAGTATTTATTAAATAGGTTTTGTTGAAATAGAAATTTATTGTTTTATATTGAATCTTCTATTCTGTTATATACGTGGACAATTTTTTCTTTTCTTGTTTTGTATTTACATTTAAAATAAAAAATTATGGAAAAAAAGGAAAGAAAGAAGGAGAGAGAGAGGGAGGGAAGAAGAAAAGAAAAAAAAAAGTAGAGAGAAAGACAAGAAGGTTCACCAGAAGATTCTCAAAGGACAGGTTAGAGCTGCTAGGTGAAACCAGGCAAGTGAACAGGCTGATAAGCTAAACAATCATCTCTGCCAGTTACTATTTAGGTGATTTCCAGGTAAGTCCATTAAAGCCCATGTTACCTGTTTGAGACTCAGTTTCCTCCTTGGAAAATGAAAGGATTAAGGTAGATGGCTTTTCCAGCTCTAAGCCTATGGATGGATGTCTTCCATTTGCCTGGTCTATGAGTCTCTATGTACAGAGCTTCTCTTGCTGATCCTTTAACTCAGAGCCTCTTTAACTTGGAGTCTCTGCAGACCCTAGGAATCAATGACTAGATTTCAGTGGGAGGGGTTTGTGAACTTGAATAGGGAAAAAAAATTATTTTTTTATTTCAACATGATTGATTTCCTTTGTAATCTTATATAGTTTTATTTTATATATTTAAAAGCATTAATCCAAGAAGAGATCCATAAGCTTCACCAGACAGCCAGAGGGGTCTGACATAAAAAAAGATTTTTTGTTTTCAGTTATTTCAAGCATGTCTGACTTTTTCTGACTCCATTTGGGGCTTTCTCAACAAAAATCTTCGGTTGGTTTTCCCTTTCCTTCTCCAGTTCATCTTACAGATAAGGAAATTAGATTAAATGACTAACCTAAGGTCACAGAGCTAGTGGTTTGCCATTTTCTTCTCCAGCTCTTTTTACAGATAAGGAAGCTGAGGCAAATGAGGTTAAGTGACTAACCTAGGGTCACAGAACTAGTGGTTTTCTTTTTCCTTCTCCAGCTCATTTTACAGAAAATCTGAAACTTACAGGACCAAGTGACTTACTCAGGGTCACACAGCTAATGGCTTGCCCTTTCTTTCTCCAGCTCATCTTACAGGTGAGGAAACTGAGGCAAGCAGGATCCTGAGGATACTCAGGATCACATAGCTAGTGGTTTGCTATTTCCTTCTCCAGCTCATCTTACAGGTGAGGAAATTGAGGCAAACAGAATAACTGTCTAAGGACAGATTTGAAGAGGAATCTTCCTGACTCCAAGGCTCACAGCCTTTCAATGTGCCTCTTAAATGCCCTTTAAAAGGTCAAGAACCTCCTCGAAGATTCCTGTCAACCCCACATTCTTTGTTCTCTGTGGCAAAGGCCAAATTAAGCTATTTATAACAAAGGTCCTTGGTGACATTGCTTTATGTTATGTTTATATTACCCAGATCACCTTTGAAATGTCGGATCTTATATAGTTGGCTTTTTTTTCTCCTTAAGGAGAAAGTATCCAATACCCTAAGGAATGGCTTGGGTGGAATTACTGCCTTATTCAGAGATTATTTTCAAAGACAAAGGGGAATCTGTGATGCCTATCGGTCAATAAGCATTTATGAAGGTTTACTGAAGGCCTGTGCTAAGCCCTAAGGGGGCAAATAGAAGCAGAGTCCCTGTCCTCTGCTAGCTTGTATTCCAAAAGAGGAAGATAACACATAAAAAAGAACTGAAAAGGCAGGGAGAGGAGGATGAGATGAAAGTGCTCAACATGGAGACCTTGGAGGGCTAGTTCTGAATGTAGCCTAAAAAGAAATGAGACACTGCTGGCCTGGGAACCCTCCTAAAATGGAAGGTGTAATTTTGTCAACATGAGGAAATGCACATTAATCTGCAGCCTAGTAGATAAATCTTAGAGATTTAGTAGCCTGAGACAGAAAGGAATCAAACTACTAGTCGGGAGTTACATAGCTGCTCCAAGCCTAGCATTCTTACTATTCTTCACAACTCTGTATAATAGATCAGATTTATTTAAAGCTACAGGGTAAATGAAATCTTTTAAAATACACATTGTTTCAAAGCAATCCCAACAGACTTTGGACAGAAAATGCCGTGTACATCCAGAAAAAGAACTAAGGAGACTGAATGAAAATCAACACATGCTATGTTCAAAAAACATAATAAAACAAAAACAAACAAACAAAAAAAACCACATTGTTTCATGTGATCTTCACAACAAGATGAGATAGGTAGACCCTGTTATCAACATAATTTTATAAATGGGGAAACAGACTCAGACAGATTAAGGTAGTTTTCTCAGGATCACAGTATCTGAGGCAGAATTCAAATCCATCATTTTGATTTAAAGTTCAGTATTCTTTGCCATGAGTGGCTAGGTGGCACAGTGGAGAGAGTATTGGGCCTGAAGTTAGGAGCATTCATCTTCCTGAGATAAAATCTGCCTCAGATACTTCCCTAGCTGTGTAACCTTGGGCAAGTCACTTAACCTGTTTACCTCAGTTTCCTCATCTGTGAAATGAGCTGGAGAAGGAAATGGCAAATCATTCTTGATAAGAAATCCCCAAATGAAGTCATGAAGAGTCGGACATGATTGAAATGACTGGATAACCATAATAACAACAATCCTATGGCCTATGCTGAGCTACTTTGGAGGAGACTGTAAAGAGTATTAATCTGATTTACAGATGAGACAACCAAGACTTGGGACAGCTAATTGGTAGAATTGATAAGAGAGCCATGCCTAGGGTGAAGAATACCTGAGTTCAAATGTGACTTTAGACACTTACTAGCTGTGTGTCAGTGGATAAGTCACTTAACTCCGTTTGCCTCAGTTTCCTCATCTGTAAAATGACCTGGAGAAAGAAATGGCAAACCAGTCTAGTATCTTTGCCAGGAAAACACCAAATGGGGACATAAAGAATCAGAAGCAGCTGAAACAGCTGAATGAGAATAATAGTTGAAGTCAAGAGAAGTTAAATGGTTTCTCTGCAACCATATTAGCCAAGAAGTATTAGAACTGGGATGCAAATGTATGTCTTCAAACTACCAGGCCAAGGTCTTTTTCTCCTGTACTTTATTACACAGGTGGCCTTAGTTCATAACCTTCTTGGCTTTACTCTTGACAAGAACCAGGTTGTAATGTATTCCCATTCTGTTGTCTCCTTCCCTGGAACTTTTCAAATTTTAAGAGCAAAATTCTTTCTACTGTTTTTGAAAATTAACATTTTAGTGATGAGCTTTGCTTTTTGAATCAGTCATTTTCAGATATTTTACTTCCCCTTCTCTACCCCTATCTACCTAGTGATCCAGCCCTTAGGTAACCAGGGGCTCAAAGCTCATTTGCATTAGGAGCCTACTCTTTAGATCAGACATTGATTTCTCAGGACTCTGCAGAGCTCTGTACTCCTTCACCAAGGAAGACTATTTTATGCAAATATGCCTGAAATCCTTGGTTATTCAAAACAAGACCAGACAGATAAGTAACAACAATTGAGAGAGTAGCCATATGCCCATGAGCATTCTAAGCTGAGTCTCCCTGGCTCTTCAATGAAAGGATGGGATATTTACTAGGGCAGCCTACTGGTGCAGTGGATAGCATTTTGGATTCAGAATCAGAATAGCCTGGAGTTCAAATCCTGCCTCAAATATTTACCAGCTATGTGACCTTGGGCAAATCATTTAGCTTCTCAGCCTCAGTTTCCTCATTTGTAAAATAAGGATAATAAGATGCCTAATTGACAAGGTTATTGTGAAGATCAAAAGAGTAATATCAAATTAAATATGTGAATGTGTAAAAATAATATTTTTCAAGCACTTTTCAGACCTTAGAGTGTTAGATAACTAATTTATCATTATCTTTTCTTAGGGGCCACTATTCATTACAATTATATGATGTTTTACTTGGTTTTAATGTTCTTTTTGTTAACATTAATATAGTCATTGTATATATTGTTTTCCTCTTTCAGGACATAGAATTCTTGCTGTATATCCTTGAATTCTGCATGTTTATAGTTTCTTAGAGCAAAACAATATTTCATGACATTCACATACTATATTCACCTTTCTATTATGATTCCAAATTGTTTCCCAGAATGGTTGAACTCAGGGGCAGCAAGATGGCACAGTGGATAGAGCACCAGCTCTAAAGTCAGGAGTGCCTGAGTTCAAATCTGATCTCAGACAGTTGATACTTACTAGCTGTGACCCTGAGCAAGCTACTTAATCCTAACTGCATATCAGTTTGATAGGTATGAGATGAAACATCAGGGGTTTCATTTCCATTACATATTTGCTTAACACACTTCATAATATTTAATTAGGGTTGAACGAGATAAGGTGAGATCTTTCAAGACAGTTATGAAAATCGAAGGCTTCATCTATTTCAAAGTTTGAGTAGGCCTGAAGGACTTTAAGCATTCAGTCAAGGGCATACTTAAAGTGTCTCCTCCTTGCTATCCTCCCTATTTCAACCAAATATGGGCAACTATGTACTTATTGGTCAAGTTCAATTTCCTGGGAGTTCCCTCGTTTAGAATGTAAGATCCTCAGCCAATAAGGATGAGGGTCAGTGGTGGGAGGGGGAATTTGCGTTAGGGATTAAAAGTGTTGACCTCGCTCGGGAAGGTGCTTCTTCCCTTTGATTGTCTGCCCGATGGGTGGATACCTTATTCTCGTGAGAACGGATAATAAACTTTTCTTTGCTTCTAGAGATCTCTCCAGTCTTTTTTTTATTAAATGGTTTCTGACCCACACAGGGTTCTGAGATGAAATCATCCTGAGGATGTTCCAACTTTGAGAGGTAACCACTGAACACTGGAAAATGAAATGAACCTTTTTGTTTCCAGCCCTACCAACAATTTGCCAAGTTTGAGGGACTAATTTGGGTTCTGCTTGCTATTCCATTACAGATTTGAATTCTTCAAGAATAGATGAGACCCAATGGACCTAATGTGGAACCAAATGTTTTCAACCAGTGGACAGACATAGCTCTTCGACTGGAGCAGTCTAAGAATGCTACTTTTGGAGTTAGAGAATTCCTGATTGTATTATTAGTTCTATTAGTAGAGATGTGACTTCAGGCAAATCATTTACCCTCTGGGCTTCAGTTTCCTTATCTAAAAATGAGGCAATTGGACTAAATCAAGGATTTTTAGCCTGGGATCTATAAGCCTGTTTATATCTATATCTATAGGTATCTATAGATATAGATAGATAGACAACTGTTTCAATATAATTAGTTTCTTGTATAATCCTATGTATTTTATTTTATGCATTTGAAAACATTCTTGGCTTCAGGTTGTCAAAAAAAAAGGTGGGGGGGGTAGGAATAGCTGGATAAAATGATCTTTATGGTTCCCTTCTATTTCTAAATTCTATAATTTATGAATAATTTGATCTTTTCTTGCTATTGGTAGCTACAGCACCACTTGGACCCTTGCCAATTTCTCGAATTCCTGGGAAGTTTAGGGGTTGTCCATTATAAACATTGGGATAGAACATGGCCTATTGTGATGAATGGTCCACAATTTTTAAGCTGGTGAGGATACTTTATGCACAAATAATTAAATCAAGTCAAGTAGCAGTTAGTAAGTGTTTACTAAAACAGTGCCAGACACTGTTCTAAATTAGGAGGTGGGTGTGAGATGAGCAGGAATTAATACAAGTGGAATGTTACTTCCTACTCTCAAGAAGCTTACAATTAAAGAATGCAGCAGTGTGTGATGGGGAAAAGACAAAAAGACCAATGGAGAGAAAATCTAGGAAAATTAGGAACGCAGTTTGGAGAAGAATGAAGGCTCAGCTGATCTGGGCCTCCTCCTTAAAAATGGAAGTTCTGAGAAGGATTTCCTTCTGCATGGGGAATGCTCCAAGAGTGGGAAATTCCTCCTTCACCAGCAGATAACAATGAAATCTAAGACTTAATAGATAAATCTGAGCAAATTATTACAAAGAATCACATGGTAACTATGTGACTTGGTTAGAGTCACATAGCTAATAAGTATCAGATGATTTGAATCTCTTTTTTAGACTCTAATACCAACATTCTATCCATTGCGCTACACTATCCTAACAACAAACCGCTTATGTGGCTTGCTTGTATTTCCTTCTCTTTTATTGGGCAAGAGGATGTTAGATAGTTTGTGGTTAATATTGTTGACACAATCAAGGAAATAATATTAACTGCTGTGGAGGCAGGGAAGTAGGAGCTATTGCCAATACCCTAAAGAAGGCACCAGCCCTGTAGTAGAACCTGAATTCAAATTTGACTTCTGACACTTACTAGGTATGTGACTGTGGACAAATCACTTAGTCCTGATTGCCTTAAAAAGGGGGTGGGGGTGGGGAGGATGTGTGGGTGGGGTGGGTACCATCCTTTCTCATACTATGAGGCAGCCAGTAGGTAGCATATGAAATCAAGACCAGGTCCTTTTAAAACAAAGAACACCCTCCAAGGCCTAAACAGGCTTTTAGACTGTTTTGCTGACTATTTATTGATGGGAGGGTCAGGGAGTCACAACCTCTTGGTGACAGTACAGTAAGTGATTTTCCCTGAGTGAATTTTTTTTCCCCAATATTGTGTGTATCCTTGAGAAAAATCTTTTGTAGGAGATTAAACTCACACAGTAGACACCAGAGTCTTTATAATAATGCTAGTGGGTCATAGGTTCAGCTAAAGAACTCTGTAATAGTTGCTATCCAAGTGGAAAGCGATTATTAAATTTTCAGTGTAAATATTTACGTTTCACTAATCAACAGGATTCATTTAATAATTCAATAATATATAAATAATAATAGCAAATAATTTAATATGTTAAAATAATATTAAACAATATTTATATTATTTACTTATTATCCATTCATGTTATATGTTATATATAAAATAACATCAATTAAATTTAATAAAATAATTTAATGAAGTAATATAATATAATAAAGTAGATGATATATTAATAACCAGGATCCACCACTAGTTTTTGTGTGGCCCACAAGATAAGCATGGGCAAAACTCATTGTTTTACCAACCCCTTGGTCTAGATGGAGAGCAGGAGAAAATTAAAATGCAAATTAAATCTAAAAATGCGTCTTGTGAACATGGCTTTTTCTTTCTTTGGGAGAGGCAGTTATTAAACTTTTACCAGTACACTAGCAGTTTCACTCATTAAATTGTGAGCTCCTTAAAGACAAGGGCTGTCTTTTGTCTCTTTTAATATCCCCATTGCTTAGCACTCTACTTGTCATATAGTCAGCACTTAAAAAGGGTTTATTGACAACTGATGTTGTCCTTTACAAGAGGAAAGAGGACTGAATCTGGAGTTGGAATCAAATCCTGACTCTGACACTAGCTGTGTGATCTTGAGCTAGTCAAAAATCTCTTTGGGCCTTGGTTTCTCTATTTGTTAAAAAAAAAAAGGGGGGGGGCAGGACTTACAATGGATGATTTCTAAAATCCTTTTCAGCTCTAACTCTATGATCCAACAGCCTTCCGAAGCTTTGCTTGTTCTTCCAGATATACCTTCTTCCAGAGGCCAGGATCTTAGCAGTCAAAGGTTTGAGATCTAACAAAATATCACTGAGGGCTTTAAAGCTAGTGAAGAGTGACTTTGGGACTGGAAAACAGACTAATAAACTCCATCTAATCCACCTAGATGAGCAAATCTCCAGTGAATTGCTGGCATTTTAGCCTGGGATTTTGAGGGGACATTCAGCCTAAAGAGAATCAGACCTGGGGATCTTTGGCTGAAAATTAGGTTGAAAAGTTTAGGTGCTGTGAGTAGATTTTTTGTTGTTGTTTTTTGCAAATGTGTTTAATTACTTCACCTTGGTATATCATTTCTGATTTTGTATATATTTTTTCTCCTTATAAATAAACCCTAAAAATGTATCTGTATCATTCTGAGATCAGAAGGAAGAAAGTGAATAGATGCTATCTCATCAGGCCATTCAGTTAAGCACCAGCAGGCAACTAAAGCAGGTATGATATTAGAGTCAGCCAGGTGACCCAGTGGATAGAGTACTGGACTGGAGACAGGAAGACATAAGTTCAATCCAGACACTTACTAGCAATGTGATTGGACAAGGCATTTAAAATATTTGCTGACTCAGTTTCCTCAACCATAAAATGGAGATTTTCTTCTAGGGTTGTTGTGAAGATCAGATAAGATATTATTTACAAAGCTCTTAGCACAGTGCCAGATACATAGCATGCATTTAAATAAATACTTTTTTCTTCCTTTCCTTAGAGGTGGAGAAAAGTAGACAGACCCCTGCAGTAGGGACAAGGAAGTCCAAAAGATCTGGGCTGTAGAAGTGAGGGTCAGTTAAAGTCTGACTCTAATTCTCCTTTGGCTCCTTAAAATATAGGTAGACATACCACATTGGGATCAGATAATCTACCATGTTAGGCTGAAAGGAATCTCATGAGATCTTCAACCCAAACCCAAGGGAAGAAAATGAAGTCAAGAGATGAGTGATGTGTCCCAGATCATACAGCATTAAAATAAAGCTCTCAGCTCTCTAGATCCCAGAGTGGTGGGTTACAAAGGATCCGTAGAAATCACCTTGTCCTGTATACATATATTGTATTTAACATACACTTTAACATATTTAACATATATTGGTCTATATGCCATCTGGGGGAGGGGGTGGGGGGAAGAAGGGGGAAAATTGGAGCAAAAGGCTTTGCAATTGTCAATGATGAAAAATTACCCATGCATATGTCTTGTAAATAAAAAGCTTAAAAAAAAAAGAAAAGAAAAGAAATCACCTTGTCCAATCCTCTCCTTTTCCTAATAAGGAAGCAGGCAAGTAAAGTGAGGCAGCCAACTTAATATAAGTGATTAAATAGCAGACCTGGGATTTGTGTACCTCCTAATTTCCCTGTTTTTGTTGAGGTAGCCAGACTTAGGTGTCTTGGATTTTCCCTTTTTTTTTTTTTTTCTTTTACTCATATCTTTGTCTTCTAGGTTTAATCAGCTGTTGGGTCCTACTGATTCTACTTTGCTGTTCAGTTATGTTTGATTTTTTGGAGACTCCATTTGGAGTTTTCTTGGCAGAGATGCTGGAGTGGTTTGCCATTTCCTTCTCCACCTCATTTTAAAATGAGGTGGAGGAAACTGAGGAAACTGAGGCAAACAGGGTCAAGTGAGAGTTAAGTGACTTGCCCAGGGTCAGATAGCTAGTGGTTTACCATTTCTTTCTCCTACCTCATATTACAGATGAAGAAACAGAAGCAAACAGGGTTAAGTGAATCGTCCAGGATTATACAGCTAGTGATTTGCCATTTATTTATCCAACCCATTCCATAGATGAGAAAACTGAAGTAAACAGAGTTAAGAAAATTGTCCAGGGTCACACAACTAGTATCTGAGGCTAGATTTGAACTCAGGAAGGTGAGTCTTCCTGACTCCAGGCTTGGCATGCTATCCACTGCAGCACCTAGCTACCCTCATCCTAACCTTATAGCTCTTGCAACTGTCCCCTTTTCTTCACTTATACAGTCACTAAGCTTTCAAACCTTCTCATCAGAACTATTTCAAAAGCCTTCTGATAGTTCTCTGTATCTTGCCCTATCCTTCTCCGAAGTCATTCTCCACAAAGTCCTAAAGCATGTATCTAAACATGTTACTTCCATGCTCATGACATCCTAGTGGCTCCCTATTATCTTTAGGGCAAAATATGAATTCTTCCATTTAGCATTTAAAGCTCTTTATAATCTAAAGCTATAAATCTAAAGGCTGATTTTTCCAGGCCAATTAGACATCACTACTCCTTCTTCTTCTATGTTTCAAAGTGGAATGCTGTTATCCACACACAACATTCTATCTCTTAACCCAAAATTTTGCTCAGGTTATTAGCCATCCCTGGAATGATCTTCCTTCTTCCCTCTGCTTTAAGAGCCACCACATCCCTTTAAACCTCAGCTCAGATGCTACCTCTGGCAAGATGCTTTTTCAGATTCCTCTAGTGGCCAGTAATTTCAGTCCATCCTGAAGCTATTTTACTTTGTATTTGGGGTGACTAGGTTGCTCAATGGATAGAGCACTGAATCTGGAGTTAGGAGGACCTGAGTTCAATTCCAGCCTTGGACACTTACTACCTCTGTGACCCTAAGTAGTCATTTAATTTCTATTTGACTAAGCTTTTCTATCTGTAAAATGGAAATAACAGCATCCCTTACTTTCCAGGGATGCTGTGAAGATAAAGTAATATTTGCAAAGTACTATATAAATGGTGGCTATTATTATTATTCCATAGAGGAGACCAAGAGGTAAAGTCAACAAGCATTTATTAAATACTTACATATGTCAGGCACTGTGCTTAAATCCTGCAATATGTTGCTTGGAGATGTTTTAATAGAAAGCACCCTGGACTCCAGTCAGGAGAGATACACATTCAAATCCTGCCTCTAACACTTGCTAGTCCTCTTGCCATGTCTGAGCCTCAGCTTCCTGGTCTGTATATAAAATAAATAAAGAATACAATAAAGATTTCTATACTTATCACAAAGGGTTGTTGTGAGGATCAAGTGGCGTAATCCATGTAACTCACTTTGTGCTCCACAGAGCTTAACGTGCCCTACAAATGTCAACTATTATTATGCTAGTTAATACATCTTGAAACTTGATGGTTGCTAGGAGGTACATGGCACTGTGTGGTCACTGTGACCAGCTGTAATGAGTAGCAAATAGGGAATTTTTTGGCAGTTACAACCAGAACACAGGCTATCAATCAAGCACTCAGGCCCTCCTATTATTTTCATTTCTCAAAAGCTGATGATTCTCTAAGGGAACCTTTGTTTGATTGTCCTGGAAGGGGCTGTCACTTATGTATTGGCTGTATCCCCTTTCTGCAAGGCTTGGCTTTGTCCTATCTCAGATTAAGGACTCATAGTTCCATTCTTCCTTACTCCCATTACCACTACGGAATTATGGAGTTTTTTGTTTGTTTGTTTGTTTGTTTTTTACACAGAAGTGTGCATACATAGTCATCTTAATCAGAATTGTATAAATTAATCAAAGCAAGTAAGAGGAACTCACACCAACAACAAGGAACAGCACTTAGGCACACCAAGGTGACTCTTGTTCCAGCCCAACATCAAGCCCCTATATCAGTCAACCCCAAATCCTGGAAGTTTTGCTCTCTTAAACTTTGGTTCCAGTGGGGATCTGCCCAAGGGAATTTTTTGCTGATTTTTTTTTTCTTTTTACTTTTCTTTTTCTTTTTTTTTTCTTTTAACTTTTAACTTTCTTTTAACTCAATGGATGCAGTCAATCGATGACTAGAAATTTGGATACCTCATCCAGAAAAAAGAATCACAGCAACTTCAAAAGAGCAGCCTTCCCATTTCTAGTATCTATTAAGCCAGTTCTGGTTTCCCCCAAAGTGATGTTTTTTCCCCTAATAATTTCCCAGACAGAGACCAGGGAGGGAGATTAGATTTTGGAAAGAAAGCCAGAGGAGGAAGACCATCTATAAGTCCTACTTTACCATTTTAGAGATGAGATGTATATGTGGTCATCCACATTCAGAACTTTGCCACAGTATTGCCCCACCCCAAATGCCACTCCCACTTCCTTCTCATCCTCTCTGGTCAATTCTCTCTCTACAACACCACACACATCTATCCCCCTTTTTCTACTCTAACGATTTCTGTCTTAGTTCAGGAAGGAAACCAAGATTTTCTTAAGTATTTTCTATGTGTCAGATGCTCTACTAAAGACTTTATAAATATTGTCAAATTCATTTGATTTCCATAATAACCTTGTGTGGTAGGTGTCTATTATCATCTCCATTTTGCAAATGAGGAAACTGAGGCAACTTGTTCAGAGTCAATAGCTTGCTCAAACCTGACCTCAGAAACTTATTGTATGAACCTGGGGATGATCATAGCACCTACCTCTCAATATTGCCGTGAGATTTAAGTGAGATAATAATTATAAATTGTTTAGCATTGTACCTGGTAGATAGCACTATATAAATGTTAACTATTTGTAAATGTGTGAAGCCAAGTTTGAATTCGAGGTTTTTTGACTCCCTGGCCCAGAGCTCTAATCAAGCAACTGGACTGCCTCTATCATATTTTCCCATTATCCCTTGATTAGAATATTCCAACAGCCTCCTAATTGGACTCCTGACTTTCAATCTCTCTCTCGTCAATCCATACAATTGCCAAAACAATCTTACCAAAGTGGGACTGACCACAACCTTCTCCTGTAATGGTTGCTTGTGTTTTGTCTTCCTCAGTGAATATGAGTCCATTAGGAGAAAGGAGGACTATTGTTGTGGTGTTCTTTTTTCTTCTTTAAAATAATATAATAATGGTTCTTTCTGGGAGCGAGTTCAAGTCCCTGTTCGGGCGCCAAAATGTGGTGATTTTCTTCTTTTAAATATAATATATAGATGGTTCTCTCTGGGAGAAAACAGGTTTCTCAGGGAGGTTTTCTGGAGGCAGCCTTAGTATCAGTTCAGATCAATAATTATCCCAAATGCAGCCAGGTGATAAAAGTTCAGATCTTTTATTGTTTCCAATATAGCCCGCTTAGGTTAGAGGCCTATCTCTCTGCTTGGTTCCAAGAGCTCTTGTGGCTTCCTATCATCTCCAGGATCAAATATAAAATCTTCTGTAACTTTTGAAATGCTATCTATTCAAGACCCTTCCTACTTTTCCAGTGTTCTTATTCCTTACTCCTTGTGATACAGTGATACTGGACTCTTTATTTTTGCCACAAAATCCCACATTTTTAGACTCCAAGCATTTTTTTCTGACTCTCTCCTATGCCTGAACTTTATATATCTCTACTTTCTGACTTCTCTGGCTTCCTTTAAGTCCCAGACAAACTCCTACCTTCTATTAGAAGTCCTTCCCAATCTCTCTTAATGTTACTGTCTTCCCTATATTGGTTATTGTCAATTTATTTTGTGCATATTTTGTTTATATGTAGGTGTTTACATGTCTTCTCTATTAGTCTGTGAAATCTTTGAAAGAAATGACTTTCTTTTGCCATTCTTTGTATACCTATGGTGCCTTGCACACAGAAAGTGCTTAAGAAATGCTTATTGACTGATAAGAGATCCCTCAGTCTTCTGGATAGTTGATGAGCATTCTCCTCACTATAAAGCTTCTCTTCCCTTTTCTCTTTTTTAAGACATTTAGCCTTGGAATGATGAAGAGCCTTGATGGGGAGACTCCTGATTTGACGTTAACTCAATGTGTGTAAAGTTTTTTTTTTCCCCCCAAGTCTCTGGATCTGAGTTTCTCCCCCTGCAAGATTAGATGGTGGGACCAAACTATGACATTGGGGTCTGTGATTGGAGAAACATAGATGGCACAGCACTAAGCCCGGAGTCACAAATATCTGAATTCATATATAGACTGAGACATTTCCTAACTGTGTGACCCTTGGGCCAAAAATCATTAAAGCATGCCTTTGCTCATGCCTCTAGCTGCCAGTAATCCTTCCTACTTTAAATTATCATGAATAGGGGCAACGAGGTTGCTCAGGGGGTAGAGTACTAGCCCTGAAGTCAAGAGTACCTGAGTTCAAATCTGGCCTCAGACACTTAACACTTCCTAGCAGTGTGTCCCTGGGCAAGTCACTTAACTCCAATTGCTTCAGCCTAAAAAACAAAAAACAAAACAAAACAAAAAAAAAACAACAACAACAACAAGGTAACTAAAAAGCTTCTCAAATTTAAAAAAAATTATCATGAATGTAGCTACATAAATGGAACAGCCAGGTGGTAGGGTGGATAGAGCACTGAGCTAGGAATCAGGAAGACATCTTTTTGGGCTCAAATCTGGACTGAGACATTTACTAGCTGTGTGACCCTACCTGGGAAAGTCACTTTGCCCTGTTTACCTCAGTTCCTCATCTGTAAAATGAGGTGGAGAAGGAAATGGCAAACCAGTCTCTTTGCCATGAAAACCCCACAAGGAGTCACAAAGAATTAGACAGCACTGAAATGACTCAGCAACAAGATATAAAAACAGATGGTAATGAAGCAGGAATCAGGGGAATCTTTGATCTCTTGGAGTGGAGTACCTCCCATGGAATTAGATAGGTGCACTGATTCCTTTCCAAGGAACATGTGCCTTCCTGGACACTGTTGTCAAAGCTCTTTATATTTCTTACCTTCAGTCAATGATTTTGCTGACTCACTCTAGTTACTGAAAATAACTAGACAGAAAGTAACAGGACAATGTTGTCAAAGGTCTTTATATTCTTTACCCTTGGTCAATGACCTCACTGACTCACTCTAGATACTGTAAGTATGTGTTTTAGGTCTTATTAGCCCCAATTTGCAAATAAGAAAATGGTTTATTATAATATAGTAACTTCCTGAGAGTTATATGGTTAGTAATTGTCACAGCTGAGCTCTGAACTCTGGTCACTTAATTTAAAGGCCAGAGTATTTCTTTTACAAAATGTTCTCTCTTCAAATAACAGATCCTAGTCCCAGGATTCCTGGACTTGATAGGTGAATGTTAATCTTGTTATGAGAAAAGCATCTTCTCCTGGAAAGATTTACATGAACTCGTGCTGAGTGAAACAAACAGAACCAGGAATACATTGTACACAGTAACAGCAAGATTGTGCAAAAGATCATCTATGAAAGATTTGGTTTTTCTCATTGATTCAGTGATCCAAGGCAATCCAATAAATTCTGGATAAAAAAAAAAGCCATCTGCATCCAGAAAGAGAACTATGGAGATTAAATGTAAATCAGCACATGCTATGGTCGCTTCTTTTTTGCTTTTTTTCCTCTCCCATAGTTTTTTCCTTTTTGTTATGATTTTTTCTCCCAACATGATCTATAAAGAAATGCATATTAAAAATTAACATACATGTATAACCAGAAGAAAATAAAACAATAAAGGGGAAAAAAAGCATCTTCCACCCATGGAAGCTTTTCAGCTTGTCTCAGAGACTGAGAGATTTCTGCTCTCCAGAAGCTTATGTTCTTCTGGGAAACATCTATACAGATAAGTAAATACAAATTAATTCAGGGAGAGGAATACTCAAAACTTGGCAAGGAGATTAAGAAGGCCTTATTGTAGGAGCATGGGCAGGTAAGTGGTGCAGTGGATAAAGTGCTGTGCCAGGAGTTAGGAAGATCTGAGTTTGAATGTGACCCTGGGCAAGTCACTTAACCCTTATTTGCCTCAGTTACTCATCTGTAAAATGGGGACACACTGAAGAAAATGGAAAATCAGAAAAATTGGTGAGGTGAATGATTATCACGAGTCATAAGACAAGTACTCACTCAGAATAGAATGTGAATTATCACTGTAATCTGAGATATTCCCCAGTGAATTTTTCTCTGGTTATTTTCCATCCCTTAAGATGTCTTTCATTCCCCTCCAAGCTCTACTCTTTTTTTTTTTTAAATAACTTTTTATTGATAGAACGCATGCCAGGGTAATTTTTTACAGCATTATCCCTTGCATTCACTTCTGTTCCGATTTTTCCCCTCCCTCCCTCCACCCCTTCCCCCAGATGGCAAGCAGTCCTTTACATGTTGAATGGGTTGCAGTATATCCTAGATACAACATATGTGTGCAGAACCTCCTGGCTCCACTCTTGAATCTTCAGTTTTCTTCACTGTATTCTAGGAACCTTCTCACCCTGGAAGATCCCTCCATCTGTGCTGCCCCTCCCTAGAATAGCTCAGTTTCTCCCAGAAGCTCCATTTTGAGGAAGTCTTTCCCTTATTACACCTCCCTTGAATTGCTCAATTCTTCCGAGACCCTCCATTTTGAGGAAGTCCTTCCTCTCCAGACTACGTTCCAGAATCTCCAGACTTCTCCTTTGAGCTCTAAAATGGACACCCCACCCCCCCATTCTCCTCTGTAGCCTCTGTTTCTCAGCTCCCTTTTTTTACATTGTCTTTCCCTATTAGAATGTAAACCCATTGAGGGCAGGGTCAGTCTTTCTTTTTGCTTATATTTGTATTCCTAGCATTTAGTAAGCACTCAAAAAATCCTTTTTCCTCAAAAGATGTCATTAAGATGGTGAAAGAATAGGAACTGAATGTGATTTCATCAGTATAGATATCTTTTGGATGAAGAAATTTCTGTCATTATAAGTTGGCCCCTTCTCTGTAACTTATGATTTCTTTTTACTTCCTCGTCTTTATCTTTTTTTTTTTTTAAGAGATCTACCCATATATCAAGCTTACCAATGGAATGTAAAGAGGATACCAGTAGAATACCCAAATGACTTTGATAAAGCAGACCATACATAGTTAACAATAGGGATTAGCAAATGAGTCTACTGTATATATTATATTTAAAGTATTTGGTTCAGAAAATATCTTCAATCTGCCTTTCTAATATCATCATAATTCTCTTCAAGGTTATCTCCAATTAACAAATGTCCAATGACAAATCTAATGGCTTTTTCTCAATGCTTATCATTCTGGACCTCTCTTATTATTTAAATCTTTGTGCTTTCCTAATTTTACTTATATATGACTCTTTCTAAGCCTTCTTTACTAGACCTTTCTCCAGATCATGAACACTGACTATGGCTATCTCCTAAGGCTTTGTTCCAGGTTCTCTTCTTCCTCTTTGCACATATTCTCTCTTGGTGATTTCCTTAGCTTCCATGTTCTCAATTATTATCTCTAAGCAGATGACTCCTAGATCTACATATCCAGCCTACTTCTTTCCATGTCACTTTTTGGATTATCTCTAATTGATATGACCAAAGCAGAACTTATGTTTCTCCCTCAACTTTCCTTTCTTCTACTTTCCTCCATAAACATTGAGGGCATCACCATTCTGTTACCCAAGCTTTCAACACTGATGTGGTCACTCTCATGACACTCTACATATCCAATCCCAAGACTTGGTTCTATTCTTTCAACATTCCTTGTAAACACTCCCTTCTTTCTATGTGCAAAATCACCACTCTTGGTATAGGTTCTTGTCACCCAGTACTTGCATTCCTGCAGTAACCTTCTGGACTGTCTCCCTGCCTCATATGCTCTCATACCAACCCATCCTCCATTCAGCTGTCAAAGTATTTTTCTAAAGAGTAGATTTAATCATATCATGTCAACACTCCCTTGTCTCCCTCACTCTGATAGTTCCCAATGTGACATAGTAGGCTGAACCTGGAGTCAGGAAAACCTTAATTTATGACTCTGGGCCAATCACTTAATCTGTCTGCCTCAGTTACCTCATCTGTAAAATCAGCTGGAGAAGCAAATGGCAAACTATTCCAGTATCTTTGCCAAGAAAACTCCAAATAGTCATAAAGAGCTAGACAGGACTGAATAATGGCTAGCCCTCAAACAATAATAAAATATGGCTTGCCATTTAAAGCCCTTCACTGCCTGGATCTCTTTCTAATCTTCTTACACATTGCTCCAGATGATCCACCCACATTAGTTTACATTATATTTCCTCCACCGAGAACCCCATTTCTTTCCTTTATTCTTTTCCCATGTCTGGGAGGCCTTCCCTTCTTGCATCTGACTTCCTTGAAGACTCAATTCTGATTCCAACCATTTGCAGGAGGCCCTCACTGACCCATTATCCAGCCCAGACTAGTGCCAGGGGTTTCTTGTTGAGATTATATATAACTTACCTTGTGTATTTATTATATGTATCTAGTTGTTTATATATTGTTTCTCCTGTTAGAATGTGACCTCTTTGAGGGGAGGGGGTTACTCTCTTCATATGTCTAGCACTTAGCAGTACCAGGCACATAAGTACCAGCTGCAAGGACTCAAAGGATAGAACACTATCCTGGAGCCAGGAAGCCCCGAGTTCAAATTTAGCTTCACAGACTTACTAGCTTTGTGACCCTGGTCAAGTCACTTAACCTTTGCCTCTTTCCTTAGGTGGAAAATGGGGATGATAGCACTAATAGCACCTATCTGACAGGATTGTGAAGATCTAATGAGCTATTTTAAAAGGGATTAAGCATCCAGCCTGGCACACAGTAGACACTGTCAAAGTTATTGTTGACTGTAATGGGCTGAGGCTTGAGTTGATGCACTGAGGTCCCAAGCACATGAGGCTAAATAGTAATTGGACCATACTCTATTAATAGATAAGCTTGGAGAAAGAATGGCCCCCACCCACTCTTTGTGCAAGTCCTGATGTGTTGTATAGGAAATGACGATTTTGGTGGGTGGAGGCAGGGGAGTGGAATAGGAAGGGGAGGAGAGACCCCTGGGACGGCCATTGCCACGGTTGCCTCCACGGTTGACTCCACTGCTGGCTCGGCTCGCGTCGCGTCGCTCTCTCTTAGCTGATTTGTTTCTCTTCTTTTTGCTTTTGTCAAATTTTTGACAGCTTTTTCTGTTTGTTAAGTGTCTGAATAGGAGGGGGAGGAGATGGCTCAGTGGATAGAGCACCAGCCTTGAAGTCAAGAGGACCTGAGTTCAAATCCAGCCTCAGACACTTAAACAGAAAAAGTTGTCAAAAGCAGCAAAAAGCAAAAAGAAGAAGAGAAACAAATCAGCTAACAGAGAGAGACGCGAGCTGAGCCAACCGTGGCAATGGCAGTTGACTGGCTCTGAAAATTGAGAACCCTCTGGGGGAAATCACACCCATTTCATCTACTTACAACTTTTTCTCAATTAGAATTTATATACAGAGATGGGGATGGTCATAATGATTGGGGGTGGGGGAGGCATTTACGACCTGATGCCAAGAAACCAAATGCCACTCACAGCTGTGACTAGCTCCCATGGTAGCAGAGATGGGTGAACCGAAGATAAGTTAGCCTATTTCCATGCTTCTTCCTGTTGTCTGGGTCATTTTGGTATGATGGGAGTCCCAGCCTCACTGCATTTTTCCATTCATCTTCCAGTTTTGGGGTAATGGGGTAAAATTAAGAGAGCAGCATCCCTGAAGGCAAGATATTTGGGGCAGGAGATGTAATCTCCAGTGTAACCTACATCATCTTCCCCACCTCACTCTCCCTGCCCCTAATTCAGATGCCAATCACTCAACAGCCCAGATAGTGTTCTGTTCTAGCCACACCTGGGTCAAGGTATAGCCATGTTTCTTCAATTTTCCTGGGCTGGGTAGGTCTGGACATCAATGCTCAGTAAAGGAGAAAGGTCTCTGTCCTACCTCCCCACTCCCTCACCCACACCCTGCCCGGTCTGTGTTCTTTCCTCTAAAACAATAATTTCAAGCTTCTGGGTTCGTTAGAATCCTTTTGTTCTCTTAAAACTTATCAAAGACCCTCTCCTCCCAACCAAAGACTTGTTCTCTATGGGTTATATTTATCACTACTTATCATATTACAAATAAACATGTCACAGGTGTTACAAAAATAATTTGAACTTTGTGGATCTCCAGAAAGGATGAGAGACCTTAGGAGGTACCTGAACCACCCTTTGGGGACCACTGCTCTAAAGTATTAACTTCTCTTTTTGTAGTTAACTCTACCAGCCAGATGGACTGGTTGGGGCCAAGTCAATGGTTCTCATTTCTGGAATAGCCCAGGGGGATGAAACAGCTAAATTTGAGACCTGAGGTAGGAGAAAGTGCTCTCCTTACCCAACCCTATGTGAAGGAATTCAGAAATTTGTTGGGTGTGTCAGGTCAGGACCTCCCTTTCCAGGGATCACAATTTCCCTTCCCTCACTTTTTCCACAGCTAAGGCTTCCCCATTTTCATTCAGGCCCTCCCCCTTTATCTTCCTTCTTTCTTCCCCTTCCTTTTCCCCCCAACCTGTCCCCCTTTCCTAATCAAGTTCATCATCTCCTCCCACTGAA
The DNA here is from genome assembly GCF_016432865.1 of Antechinus flavipes. NCBI lineage: Eukaryota > Metazoa > Chordata > Mammalia > Dasyuromorphia > Dasyuridae > Antechinus > Antechinus flavipes. Next base: position 139,471,073 of record NC_067401.1, on the reverse strand, counting down.
ATCTAAGCCATCTACTGAGTCAGGAAAGGATTGCTGAAATCAATTGAGTCAGTAAAGGACACTGTACTCTGCCCCTCGGTCATCTCAACTTACTTGGAGAGTAGGGAGTTCCCCCTCCTCCAGATGCAGGCCATACACTGCCAAAGCCACCCTCACCCAATATCTAGTGGCAATAAGAAATACTAAGTGGCAAAAAACGTTGATTACCTTTTGGTCCCCTTTTTCCCCCCAACTCTCCCACCCCCACTTCATTTTCAGAGTACCTTCCCAATGCTCAGGATCAAAAGTTTTTAAAATTCATTTATAATATGCAATTTACTTTACATTAAAGAGTTATTCTGCCCAGGAAAACCCACAGGTAAGGGGCAAGGCTTTATCCAAAGTTATGGCTCTCTAATGTGGAACTTTGGGCACTATAGAACAGCAGGCTAGACACATCTTGTTTATGCCAGAGGATGATCCTGCTTGACTTATTTAAAACCCCCACCAAACCTCCAAGCACATAGAACTCAAGAGATTCTGGTCAGGATCTCAGTCTACTCCGTCTGAAGTTGAGGAAGGCTATCTCTCAAGTCCAAGGGCTTTTCCCACCTGCAGAAATCTTTCTTTCAGCATTCTGGGACAGGAAGTGGATCATCCAGCCTCTTCTTAAATATACTGAGTGTCAAAGAAGTCCCCTTCCATTGTTGGAGAGCCTTCTTTCTTAATATGGGCTATTTGCTTCTCTCTCTCTCTCTCCATCTTCAAAGCTCTAAGAAAAGGGAGAAGATTCCTAGCCCAGGTAATGCCCAGGGCCCCTTTAAAAAAAGTGAGGGCACCCTTAAATAGGCAGACGCAAGAGAAATAAATTAAGCATCAAGCTCCTAGGGTGTTCCAATATGGCTCAGAAAGCTGGGTTGACAATTCCTTGGTGAGTACTTCGAGTCGTCACAACTGGAGTATAAGGTGGTGGTGGCTCTCTGGGAGGTACAGGTGGGCATAGGACTGGCTTCTGAATCACCTGTGGGAAGAAGAGCAGTTTTCTCTGTTGATTCCTGGAGTTTCAACTCCAGGGGAAGGTGGGGTGACCCAACCACAACCCTCTCTCTGAAATAAGGGCAAAATAAGGATAAGGAGGATGGTACCTGAGGCCATAGTATTACAGAATTTGGAGCTGGAAGGTATCTTAGGTATCTAAGACTAAGATGACCCATCTACAACCAAACCCCTCATTTTACAGATAAGGAAAAGTTAATTTCCTGGAGGTTAAGCCCTGAGAAACAAGAACAGGGTTCAAACTAGAATGTTTCAACTCCTAATTCAAAGGGCTTACCACTACCAGTGACTATGTTTGTTGGGCGTGGGACACAATAACCTGAGAGAAATATCTTATGCCTAGAAACAACGAATCCTCAACATTTTTTTAGTTCCTGGAGTCCTTGGCTTTCTAGTAAATCTACCCAAACTCTCTATTCAATTAAAAAGGAAATAAGTGCCAGAATTTACCATGAACAAACATCTAAGACATTTTGTCACTGCTGAATGAAAATCGGTTGTGGAGTATTTTCAGTAAGATAACAGTTATTTGCCAATATTCACCATATACCCTTGTGACAAATTTTGTGTCCCAGGTTGGGAAATCCCTGGTGTAGAGAGGAAGAGCATAGGATCATAGACTGAGATGAAAAGGATTTTAGGATAATAGTAATAGCTAGCACTTAGATAGCACTTTTAAGGTTTACAAAGAACTTACTTCACTGAAAGGTAGGTGCTATTATTATCACCATTTTTTTCTTTTTTACAGATTAGAAAACAGATGCAAATAGAGGTAAAGTGACTTGCACAGTCACATAGTTCATAATGAGGATCCACAACTGGATTTCAGAAACTAGGCTCAATGAGCTATCTACTGCATCACCTTTTGTGGTCATTGTTCTGACTCTTTGATTCCCTATGGGGATTTCTTGGCAAAGATACTAGAACTTGCTTATTCAGCTCATTTTACAGATGAGAAAACTGAGGCAGACTAAGGCAGATGTTACTGAAGAAAAACAAGTTTCCTTCAAGGGAAAGGTAGCAATGAAGATTAGCAACTTGCTGCATCAAACTGCCTCTCCTAAATGTCCTTTCTTGCGGACTTACCCCAAGAATGGACAGCTATCCAGGACACAGCTGGGATCTAGGGGGACTTACCTCATTGTAGGGAGGTGGGGGTCCAAAGAGGGCAGATGCTGGAACCTCAGGGGACACAGGAGGATTACTGAAGGTCACAGACACCGGCACCTCTCTCTGGGGTGGGGATTCTGGTTCTGAGGCACAACAAGCTCGGCACAAACGCTTTGACAAGCCACAGATACAGAGGAGAGGGATGATGACCAGGAAGCTGATGACAAATGTCCTAGGGAGACAGGAAGATCAACAATGAGATCCTCTCAACTAGCCATGTCTATCAGTCCTAGTGACAAGCTACCTTTGAGCCTGGCCACAATGCCCCCCCCCCCCCCCCCCATGTTTCTCACCTCATGGGGCCAGAGAAATGTTCTGTCTTCACACAGCAGCCATTGGCACAGCATTCAAATCCTTCAGGGCAGAAGCTAGCATGGGAGAAAGTGGAAGGTAATCTGCTAGTCAAAAGAATCCTGTATCTAACCTGGGCCCTTTCCCCCATGGAACAATAAGCAATGGGCCCTCTAACAATCTTAGCAGGGAAGCTTTCTGTGGCGGGAGCAAACCATGTCTAAACTGGTTTATGGAGTGGTAGAAAGAGCCTTGTGTGAGGAATGAAAAGAAAGGCCAAAAAATTTCTCATCATGACTGCCATTTATTAATTATGTGGTCCTAGAGAGTTTTTTTTTTTTTTGAACTTTAGCTTCTTCATCCCTAAAATGGGGATAAGTTTCATCCTGCCCACCTAGAAGTAAATGTATTCCTTTTTTTAGTTTATTTATTTTTAATACACAGTTTTATGAATTATGTTGGGAGAGAAGAATCAGAGCAAAAAGGAAAAACCATAGGAGAGATTAAAAAGAAGTGAACATATCATCTGTTAATGAAGTAAATGTATCCTACAAATGGAGAAGGCAATATAAAAAAAAGTAAAGCCTTGTTTACTTATTTTATTCCCCTTGGCCTCACTAAAAGCAATTAACACCCAAGTGGATCTCAAAGTGCTTAAGAGACTCTCTACCTTTCTATTCCATTATCTCTCTGTGGGTCCCTGAAACCTTTATTTTAAAGTATTTTGTACTGCCTGGCTTTGGAATCTTGGTTTGCACACAAAGTAGATGACCTTGGAAAAGTAATTTCACCCAGCTTCTAGAGAATAATGAAAAGATCGTTTAAGATAAGGCTTAAGGCCCTTCCAGCCCTAAAGGAAGTGATGTTATCTCCAGTTTCTTTTCTACAAATCTCACAGTGAAGAAAGCTAAACCAAAAGACCAGAGAATAAGCCGGAGAAGGACTTCTTCAAAGGTAGGCAGGGCGTGCAGTCTTACTTTTGGCACCAAACTCCATTTTATAGATGGGGAAATGGACATCCAGCCCAAGACATGGGGTAAGGCACAGAAGATTCCAGCCCAGGTCCCTTAATTCCAAATTCATTGTTTTGCCCACTGTAATTCCAGATCTAGGAACCTGGGTTAGTGAAAGACCAATCTAGGGAAAGAGTAAAAGAGAATTCCAACTGGGCCTTTTTGCCTAGAAACTTGATTCTAGTGACCTCCCCTTCTTCCTTAGAGAGGGAGAAACTAAGGCATCCAGACATCCATACTTACTAGTGCAGTTGGCATTCACCAGTTACCTAGAGAGAAAAGGAGCCAGAGCTTAGAGTCAGTAGGGTTGGGGGATAAAGACCTTTATTCATCAACAAATATTTATTTATACTGTTTTTTGTTCTTTGAGGCAATTGGCATCAAGTGACTTGTGCAGGATCACAGAGCTAGGAAGTGTTAAGTGTCTGAGGCCCCATTTGAACTTAGGTTCTCCTAACTCCAAGGCTGGCACTCTAGCCACTTGGCCATCTGGCTACCCCAATAAATATTTATTAAAGCACAAATTTACTAAGGCAACAAATATTTAAGAAAGTACTGGGGCTACAAATACAAAGAATGAAATAATCCCTACTCATAAGAGCATTCTATTCTAGGTGGGAGAATGAGACTATAAAATCCACTAACTGGGGTCCGTAAAATATCCCAAGGAGAACCAGAGCTTCCTTAGAGAAATGGCTGCACAGGTCCCTGTTCCTATTCCCCGAACCCTCCCACCCAAGTAATTCCTATTTCATTCTAATCAGCAGCATCTTCGAGGCCAGAGGAGTTTTGGGAACACCAGGACAAATTTGAATCATCAAAGTTGGATATCCCTTTAGGAGTTGGGTCCTGTAACCACTGTTCGTGTGATTAGATTAAAAAATTCCCAAAATAATTGCAGTGATAGTCATAAGCGATTTACATGGGCAATAAAGATAAAACAATGTAATAAAAAATAATAATTAAGATAACTGGAGAGTACCATGTTTTTCTCCAACTCTGCTGGATAGCCTTAAAAATTTAATGCCAAAAAAGAATCTGAACAGTAGCCCCAGAAAAAAGCACAAAAGTGAGATCCAGGGATCCGTGAAGACGACAATTTCTTCCCAAATCACCCAACATTAATAAATCAGAAATCCAAGGGCAGAGATCCACAAGCCTGGGAACAGGATGGGGGTGGAAGAGACTCCTACCAAATTCCTAGATCTCTTCAGTCTCCTCCCCCCCTCGATAATTAACATAACTAAAGGTGGTGGGGGTGAATGGGGAAGACTGAATTCCCATTTGAGAATCAGAGAAAAAATTAGTCAGGCTCTCCAAGCACTTTATTCATATGGACACCTATTTGGTTTCCTTAATTTTCCCACCTAGCAAATTAATTTCTCCAGCTAGCCTCAGGTCTTAAAATCCTAGATCAGAAACATCACCCACACCCCCAAAATGCGTGACACTAAAGTAGGTGGGGTGGGGGAGGGTAAAATGAGTTCGAACCCTGTTAGGACGCAGAAATGGGGAAGAAAACCAAGAAACAGTAAGCTAAGGCTAATACTGAGGTCAAAGTTCTCTCTGAGACCTCAGGGCACTCAGATGCGGAGGGTGGGGGGGCCCGGTAATTTACACCCTTCCCCCCTGAATTTTTGCTTCTCGTCCCATGTAAAACACACTCACATCCCTCCGTTCTCAATAGCTCCTCCACACTCTTACCTGTCCTGGCAAGGAGGGACTGGCAATAAGGATCTGTCCCCCCGGGTGAAACAAAGGCACCCCAGACTCTCCCCTTATCCCGTTCCCCCTCCAAGTCCTCACCTGTTGGAGATCTACTAAGATGCTAAATAGCAGACTGGGCAAGAAGCTGGGGAATCTAAAGACCCAGGAGTGCGGCATCCTGGGCTGGTAGACGAAGTCTACCAGCTTCCGTGTGTAGGGGGGGAAGGAGGTAAGACTGGCGCCTCCCTCTAGTTTCTGCGGCCGGCCCAGGAAAAGGGGGTGGAGCTAATACAATTGTTATGGGCTGGACTGAGATTCTCCAGGGTGAAGGAGAATAATTTTTAAGACTGCTGGGCAGTCTAGAAGACCCGGGTTCAAATCCGGTTTAGGAAGTCTCTAGTGTGGACATAAGCTACCCACTCCAAATCTCAGTGGACTAAATACTCTTAAGATTATAAATTACAGATCAGTGGTCAAAATGCATCTGCGGAAGAGTGTTTCCACACCGGGACATTGATGACTGCATATCAGGTTAAAAAAAGAAAAAGAAAAAAAAAAGAAAAACAAAATCATTACAGAGTTTTGACTTCCCTATCGACTTCCTTCAACTTCGTTAAACTAGCATTATTAAACGCCTACTATGTGCCAGATCCCGGGGATAGAACGATAAAAATGAACATACTCCCTTCCCTTAATTAGCATACTTTGTACCTCACTTTCCAGCCCTCACCCAGCCCATTAAGAGCTCCATTAATAACTTTTGAATACTAGAGATTCCCAGAGGCAACGTGGAAGGGAAGTAGCAGCGGGGAATACACTCCTCCGCTTTTTGGGTTCCCCTCCCTTCCCTAAAGAAATTTACTATTCCAGAAGGGTAAATACTCTAGTTTGTGTTTTCTCTTTTCAACAATTTCACCGGGTTCCAGCTTCTCTTCCTGCAGGAATGAATGAATGACTAGAGGAAAATCCAGACTCATTGGGTATGTGCATAGGTGAGCATCCATAGGGAGGTTGGAAGGTTGTTACATAATTCTCAGGGACCAGATTCTTTTATTTTATTTTTATTTTTTAATGACACTTTATTTTTCCAAATACATACAACATAGTTTTCAAGATTCACCTTTGCAAAACCTTGAGTTCCAAATTTTTCTCCCTCTCCTCTCTCCTCCCCAAGACAACAAACAATCCAATATAGATTAAACATATGCATTCTGTGCAAAAGAAAGTCTTATCAAAAGGGAAAAAATACAAGAAAGAAAAAATAAGCAAACAAAGAAACAACAACAAAAACTGAAAATACTTTGTTTGCTTTGGTCTACATTCAGCCTCCATAGTTCTCTGGATGTGTATGGCTATTGGAATTGCCTTAAATCAGTTCATTGTGAAAAGAGCCAAATCTATCACAGTTGATTGTCACATAATCTTGTTACTGTGCACAAAAATTCTCCTGATTCTGGGCATCAATTCGTGTATATCCTTCTGAGCTTTTCTGAAATCAGCCTGCTAATCATTTCTTATAAAACAATAAAATTCCATTACATTCATCTATCATAACTTATTTAGTCATTTCCCAACAAAAGAGCATCCATTCAATTTTCAGTTCCTTGCCACTACAAAAAGGGTTTCTACAAACATTTTTGCATATGTGGGTCTTTTCCTCTCTTTTATGATCTCTTTGGAATATAGACACAGTAAAAAACCATACTGGATCAGAGGATATGCATAGTTTGATAGCATTTTGGGCATAGTTTCAAATTGCTCTCCAGAATGGTTAGATCATTTCACAACTCCACCAACAATGCATTTGTGAGGGGGGTAAAATGGAGTACCTAGTTAATTTCCTCCTCCCCTTCCCTTCCCTTTTCTTTTCTTTCCCTTTCTCTTCCTGACCTTGCAATCCAAAAAGCCAGAAATTTCCCAAATCAACATCAATGGCCTCTGGGGCTAATAAAGTGAGTGTTGGGACTAAGAGAAAAACCAGGATTCAAGGTCTGCCTCAGACTTTTTCCAACTGTGTGACCTCTGGCATTTTCCCTAACTTCTCTGGACCTCGGTTTCTTCATCTGCAAAATATGGATGATAATAGTACCAGCCTCAGGATTATTTGGAGGCTCAAATGAAATAATAAGTAAGGAGTTTTGAAAACACTAAAGAGCTAGTATTCTTCTCCGAGACTAAGACTTTATTGGGATGGCTGCAAATTGCTTTGAGATACTCAGGTATGGAGAATAAAAAAGTCAAGCGAGTCAGAGAATCGTAGAATCTAGGAGTTAGAAGAGACCTCAGTGATCATCTATTCCTTTTATGAAAGGAATGCCCATCATAACATACCTGGACAAGTGATACTTTTGATACTCCAATCTCTGCTTGGAGACCTCCAAGGAAAGGGAATAGTGATGTCTGGAGGCAGCCCATTCCATTTTTGGACAGTGCCAATTGTTAGGAGTTTTCCTTTATGAAGACTTGCATTCTATCTTTGCCTCCCCATCTTATACTTGAGAAATTGTTTTTTTTTTTTTTATCCTAAGAAAGACTTTACATTTATCACTATTGAATCCTCCTCCTCCTTTTGTTTTCTTGAGGCAGTTAGGGTTAAATGACTTGTCTAGTATCACACCGATAGGAAGTGTTAAGTGTCTGAGATCAAATTTGAACTCAAGTTCTCCTGACTTCAGGACTGGTGCTCTATCCACTGTGCCATGTAACTGCCCCTCCTCCTCTTTTTTTTATGTGTGAGGAAATCAGGGTTCAATGACTTGTCTAGGGTTACACAACTTGTGTCTGAGGCTATATTTGAATTAAGGTCTTCCTGAGTCCAGGGTCAGTGTTCTCTCTCCACTATAGCTGTCCGTATCCCTATTGAATTTTTGGGGAGGTACATTTTAAAATTTATTTTAAACTTAAATATAAAATGATAAAACCAAAAATTACCATGAACAATATAACATAAATGAGGTTTCAGTATAAAATATAACAATAAACTTCCATTTCAAGAAAACCTGCATAATAGATGATGTGGGAAAGCTTGCTTTCTAGATTCCCATCCTCTCCTAATTAATAATGTAAATTGCCCTTTAACTCACAAATCATGGTCCCTTTGAATTCCAATAGAAGATCTGATCTGTTCTCAGCCCCACCCGGATCTGAGCCAACTTTGGGGCTACACCAGAAAGCCCCTTGAGCTAAGTCTCCTATTATAAAAAGGCCACGCTGGGAACCCCTCTTTGCAGAGATTCCAAACATGGCTACCATATGAGGACCCTCTCTCCACCGGACCCTCTGTCCAGTGCCCTCCTTATCTCTATCTTCGCTTGTACTTAACTTTGCTTATCCAATAATAAACCTCTTTTATCAATCTAGCTCTCCGGGCCAATAAATGCTTTTATTTGGAACTCGCGCTGCCACTAGACCCCATTTACCGCCATACTCTTGCGCCGAATCTGTACCCCAAACCTGCCACTAGACCTTAACCCTAATTTCATTTAGATATCCCAAATCTAGACCTCAACAATAGATACCATACATTGTTTTCAAAGCTACCCATCTTTTCTTTGCTTCCTTAAAGATTTTTTGGTTTGTTCTCTGCTGTGCATTTTTTATTCCCCATCCCCGCCTCCCGCCAAAAAAAAAAGGCTGTAATTGTGGATATACACACACAAATACATAGATACATATCTATAAACATACACATATGTGTAAGATCATATTATACTTATTTATACTTATCATTTGTTTCCTTGAGAGTAGATAACACCTTCTTTCCTAAATTCAAGGATTTCCATGTTTTCCTAAATCAAATAGCTCATCATTTCCTACACCATAGCAATGTTATAACCCAATTACATTTTATATGAGAGGTTGTCTGTGAAGGTTTTCCCTCTAGTTTTCTGCATTCCTTCTATTCTTAACTACATAGGTTTTATTTACACAAGAAAAAATTCATCAAAATACCCATTTTACACTTCAACAATGCTCTTATCTTATAAGGTCTGCTACTCCTGAATCTATCCTTTACATCTTTTTTTTATCCCGGTTTCTTTAAAGTTCCTGACCTTTTGTTCTTCCAAATGAACTTTAATTATTTTTTTCTAACTCATCAAGATAGTTTTTTTTAGTGATTTAATTAAAATGACATTGAATAAATAGATTAGTTAGGTAAAATTATCATTTAAAAATTATGTTAACTTTATCTATTCGTGAATAGTAAACATAACCCAATTATTTAGACGTGAATTTATTTGTCTAAAAAGTATCCTATGTTTTTGTTCATATCGTTCCTGAGTTTGTTTTAGTAGATATATGTACAGATATTTTATACTGCCTATGTATTTTGAGTGGTCTAAAACAATATTGAATAATATTGTTGAAATGTAGCTTCTCTATTATTCTCTTTTAAATAAATCTATTTAAACTTTAACTTTGCCTGAGAATATCCCTGTCTTTAAAAAATATATATATATCAAATTCTATTTCTGTCCTTTATTTTGTCTTTGTGTGTATCTCACATTTTTATTTCCCGAAAGCAATATATTATTGAATTCAAAATTTTAATCTGCTTTCCATAAATTTGTCCCATTCACATTCTAAGCTATAATTACTTGTTATGTGTCTTCCTCCTTGCTATTTTTATTCCTTTTTATCCTTCTCATCCTATTAATCCCATCCTTTCTCACTCCTTTGCTTTACTCTTGCTCTCCTATTCCTTACCCCTCCAAGAGTCTCTCCCTTATCTTCTCCCCCCACCTTCTTATTTCTTTCTGAATTTAGAAGACTTTTATACCCTTCTAGATATATATATTGTTTCCTCTTTAACTCAGTCCCAGAGAAAATAAGATTTCAGCACTCCCCATCATTCGACTAATTTCTTCTGAATCAATTTTTCCTTCTATGCTTTATGTATATGAGATTATTACTTCTTTTCTGTTTCCCTACAGTTTTATGTTTTAGAATCACTCTATCATACTTAGCTCAACCCAAGCCTTTCTTTCATACTACCCAAATAATGATGACAGTCATAAGAGTAGTGCTAATATTTTCACCTATAAAAAGTCAAAAATTTGACCTTATTGAGTCCCACATAACTGTCTTTAATGTTTACCTTATGTAAATATTATTAACATTATTATGTAACATCCAGGAGGATGTTATATTGAATTTTTCCTTAAATTCTGGGTTATTGTTGTTGTTGTTTTTGTCACAAAAATCTGACAATCTGAGTTTGTTAAATGATCTTTTTTTTCCCCATTCAGGATTATATTTAACTTTGCTGGTTAATTTATCCTTGATCATAACACTCGCTCTTTTGCTCTATTAAAAATGGTATTCCAAGACTGATAGTCCTTCATATAGCAGTTTCTAGGTCTATCCCTCTTGAATTTCATCTTATTAGAGCTAACCAATGTTCTAACCTGCCAAAAACTTTTCAGTTCCTTTCTTTGTCAGACAATGGGTTAGAGATCCTTTTCAGCTTTGTGTGAGCAGCAAATTTGATGAAGATAATCATCTAGGCCCTTACTCAAGTCATTGATAAAAATGTTAAATGTTTCCTTGCCTGGTACAGATCCCTTCTCTGTTCTTCTCTGGATACCCCTTGCTATCTTGATATTGAACAATTAATGACTATTCTGAGCTCAGCCACCAGCCATTCTGAATGTCTTAAACTGTGTGATGGGACACCAAAAAGGATTCACATGACTGAATGTAAAGGTTACACAATTATGATTTATTATCAGTAAATATTTGATTTGAATATCTATTTTATATACCATTTAAGAAACCCTGATCTAATCCAGATCTATTGTTCTCCATAAGAATATTTTTATATGCTTTATCAAAAGATTTGTTGAAATCTAGGTGAAACATATATTGTATCTAGGATATACTATACCCTACTTAACATGTATAGGACTGCTTGCCATCTGGGGGAGGGGGTGGAGGGAAGGAGGGGAAAAAAAGGAGCAGAAGTGAGTGCAAGGGATAATGTTGTAAAAAATTACCCTGGCATGGGTTCTGTCAATAAAAAGTTATTCTTAAAAATAAATAAATAAATAAATAAATGGGAAAAAAAAAAAAAGAAATCTAGGTGAACTGCATTTACAGAATTATCTTCATTAATTGGTTTAATAATCCTGTCAAAAAAGGAAGTGAGATTAGGCTAGCTCGACCTGTTCTTGATAAAACTTTTGCTGACTTTTAAAATCACTCTTTCTTTTTCTGGATGTTTATTAACTTTCACTTTAACATTTGTATTCTAGAATTTCTCCAGGAATTTATTTCAAGTTTACTGTCCTATGCTTTGCTGGCTTTCTTCTTTTTCCTTTTTTTCTGAAGAGGAGGGTGGAATTGGGATCCAGATTTTCCATCTTTCAAATATCATTGACTGGCTCAGCAATAATAATACCTGCCACTTCTTTTAGTACCAGAAGATGTGGCTCATTTGGCTCCCGGTGACTTAATTTCAATGAGTGCCACTAGGTGTTCTCTTACTATATCCTTACTTAGCTTGGTATCAGTGTTAGTCATTTTTCTTTGGTCATTTCCAGTGTACAGGTGATGTTCCTTTGAAGAGAAAAGAAATAAAGTAAGAATTAAATGATTCTGCCTTTGATTTCCTGTCAGTTATTATCCCATCCACATCAAACAAAAGTCTTATCCCCTCTTGATCCTTCTTTTCCTTCTCCTATAACTAAAACCATTTTGTTGGCTGTATAGCTTGTCTTGATTACCTCAGTTCATTCTGAGCTCAGTTTTCCTGACACTACAAGGTTTCGTGTTTTTATATTCATCTTCTATTATTCCTCACTTTAATCTTCTGTATATTTTCTTCCTAAAATTGAAGTTGGTTGTTGAATTCCCTGAATATTCACATCAATCCATTCAGAAAAAAAGTCTCATTTTCCTCCTTGTTGGGGTTGTTTATTTTTGTTCATTCCTGAGCATCTACTCTCTCAAGCTGACTTCCTCTTATATCCATGGGGTCCTACCTATTTTTCCTCTGATCCCTTTGAAATCACTTCCCCTCAAATTAGAATGCATATCAGACTATTATCTGATTTCCTCTTCTTCTCTGATACAAACTCTTGAATGGAGTGATCCTATCATCTCTACCCCATCAGCCAGTTTCTCAGGTCCAGAATAGAATTTCCCTTTGTTGATTTCCTTTTCAAAGATGAAGAAGATCAAAAAAATTATCATAACCTGCTTTTGGCAGAAAGAGAGTTCTAACAGAAGGCTAGATATTTGAAATCTATGCCATTCCTACTATGCCATACCTCTCTGCTAGGCTTGTAATCTTTTCCCTAAACTCCTCATCTATTTCTTCGTTCTGCTCAGGTGGTCTGTACTACATATTCCAATGATAGCATCACTTCTGTTCTCCTCCTCTCCTTTGACTTTCATCCATATACTTTCCACCCTGGGTTTCCTTATGTGAATGTATTTTCCAAAAAATTCCCCACTTGTTTTTTTGTTTTTAAATAAGTCCTTTAGAGCTTTAGCCCACTTTCTAGGTACTTTGAGCTAGAAAGGCCCCAGTGTTCAGTAGAATTCCATGGAGATAAACTTGGAGTGGAGGTATGGTAAGAATGGTAAATCCTGACACAAATCCTGGAGTTAGTTCCAATAGATTAGGGAAGAGAGATAAGACAAGATTTTAAAAAGAGTATTACATTTGGAATCAAATTTCATTTCTACTGGGAATCTGCTACTTTACGTATTTTTGGGAGGTTTATCCTCATCTCCCTATGATGGTTTTCTCATTTATAAGATGAAGGTCTTGGAGTAGAAAATCTGTGAGGACAAGTCCCTTTTACCTCCAAAGCCTATGATCCACCAATTCTCCTTATTCTTCTATTCATTTTTCTCTCTGCAATAATAAAATTTGGCCAAGAGATGTCAGCAATGTCCAACATAGATTGCCTAAGCATAGAGACTAGGAATGAGGTGGGAATGAGAGAAAGGTGGGCTGTCCAGTTTTCTAGATTAACCCTAAAATTCTCCCTCTTTTTCTTCCCCAGCCCTTAAGTATATAAGATGCCAGAAGTGGAAGACACTTTAGAATTCATCTTGTCCTTAGGGGCACACAGCAAACTTGACTCCGCGAAGCTGATTCCCCTTCTTCCTTATTCCAGGGAAGCTGGACAGCAGAATAGAGAGGTTGGGATTTCAGTGGAAAGGATGGGTTGAATTTACCAGTGATCTCTATGGGGATCAGAGGAACAGAGACAAAAAAATAAGGAATGGGAGTAATAGAGACCCAAAGAGCAGACCAGAGGATGAGAGATTAATAGAGGAAGATTATCGAATAGTGGGAAAAAAGCCTAGCCTTAGGAGCAAATAATCTGAGTTTATAGATATATATTTATATTATATAATATACATAATGTGTTTATAAGTATATATTTATATGATATATAACTATGAGTTTATAACTCAGGACCATCACTTATCTGTTTTTAAGCAAATCTTTGAATCTTCTATGCCTATTTCTGTAAAAGGAACAAATTGTAGTAAAGTCCCTTCCAGTTATATATCCTATGGTCTCTCCTCACCTATCACATATCTTTTTATTCCCTAGGCAGATCATTGTTAACTGGAACAGACTGCGATTAAAAGAAATGAGAAAAGAAAAGAAATCAAGTTTGGAGAAAGAAGAAGAAACTGGGGATCAGGGAGGGATTTAAGATGTTCACTGACTGTCAATTTGGATTTTTATGTTTCTGTAATGATGTATATTAATTCATATGCCTGGATATGGTTTGAGAGGACAAATTTCTTAATGGTTAGGGCATTTGGCTGGGAGCTGGGAAGACAGCATCAAATCTCACTTCAGATACTTAATGGCTGAATCTCTCTAGAATTCAGTTTCCTTATCTGTATAATTAGGATTTTGTACTATATGGCCATTGAAGTCCCTTCCAGTTCTAAATCTCTGATCCTAAATTTATTTCCCATCTCTCTTCTTCTCTTTGTGCCTCCCCACTTCCCCCTTTCTTTGAGTGTCTTGCTTCAGGTAGAAAGCGTTTCACAGCCAAACCCGGGTTGAGGAAAGCACAATGATGTGGAGTTTACTATCACCACTCCCTTCAACAGAACTGAAACTCTCCTTTGAGCCTGTCTTCCCTGATTTCTACCCATCCCTCCCCCTCCACAGCTCCATAGCTATCCACTCAAAGTCTTGGGGGCTGGAGCACTAAAGGGAGTTGATGGTAAGAAATGGACACGGGGGAGGGAAAGTTGTGAAACTGGAGCAAAGGAGTTTAGACCATCCTTTCTGGGAAAAACAGGAAGATTCCATATACACTAAGGGAAGGGGGAAAAGAGAATGGGGAACCCCCCTCATTTTACATAGCTTTCTGAAGAGCAAAGGTGATGGGCATTACAAGGGAGAGGAAATCAAGGTTTCAGATCCTCATTCTTCTCCCTGATAAACTTAATCTACTCTGTTCAAAATCTAGGAGAAGAGTATATGTATCTACGTCTGTGTGTCTATGTGTGTCAGGGGAAGCATGGGGGTGGTTCTCAGATGCTGCCTCCTGTTTTGCTTCCTGTGAAGGGGAAGGGAACAGGATTGGGGAGTCAGGGGGGAGGGAAAGAGAGTGGGTGGTCCTAACTCTAGCCAAGAACACCAGGCCCTGTTGTCCAGTTCTGGCCCTCAGGGCCCCCCAAATTCCTACGAGATGAGGTCAGAAGCAGTAGGGAGTGGATACTGGTGGCTCTGGAGAGGGACAGACAGACTGCCCTTGTCAGAAAGAAGATTGGAGGGGGCCTACTGACCCAAAGGAGTCCTGTGCATTTGAACCTTCTCCCCAGCTGTGACCTCAGCCTTCAGCATTAGAGGAATAGAGTAGTCAGGAGGAAGATCCAATGGCCTCATTTAAATCCTTAAAAAAAAAACAAAACCTTTTTTTTTTTAAGTTTCAGAATTCTGTTTGGTGCTTCATTGAAGAAATATAACACATTTTTTTTTCAGATTACTTCCTATTTCCCTAATCATATATGAAAACTTCTAATTATTATATCTACTATATAAAAATAAACTAATGAATATTATAAATATTGAGCATTTGGAGGGTGATGGCAGGTTATTTAGAAGTGATAACCACCACAAAATAATGGTTTGAACTTTTCCATCCCAGGTGTCTGCTTTTCCTGGGAACTCCTGAAGAACCTGATCCCTGGGATTCCCATTCCAGCCCCTATTCCTCACCTTTTCTCCCTCCAGGAGTTCAGAAACAGCCAGCAGACAAACTCAGATGGTCCTTAGCATTCCCTGTCCCTCCCTTACTCTACACCCTATCCCCTTACCACTGAGGTAAGAGGAACAGTCAACAGACAAGGTCAAATGAGCATCTGCCAGACCTTGTAGCAGAGCGTCCAAGTCCTTCCATCACTGTTGCTCCTTATCTCTGGGAACAGACAAAGGGGAAAATTTCTGCTGCATTTTCTTGTTCCTTCTCTTGAGACCTATCTTTTTGGGTTCTATCTATGGTAATTTGTTTAGCTGTGATTCTTCATATGCAGATTCTATTTCCCATCTCTGAGTTTTTGCCCAGGTTGAACCTAGAATGCTCTCCCTTCCACATTCAACCTTGGGAATCCCTGGCTCCCTTCAAGGAGAGTCTTGGTCACCTACAATAAGTCTTGTTTGGGAAGCATTCTTCCCAAATGTTAGTACCTTCAGGTTCAGAAGAATTGATTGTTAAATTTTCAGTGTGAGCATTTACATCTTGGAAATTTGCAAAGCTGCAAATCAGAGTTTGATTTATTGTTTTAATTTATTGTCTATGTTTAAGAAAGTAATGGAGAAGAGGTTAGTATTGCAGATTAAACATAGAAGTGCTTCTTTGCCAGCACATTTCTGCTCTTTACCCAACTTACTTTGTATTCTTTTGTCTTTAGTTATCTGTGTGCATATTTCCCCTTCCCCTCTTCCTCCAGCTCTTCCCTCCCCAACCCAAGGAATTCAAGTTCCCTGAGGACAGGAAAGGTTTTGGTTTTGTCTTAGTTTGTTATTTGCTGTTCATCTTTCCTTTTATTTTTTCCTCAATAGCATTTTATTTTTCCAAATACATGTAATGATAGTTTCCAATATTCATCTTTGTAAGACTTTGTGTTCCAAATTTTTCTTCCTCCTTCCCTTACCTCTCCCCTCTCCATCATCTTTCCTTTCTAAGAGAATACAATGACATCGAAGGATCAAAATTGAGATACATTTGTTGAGAACAAATTGTCCTTATCAACCCATTCTGCATAGGGAAGTCTTCACATGCTTGGGGTAGACATCCCCCTAACTTCCCTGGTGTATTTAGTGCTTAGCATACATAGTTTTTGATGTGCCAAATCCTAATTCTGTTTTTTTTTTTTTAAACTATTTGGACACTTTATTACTTGGATAAATCATTTCACTTCAGAATGGGGGCTTTGGACTAGATGGCCTCTGGGTTTCTTCCCACCATTAAATTTAGGACTCTTGGATCATTTTTTAAATTGTTCATTCTGTTTCACAGAAGAAAAAACAAATTCTAAGTGGCAGAGATTTCCCTTTCCAAAAAGACCCTTCACAGGCCATCTGAGATGGAGTGGAGGAGGGCTGACTGCCACCTCTGACATCTCTAGGGACATTTTTCTGCCTGAGAAACAAGGTGAAGGCTGGAAGGGATGAGAGGTTGACCAGGGGATTCTGGGACTTGATTGCACAGCACTTTCAGACAACTCTTCCCGTCTCTCCCTCAGCTCCTTTCTGCAGTTGCTGGGATTTGACTCTAGGTGGGACAAAGGCTAGGGATACAGCTGCTGTGAGCTAAAGTGAATCTGCCCTTTCAATCTGCCCTTGGTGGGGAAGGCAAGGGAATCTCCATTACTCTCCCTTTCTAGGCTAACCTCTCCTGGTCCTTAAACCTCCTTCGACCTACTCATCCAGCCCTGTTTCTTCATTCACTTCCTATTCCCCTATGCACAGGTTTATTCAATGTGAGAGCCTCCTCTTTCCTCTGTGTCCTATCTGGGTGTGGGTCCCATTTCATTTATCAGATTGTGTGGGAGAGGTTATCTCCTCTCCTCTCTTCTACTTTCCATTTCTGCCTCTGTCTCTGTCTGTTTTTCTCTCTTCTCTCTCTGTCTTTGTGCGTGTGTACGTATGCATGTGTACGCGGGTCTATCTGTCTGTCTCTCTCTGTCCTATCTCTCCTCTCTCCTCTTCACTCTTCTATATTTATGCCCCCCCCTTCTTTTTCTCTTACTTTCTCTCTCTCTCTCAGTCTTTCTCTGCCTCTGTCTCTCTGTTTCTCTGCCTCTCACTGTCTATTTCTCTCTGTCTCACACTATTTCTGCCTCTGTCTCTGTCTCTCTCTGTATCTGTCTGCCTCTCTGTTTCTGTCTCCTTTTCTCTGTCTCTGTCTCTTTCTCTCTCACACTCTTTCTGCCTCTGTCTGTCTCTTCTTTCTTTCTCCTCTCTCTCTGTCTCTGTCTCTCTCTGTGTGAGCATCTCTCTCTCTTTCTGTGCCTCTGCTTCTATCTCTCTGCCTCTGTCTCTGTCTGTCTGTCTCTCTCTTTCTCTGCCTCTGTCTCTATTTCTCTGTCTCTCTCTCTCACACTATTTCTGCCTCTGTCTCATCTCTCTGTCTGTGTCTCTTTGTCTCTCCCTGTCTCTGTCTCTGTGTGTGTGTGCATGTCTGTCTGTCTGTCTGTCTGTCCTATCTCTCCTCTTCACTCCTCTATATTTCTGCCTCTGTGTGTGTATGTGGGTGTCTATGTCTGCCTCTATTTCTATCTCTGTCTGTCTCAGTTTCTGTTTCTGTCTGTCTCTGTCTCTGTCTTTCACACTATTTCTGCCTCTGTCTATCTCTCTGTCTTTGTTTCTGACTCTGTCTCTATGCGTCAATGTCTGCCTCTCTGTCTCTGTCTGTCTCTGTCTCTCTGTCTCTCTCTTGCAGTGTAAAGAAGTGAATTTAGTAGAAGTAATTGAAGTGATAGACTTATTTAAGAGGAACAAAAAGGATATTCTTGAACCTTCCTTCCCAACTCAATTGGTGGTTAATGATTATAATAATAGCTAACATTAGCACCAACTATGTGCTAAGCACTGTGCTGAATACTTTATGCTGATTATCTTATTTGATTCTCACAACAACCCTAAAAGGCAAGAGTTATTATCCCCACTTTACTTATGAAGAAACTGAGGCAAATAGCCGTGAAGTTACTTTCCCAGGATCACACAGCTGGTGTTTGAGGCTGTATTTGAATTTAATCTTTCAGGATTCCAAGTACTCTATAGGGTGAACAAGAAGGCCTGGATTCAAATCCTACTTCAGACACCATCAGTGTGACTCTAAGCAAGTCATTTTACTTATGTGCACCTTTGTTTCCTCATCTGTAAAATAAGAAGGCTACTCTATGTAGTCTCTAAGGTCCTTTCTAACTCAACACCCCTATGATCCCTCACTCTTCTCATTTCCTTTAAGTCCTTTGGATAAAGAGAATAGAATTCTGGGGTGAGGACAGTCTTTTCCTAAGGGGAAAGCTATAAAAAGCTGTTCATGTCCCTTCCAATCAAAAACTTGATGTAGAGTAAGAGGGGTGTTCCATACCTGCCAGATCAATAATTCCAAGGGCCTGAACTTCTCTGTGGAATGAATCAGTGTTAATGATTTTACTTTAAGTCTTGCAGCAGGATAGATGCAGGTTAGATAGCAAGAACAAAGGGGCTCCAGGTGACCTCTGGGGCCCACTCCATGATGAAGCTGGGCTGTGAGGGGAAGAGGGAAGGAAACCAGCTAACAATTAACTGGTTAGAGATCTCTTTATCCTAATGAGTGGGTTGGAAAGGCCTGGCTAATGCTCACCTTCCTAGAGCTTAGTGGAGACAAAAATGGCATATGGGGAGCCATTATCCTTCCAAAGTGTAGGTTTTGGGGAATGGACCCATGGGTGGAGTAAAGTAACACCTCTTGGAAGTGAGGGGAAGGGGAACAAGTTAGGAGAGAAGAAGGAAGAAAGATTTTATCTTTTATTTCCTCTACTAATCTGAATTTTGCCACCTGGACCTCAGTTTCCTTACAATCTATTTTAAAGCCAGTTCTAGCCTTAAATCCTCTGATGCCATTTTTGGCACAGAGCTTTGGAATGAGAGTTAGGTGAAATGGAGGGATTAGACAGGGCTGAGTATATTGAGAGCAGTAATATCTCAGGATTTGGATTCTGGGAATGCCCCTGTGTGTCTACCCATCCCTAGATCCCATGTGTCCCCTTAGCTCCTACCCTTTTTTCCCCAGCATTCGCCTAGGAATTCTGTCTTCAGTGTCCCCCAGTTCCCACTCTCTTCCTCGAGTGTTTTTTTTTTTTTCTCCTCAGGCTTCTTTCATCTTCCCTTCTGGCTTTTCTAACTCTCCTATGTCTGAACCTCATGAAGAAATTAATAATTAGCCTTTAATTTCTGTGCAGCTGGGCAATTGGGAATCAGAGAGTTTGAACCCCTTCCTTCCTGCTCTCTGTCTTGCTTTCTCCAGTCCCCGGATCCCCAATCAATGGACATCTGGGTTCAAAAGAAAATGACTCTTTGTAAGGTGAATTTTATGGCCCACTCAGATGTGAGAGAGCCCCAAAATGAAAATGGACTGCAAAAAGGAGGATCAGCAGAAGCTCCATATCACAAGGGAGGTGGGAGCCCAGTGTGACCCAAGTTAGGTCTAACTGAGGATCTTTAAAATCCAGGTTTGACCCCCAAGATGAGGGTGGTCTTAGAGGCAGGGTATTGAAGGTCCCCTTCCTGCCCGTGACCAAAGTCAGGGAGGGTGGAGGGGGACTGTGATTGTCATGGATGTTCCTGCAAATAATCACCCAGGAGATAGCCAAAGGTCCTTGCAATTAATAGGTAGTGGGTTGACAAACCTAGGCTAAAAACCCTCCTTCTCCACAAATCACATTCTTTTTCAAAATGTAGCTCTTTCAAACAACCACATCATCTGGTTCCCAGATGAGAACTGACTTTGTTCCAATGTGTGTGTGTGTATGTGTGCGTGTGTGTGTGTGTGTGTGTGTGTGTGTGTGTTTTCAAGGAGCTGAGAACTTGGGCTGGGCCTTTGCTGATGTGGCAGCCTCAGTCCCAACCCTAGCCCCTGCTTTGTCCTGGTTCCTTTATCATTCTCTTGCCAGTTCTAGGGGAAACTCTGCCTGCTCTGCTCCTGTCCTAGGCCCCTCCTCACTCCAGTGGTCCTGTTAGCACCTTCCTGCTCCCTTGTTAGCACCTCCTAGATCCCTCCGCCTCCACCCCCACCCCGCTTCCCATTACCCACATCTCAGACAGAGAGAGAGAGAAGAGAGAAAAGAGGAGAAAGGAGAGATAGAGACACACACAGAGACAGGGACAAAGAGACACACAGAGAGACAGAGAGAATAATAGAGAAAGAGAGAGACAGAGAGAGACAGGGAGGGGGGGAGGGAAGGGGAGAGAGAAAGAGAGAGAGAGACAGAGAGAGAGGATGGGAGGGAAGGGGAGAAAAAGAGAGAGAGAGAGACAGAGAGAGAGAGAAAGAGAAAAACAGAGAGAGAGAGACAAAGAGAGAGAGAGAGAGATTGAGAGAGAGAGAGAGAGAGAGAGAGAGAGAGAGAGAGAGAGAGAGGGAGGGAGGGAAGGATGGAAGGAGGGAGAGAGAAAGAGAGAGAGAGAGACGGAGAGAGGTTCCCCTCCTCATGGATCTGTGCCCAGTTCTGTCCCAGTCTCTGACTCCCATCCCAGTTTTAATTTCTCTGTACTTTTGTCTGACTTTTCCTTTACCTCCTCCCCACGTCCCAGCCCCACGTCCCAGCCCCACGTCTAGCTCCTCTTTATGAGGAGCTCTAGCTCCTTTTTTAGTGGGGGAAGGAAACTCTACAAGGAGATACATATATATTGCCGTTTCCAAAAGCCTCCCCCTCTCCCCCAGGACACATAGCACCCACAGGGCAGAGTCTCTAAGGCGCAGCCCCTATTTCTCAGAGCAGGACAGGTTCCTCCAGAGCCTCAGGTCCCATCATCCCCGAGGGAGAAGCGAGGCTAGGCCACAGAGGACGAGGGGCAGAGGGTAGACATGAAAGAGCTCAGATGGGCATGTGCCAGCCTCCCCTGTGCTGCAGTTTAATCTGTTTGGGAACAGGGGGTGGCAAGGCAGCTCCAGGGTGGGCGATCAGGGGCTCTCCTCCTAGGTAGGGCTGTCAGGGAGCCAGGGATGCCAGGTTTCCTCTCCTTGAGGGCCCCTTCCCAGCAGGCTTTGATGTGTCTGCGAAGTTATTAGAGGATGTTTGGTCTCTGGGCTGGTGGCCAGGATAAACTCCCTCAGCAGTTACAGGCCAAACCACCTCCCCCCTCCTTACTCCACTTCCTTCCCTCTCCCCTAATCCTACCCAGGGCCCTCAAGCTTCCCTTCACCTTCAGCACTGACTTTCCCTAGCCTTCTAGACCAGGAGTGGGCACAGGATGGCACATCTCTCCCCACGCCCAGCGGGCACCTTCTGGCACTTAGCAGGTAGAGGTTTTTCAGTGGACAACGTGGCATCTCCAGGTCACTGAGGCCTGTTCTGGTTTCCAGTGGTGGTGGATGAGGGAGGAAAGGGCAGAGGGGGTGGGACTAAGGAGAAATTCAGGAACCAGGAGGAGATGTAGGGGAAGAAGGGGTGAATTCTGAGGGTGAGGAGATCAAACTGAGGGGGGAGACCTGGGGGCCTCAGTGGTTCCAGATTTGGGGTGACTCAGCCTGAAAGGAGGGCAAAGGAGGGGGGCCCAGGTCCAATTCTTTTCTAGGTGCTGCTTTCATTTTCCTTTGTCCCCTTAATAATGCAACCATTATTTCAGGATTGAAGACTTTAGGTGGACCCCAGCCCCTTTGCACCCCAACCCTAGGATCTCCCTGCAATCCTAAGGATTGAAGCTTCCTTTTCTGAGCACTGCTCCCAAGGCGGGTCTTCCCCTCCTCTTCCCCCTCCCCCCTCCCCCCCCCCCAGGGTGCTATGTCCTTTCCCAGCTTCCTATTGCTCTAGGCCTCCCTTCTTTCTTATTCCCAGCTCTGAGCCTCCCTTATTCAAATGAGGAAGCAAGACCTGGGGAAAAGGGGAAGAATTCAGAGAAAGGTTTGGGGAGATATAATAGCAGGAAGGGTTCAAGATATTGAGTTAGTGAATGTAGGCTCAAATCCCGTCTCTGATTTACAGTCAGGGTAACTCTTGGTCAGTGATTACTGCTTTATGTCCCAGTTTCTTTGTCTTTGAAATGAGGGAGGTGCACAATTTGATACCTGGGCTCTCTTCCAGCTCCAAAAATTGAACACAAGGGAAGCAGGGACAGACAGCCTGAAGCGTTCTCTTTGGGGTTGCAGGAAGTGCAGAGCTGTGGATATGTATTAGGGTGGGAGGGAAAGCAGGAGACTGTGTGTAAATGAGGGAGGGGAGGGATGGGAGGGAGGGAGAGGTATCTCCTGGGTACCAGCTAGTTTATCATCAGTAATAGTGGGGATTGATAGGACCCAGGAAGGGAGGGGCGGAGTAGGGCCAGATAAGGGAAGTGAGGATGGGGGGAATAGAGAAAGAGGACTCGATGAGAAGATGACATATGTAAATAAGTGTGTGAGAACTGGCAGATGAAATGTATCCATAGGTTCAGTGACACTAGTATGTGTTTGTGTGTAAATGTGTTGTGATAGCGGGTGTATGTGTGTGCTTTGGTTTGGGGGGGTGTTTGTACATCTGAGACAGGTTGACTTCTTGCTATGGGGGGATATCATGGGCTTAGAGGAGGTGATGAGAATGTCCCAGAAATGGGAAATCCAGTGATTCTCATTAGGACAATGGACACTCTCCAGATCTTTAATGGCCAGGAGGTGCCCCTCTCTTCCCTCTACCCAAACCCCCAGAATCTCAGCCAACAGTGCCCTCGGCAACCTGCCCTACGACTCCAACCCGAGCCACATTTCCCAAAGCTCTTCCCCAGTCCCTGTCTCTTCCCCACCCAGGCCCACTGCCTTATGTCTGACGTCTGGCGCACAGTAATTCTCCCCTTCCCCTGGGTCTGGGGAGGTGGCAGTAGCTCTGTCGACTGAGCCTGCCAACCTCTTCCACTTCGACCACAATCTCCAGGGTGGGTCTGTTGGCTCCACCTGGCTCCCTGGAGAGTCTTCCACCTGTGCCAGCCTCCCGGAGCCAGGGTAAACAGTCTTGCTAAGTGTCTGGGCCGGTGCCCACTTCTAGGCTGGGAGCAGTATTTCCCTGTAGGACTCCGCTCCCAGCTGTTGCCTCTACCTCATTCTCCCACTAAATGACACGTTGAATAGACCCTAGCCCCATAAACAATATTTTCTTGGCAGAAGGGGCGGAGATTGGGTTCTGTGAGGTGGAGAAGGAGTTAGAGCAGCCTCCTGTTAATCACTTTTTATCCTGAGACATTGTATTACCCTCTAAGGACAACCTGGTCTTTCTGAGACTTGGCACTTCTAAGCCAGACATGACCAGAGAGAGCAAAGGGAAACCCCTTGCGTGCTAGAGGAACAATTCTCAAAGGGTAGCTATTGAGATGAGTGAGTGAAAATTAGGTAGATGAATCACTGAAAACAATTCAGTCACTCCTTCATTCGGGAAGTATTTTAAAAATATTCAGGATCTCTAAGTGCATTGGGGATTTCTTTGAGTCAAGAGAGCAACTACTTAGTGTGACCTTGGGCAAGTCATTTAATTTCTTTAAATCTCCTTTTTCTCACCTGTAAAACAGCCAACTGGACTCTATCGCCTTTATGGTTCCATTCTGTAAAACAGCTAGCTGGACTCTATCGCCTTTATGGTTCCATTCTGTCAAACAGCTAGCTGGACTCTCTAGCCTTTATGGTTCTGTTCAAATCTTAATCTTGGGGCCTTTGATTTTATTATGCCCAATTTCAGAGCCAGCTATTCCAATTGCCTAATGACCTTATTGAATGGTCAAAAGGACTTGATAATTTCATCTGTCAGAAAAAATGAGGGAGCAACTCTCAATATTGACATTTCCTACACTCAGACAGACTGGCAAAGCAGTTCTAATTTATAGTCACAAAGAGTTGCCTGGAACACTGAGCATTTAGGCAACAAGAGGCAGGATTTGAATTCAGAACTTTCTGATTCTGAGGTCAGCTTTCCATCTACCATTCAGTGATGACCCCTTATTGGTATTGGATACATATATGTGTATAAATACCAGGGAACACACAGACATATATAAAATTTACAAAATACACATCAGATAAACATTTTTATATAATTTTTTTTTTTTTGCAAGGAGTTGGGGGAATAAGAAAAGGCTTCATTTAGAAAATAAAGCTTGAGTAGAGTTTTGAAGAAAACGGGATTTTTCAGAGGTGAGAAAAGAGTGCATTTCAGGAATAGGAGAAAGATAATATAAAGATAAGATTAGATGTAGAGTGTTGAGCATGATAAATGGCAAAGTCAGTTTGGCTAGACCTAGAGGACAAGAAATTAGTGCTATAAAAATTGGAAATATAAGAAGAGGCCAAGTTGTAAAGGACTTCATAAACTAAAGAGAAGAACTTATATTCATTCCTATAGGGAATAAGGAGCCACTAGAGTTTATTGAATAGGGAAGTAATATGGTCAGACCCACACATTTGGAAAAATGACATAGAATTGGTGAAAGATTTAAAGCAGGGAGACCTTTTAGGAGTCTGTTTTAAAAAGTTAAGTAAAGGGGAAGCTAGGTAACACAGTAGAAAGAGCACCAGTCCTAGAGTCAGGAGGACTGGACTTCAAATCCAGCCTCAGACACTTGATACTTAATAGCTTGTGTGACCCTAGCAAGTCATTTTACTCCAATTGTCTAAACCAAAAAATAAATAAAAGTCAGGTGATAAAAGAATGAAAGAGGTTGGTGGTGGGAAGGATTGGTGATATTCTAAACAGATATAGAGAAATTCTGAAAAAGTATGAGCTTTTTTGGGAGAAGGGAGAGTGAGGACTTTAGGTAGTATGGTAGGGAAAGGAATGATTTGAGAGGCTTGAAGATATAAGAGAAGATTTGAAATAGTTGCTGTGGGGCTGGGATAGAGAATTGATGGAAAAGGAATAATGAAAAAAGATTGTTTTGCTGAGATGAGGATCCAATTGAGATGAGGTAATTATAATCTGTAGTAGATCGTATTCAGCTCATTTGGGTAGTTCTATCTCCATTCAGCAAGAGACAAAGAAAAAGATGATAGGAATAATCTAGGCTTGAGATTTGGCAAATTTGAGAATGAGAAGGGAGAAAAATGATATGAGAGTAGAGGTGATGACTTTCAGAGAGCATTGAGAGGTAGAGGGATTAGAGATCCCAGTGAGGACAAATAGTAGGATTAGGATGGGTAACGCATAGGGAGAGTTTGATCCATAGCAGGTTATGAGACAATGAAGGGATTTGCAAAAAATGGGACACTTGGTGATGGGTGATGATGGGATCCCAGTTATGGGAGTAGAAAAGATTAAAAATTTGGGAGGTTAGGGGTTTACAAAGACATCAACATGCATGTTGATAATTTACAATGAGGTCAGGAGTTGTGGTGGAGTGGAATGCAAAAATCTAGCCAAACGATCAGTCAGCTAGTATTTAATAAGCCAGGTATTGAATTCCTTGAGAAAGGCTTGGGTGGGGGATGGGCAAGGAAGGCAAAAGTTAATTGCTTCTTGGTTCTTTACTGGTTGATAAAGTTGAATAGAATAAAACCTCAGAGGGGAAGAAGTTGCTAAGTAATGGCAACAAAAGGAAAGTTTGGAAATGGTGGGGAGTCAGAAGTATTCTGATTCTCCCTCAAGGACCAGTCAGTTACTCAGTCTGTCAATAAATATATTTTAAACACCTACTATGTGCCTGGCAGCAGGGATACAAAAGATAGTCTCTGCCCTTAAAAAGCTCACAGACTAAAAGGAGAGAGAACGTGCAACTATGTAGATGAGATAAATAGGAATTTATCAACAGAAGGAAATCATTAATGTTGAGAAGGATTGGGAAACTCTATAGAATATGGATTAAAGTATATGTGGGGGATGGAAAAGTTATGAGAATAACAGCTGGTGCTGGTGAGGGGAACCACATTTCTGTAAAATAGAGACATCTAATAGATATGAAAAGATTTGAATGTAGGGGGAAGGGGAATGACATAATACCTCTTTCCTGATCCTCCCTCCTCCTCTATGGCTATATCATTTGTGTCAGGCAAAAAAGCAAAGTAACACATCCACATGTTAGATGTGGACACACATCGCTTGAGTTTCAACCAACCAAATTTCACTCCAGCACTCTGTACCCAGACCCTGATGCCCCTGATTTCCCTAATTTGATACCTGGGTATCAAAGCCTAACTGTTTCTGTGCCTTGGTGGGCTTCTCATTTTCTTCCTTTATTTTCTCTGGCTTCCCTCTGTTCCTCTCCGTGGCCCCTCTCTTGGAATCTGTTCTGTCTCTTAGACACCAATCCGAGGAGAAGGAAAAATGAGGAGTTAAAAGTGGGAACTTGGTTAATTCAATTGTGTCGATCTGTCTATCCCTGGTCTGAGCTCCTGTAATAGGTATAATCCAATGTGTATAATCCAGAGATACTGAGAAAGAACAAACACATAGTCCAAACCTTCCAGGAGTCCCTGGCCTGAAGAAAAGGCTCAATCCCTATCCTCAAAAAGCTTCTAGTCTGATAGGGATGGCAGATCACAATTAGACAAGAAGAATTTATTAAACACTTCTTGTATAATAGGCTTGCTAGGGATACAGAGAACAGCAAAAATAAAATCCCTGCTCTCTAGGTTTGACTATAAATTGTTGTTGAGTTGTGTCCCATAGTCCATTACCCCATTTGGGGTTTTCTTGGCAAAGATACTAAAATGATTTGCCATTTCTTTCTTCAGCTCATTAGGGTCATATATTCAGACATATCAGTATGTCTGAAGTCATAATTGAACTCAGATTCTTCTGATTCTAGGGCTAGTATTTTATCTATTATACCATCTAGATGCCTCCTAATGAGGGAAACAGAATGTAAATAACTAGATATCTACAAGATATAGTTCAGGCAATGTAAATGGAAGACAACCTTAAAGGAAAGGAACAGCAGGAAGAAAGCCTCCTGCTGAGATAGGATTTGAATTAAATTGATAAGGTGGTGATATCTTTAACAGTAATTGAGAGGTTGAAGAGAAGAGGGCTTAAGAGGGACAGGTAATACTTTCTCATTTTGACATGTTGAGTTTGGGATGTCCATAAGATATAAGGTTTGAGGTGTCCCAAGAAGCAATTATAAACAGAGGTAGATCCAGGAATTATTTGCAGAGGGTTGACAATGAACCCAATAGTAGATGATGACATCACCTTTTGGGAAGCTATTTCTGATCAAGAATCAGCAGTGATAAGATTGGCGTAGACTTAAAAGCACGAGTGACATAATGGACATGAAGATAGGGCAGATGGAGAAGAGAAGAGGGTCCAGAATAGATCCATTATTAGTGGACCCTAACATGGGTCCAGTAAAGGAGATTGAGAAGGAATAAACAATCTGTAAGTAGAAAAGCTAGGAATGAGCAGTACTACAAAACTAGAGAAGAAAGCACCAGGAGAAGTGGGTCAATATACCAATTGTAATATAACAGAGTTCAGGGAAGGATAAGGACTGAGAAAGGCCATTGAGTTTGGCATTTGGGTTATTGGTGGCTTTGGAGAGAGCAGTTTCAGCTGAATGTTAAAGTCAGAAGTCAGATTGTGAGGCTTTAGAAGAGAGTGAAAGAAGAGGATATTTGAATAGATTAGTAAGGGGATTGGGGACTGAAGTTGGAGAAAGAGGGCGTATGGAGGATAACCAAAAGGTACCTGCGTACTTGGATATCCTTCTGTTCTGTATGTAATCCCTTACCTAGCATCCTTACCCAGCAAGAATCAGGGTGCTTGTAGGCTTTAAATTTTTTGTATTCCAGAAAAACTTTATTTTTAAAACGGAGTTGTAAATGCATAACAAATCCATTCATTTGATTCAATTCAACAAGCACTCATTAGTGTCTACTAGGTGCCAGATATGATAACTGAAATCATGGGAAGAAAGGAAGGAAACAAACATTTATAAGTGCCTACTATGTGCCAAACACTGTGTTAAGCTTCCCTCCCTCTCCCAATTGTCTTATTTGATCTCCCCAACAACTCTAGGAGGTAGGTGTTATTATTATCACAATTTTACAGATAAGGAAACTGAGGCAGACAGGATCTAAGCGACTTGCCCAGGCTGACACAGTATCTGAGGCAAAATTTGAACTCAGATCATCCTGACTTTAGGCTTAGCCCTCAATCCACTGTATCACCTAGCTGTTTCAACATGTATTAGGGTCAAAGACAAACCTGCCCTCCGGAAGTTTATATTCTTCTTTTAGGAAGCTACTTCTGATTGAGAGTCAGTAGTGACAAAATTGATATGGACTTTCAAGCATGAATGACAGAATGGACACAAAGACACTAGATTTTGCCTTTCTTTAAGGATTCTGGGGGTAGGATGGATGAGATGGGGGAGAGGCGGGTGACTGTTCCAAGAGATAAAAAATAGTGGGATACTCTGCACTCCAAGACTTGGAATGTGTGTCCCTTTCCTAGCAAACCCTCAAGTTTGGGACTCAGGCATCCTGTACCTCCTAGGCTCCTTCCCACAACCCCCCCTGCACCCCCATTCTCTATGACTCCCTTGAGGAGAGCTATTTGGCCTGCTTGGGATTAGTCCAAAGACAATAGGGCTAGACGGCCAGAGAGAAGGAGGCCCAGGCAGTATAAATATCCCAGTCTGGAGAGTATAAGCTAGGGAGGGAGGAAGGAGAATTGTGGTTGCCTTTGGGCAGTGTGTAATTTAGGATTTATTTCAGGGCCATGGTTCTTTCTCGAACAGGGTGGAGCTGGGGATATTTTAAGAGTTTTTTTTTTTTTTTTTGAGAGGGGACAGAGAAGGGGAACTCCCCCCCTCCCCCCGCATTGAGTTGGCCACAGTATAGAATGGGGGCCCCTCCCAGGATGCCTGTTAAGTAGCCACGTCCTATATCCTAGTAGGTTAGGTCCCAATCCTGGCTTGCTTTGTCTCTCCCAGCCAAGCCTCTGAGACAAAGTGTAGGAGGGGGCTAAGTAGAGGAACGCTCTGTGGAAGGGGGAGACCTCCCACTGAGAAGACCTCTTTGGGGCCCACAAGATGGGGGATGGGGAAGTGGGGGAAGGGATGTTAATAGGAATCAGGGTCCTTGTAGGCTTTAAATTTTTTACATTCCAGAAAAACTTTATTTAAAAAACGTAGTTACAAATGCATAACAAAATAACAAGGTGAATAATGTGTTTATACAAAATAACCTATTAGGAGGCCAGACTTTATCGCTGTTGCTTATTTCTTGTGCTGCTCTGGGCAATACACTCACTCCTCTGGACTTCATTCCAATGCACTTCCATTTCCAGAAGTGAGCTCTGTCAAGATTGCTGTCCAGTTATAAATCCTATAATGATTCTGTGAATGCATATCCTTATTCCTTAAGAGAAGGCAGTATTTTAGGTCTCCCCTGAGGTTATGGGAAATTCTTAGTTCCTAAATGCTCAGCCTCAGGCCACTATTAGAGTCCTCCCAGAACCACTGAGCCTTGGGATGAAAGGGGATGGGAGAGCTGGAATGATGTTGATCTTAGACTCAGGGGTCAAAATATGGATTCAGTTCATTGACTGTCTATCTATCATTTTTATTAATCTATAAATATTCCATATGTGAGCGTAACTTGAATAAATGTTTCCTGGAATGGCACTAATATACTGCCCAGGTTTCACAGGCATACAGCAATGCAGTCAGCACAATGGCTCTGTAAACCTTCAGTCTGGTAGTCAATCTAATACCTCTCCTCTCCCACACTTTCTTCTGAGCTTCCCAAACACTGAGCTAGCTCTGGCAATGCACATGTCAGCCTCATTATCAACATGTACATCCTTTGAAAGTATACTGCCAAAGTTAGTGAACTTATTCACAGCATTCAAAACTTCATCATTTACTGTATGTAACTTATGGCTCCACATATGGATGGTGAGATGCTGGCTGATGGAGTACCTGTGTTTCCTTGGTGTTAAGTGTTAGATCAAAATTAGCACAAGCTGCCGAGAATCTATCCATACTTTGTTGCATCTCAGCTTGGGAGGCTGCATCAAGTGCACAGTCATTTGCAAAGAAAAAATCATGCACCAACATTCCCTCTTCTTAGTTTTGGCTTGTTGACTTTTCAAATTGAAGTATTTACCATCAGTGCAATAGTGACTTTGATGCTATATTGATCCTCATTGAAGGAGTTTGACATCATATCTGAAAAGAACATGCTAAAAAGCACAGGAGCAAGCACACAATCTTGTTTCACTCCACTGGCAATTGGGAAAGATCATGAGCATTGCCCATTATCCAGAACCTGGGCAGGAATGCCATCATGAAATTGACATACTATACTGATGAACTTCTCCAGGCAACCAAATTTTGACATTATTTTCCTTAAGCCTTGGCGACTGATGCTATCAAAGACCTTGGTCGGATCTACAAATGTATACAGATCTGTGTTCTGCTCCAAGCATTTTTTCCTGGAGTTGTTGGGCAGGAAACATCCAAAACAACATAAAGTGTCCTCAGCACCCTTACTTTCAGATAGATGATCACCTTCCAGGTGTAGGATCAGCCTATTAAGGAAGGTTCTGGCAAGAATCTTGCCAGCAGTGACTAAGAGAGAGACCCCCATGAGCTTTTTCTTCTCAAAAAGCAGCCAGGTGATAAAAGTTCAGATCTTTTATTATCCCAATATAGCCTGGTTAGCTTAGAGGTCTATCTCTCTGCTTGGTTCCAAGAGCTCTTGCCGCTTTTTCCTTTGCTTCTGCCTCTGCTTTCTTCAGCCTCCAGCCAGCTCCAGTCTTCATGCCATTCCGGTGAAAATCCCGACTTGTAGCGTCTTCCTCTCTAGAACTCTCCGACTGGCCCATTGGCCTATTTATGCTCCTTCCAGAGAGAGGGATTATGGGTAGTTCTACTTAGTACCTTGTTTCAGGTTCTGCCCAAAACATCTTCTTGTAAGATTAGATCAACTCTAATTAGTTAGCAGTTAGTAAGGATTCCAACATCTCCCCCTTTCTTTTGTTTTAAAACATAGGGGGTTTCTGAGGGGGTACACATAAATCCATCAATATGGGCCAGAACTTTGTAACAGATATACATGGTATACATAAATCCATCAATATGGGAGGCATTATACATAATTTACAAAAGCACACAGCAATATAACACAGGATAGTGGTAATGTAACAAATAACATGAATCAACATGAAAATTTAACTACTGCAAAAGTCTCATCAACAATCTTTCATCTCAAGAAATCCAATGATTCTTGCAATTGCTTAAAATACATAAGCACATAGTAATATAACACAGGCTAGTAGTAATGTAACAACATAAATCGACCTGAAAATTTACAAATGTCCATAAGTCCTAGAAATAGTCCATAAGGAATCCATTGTTCATTAGTTCATGTGCCAGGAATCCAATAGTTCCTGTAAGCCCTGAAGTACTGCAAAAGTCTCATCAACAATTTTTCATCTGAGGGAATCCAGTGATTCTTGCTGGTTTTTCAGGAACTGAAAGCTGAAGATTTTAAAGTTCTTTTGACAGTCTCATTGTTAACCATCTGATTCCTTTTCCACCTGTGGAAATATAAGCAGATCCTCTTCCCCAAGCAGTTAACCTATCTAATTCTCTTCTGTTTACCACTTTTGGGATTTCTCCTCATCATCTGGTAATTACATTGGAGCTGTTTGCATTGGATATTGTCTTGTTGTCTTAAAAGGCCTGTATTCTTCCCAACTGTAATCCTGATTGCTTTTCTGTTGGTTGATGACATCAGAGTTCTGAATTTCTAAAGTCTCTCTGAGTGTAACCTCAGCTGCTATCATGCCCCACCTATCCTTTGATTGATACTTTGGAGCTGGGCCTTGCCTCTCATTCCTCTGGGTCAATATACATTTAGAGGCCCAATGAAAGCCTCCGTTACATTTTGGACATGGGGTTTTGGGTTTTCTCTCACCCTGTCTTCTCACTCTATCTCCATATCTACAATGAGCTCTCAAATGTCCAACTTTTCCGCAGTGAAAACATCGACGAGTTTCTCTAGAATTCCTCTGCCAAGAAGGACCTTGTCTTTCCATGTTCATCATAGTCTGGGCATAATAAGCATTTGTGCCCACTGTGGCACAGCATCTTATGATTTCTTCTAAAGGAGCATTTTTGTCTAGCCCCCATATAATTCTCTTGCAAATCTCATTGGCATTTTCCTTAGCCAAATGTCTAGTCATTATTTCTGTTGCTGCATTGTCTCCAATGGTTCTTATTACAGCTGTTTGTAAACGTCCCACAAAATCTGCAAAAGGTTCATTGGGACCTTGCTCTATTTTTGTGAAAACATTATTTCCATCTTTCTGTCCAGGGAGAGAATTCCAAGCTTTTATTGCAGCCTTAGAAATTTGCTCATACACTGTTATGGGATAATAAATCTGTTCTGAACTCTCTGCATACTGACCTTCACCAGCTAGTTGGTCAAAAGCAACTTGTACAATAGCTCCTGTTTGCCTATTGCGTTGGGCTTGAATCCTACATAATTCATGAAACTCCGAAAGCCACAATAAATTTTGTCCCGGTTCTAGACAAGTTTTCGTTATGGATTTCCAGTCATTTGGGGTTAGGATTTCATAAGACAAATTATCCAGTAACATCTTCACATAAGATGATGTAGCCCCATAAAGAGTGCAACCCTTTTTCAAATCTTTAATTTTTTCCAAATTAAAAGGAGTGTATCTTCTCCCTTTCTGACCTGAAGAGTTGAGCTCTTCAATCACAGGATATGCATTTATAAAATCAGATATATCTTCTCCTTCATTTTTTGCTTTAATTAATGCTTTTTCTAATCTTGTCAAATTCTGCTTTACAGGAGAAGCTGACTATGTTTCTGTCTCTCTCCCTCCCCCTTGTTCCACCCATGAAGGGTTAATTGTGGGGGGAGGGTCATGAGATGTGGAATCACCTAATTCCTCCTGCTGTGAAGTATCATACTCAGAATTGTAATTAACTCCATTCTCATCTGATTCGTCCTCCTTTTCACCTAGTAAAGTTGGCATTTCTTCCTCCTGTACTTTCCTTTTCATCATTCTATCACTTAAATAACTTCTTATAGCCAATTGTATTACATTATATGTATTAATTATTGAGTTAGGCCCATTTTTATCATAGAATTGACAAAGATCCTCTCCAACCAATTTCCATTCATTTAGATCTAATTCCTTATCAAGAGAGAAACAAGGACATATGTCCTTTACAGTTTGTAAAAGTTCAGTGATTTGCTGTAAACTTATAATTAAACCTTGGCTTTCCATAACATTAATAATGCTCTCTAAACATTTTCCTTGAACAGAAACAGGCTGTTTTCTAAATATCTGTCCCATCTTAGCTGAAATTTCTACTTTAACTCTTTTAGCAAAATTTCTTTGTTGCACTCACCCTAATTTCTGGGTTGAAGAGTCTTTTCCACTGGATCAGGATCGGAGCTTTTCCACTGAAATCCACTGAGGGGTCTGTCAGTCCCACGTTCAGGGTGCCAAAGTGTTGTGATCTAGTTCAGATGGATCTGAATCTGTCCCTGTTCGGGCGCCAAAATGTGGTGAGCTTTTTCTTCTCAAAAAGCAGCCAGGTGATAAAAGTTCAGATCTTTTATTATCCCAATATAGCCTGGTTAGCTTAGAGGTCTATCTCTCTGCTTGGTTCCAAGAGCTCTTGCCGCTTTTTCCTTTGCTTCTGCCTCTGCTTTCTTCAGCCTCCAGCCAGCTCCAGTCTTCATGCCATTCCGGTGAAAATCCCGACTTGTAGCGTCTTCCTCTCTAGAACTCTCCGACTGGCCCATTGGCCTATTTATGCTCCTTCCAGAGAGAGGGATTATGGGTAGTTCTACTTAGTACCTTGTTTCAGGTTCTGCCCAAAACATCTTCTTGTAAGATTAGATCAACTCTAATTAGTTAGCAGTTAGTAAGGATTCCAACAAGGAGCAAGCACACAATCTTGTTTCACTCCACTGGCAATTGGGAAAGATCATGAGCATTGCCCATTATCCAGAACCTGGGCAGGAATGCCATCATGAAATTGACATACTATACTGATGAACTTCTCCAGGCAACCAAATTTTGACATTATTTTCCTTAAGCCTTGGCGACTGATGCTATCAAAGACCTTGGTCGGATCTACAAATGTATACAGATCTGTGTTCTGCTCCAAGCATTTTTTCCTGGAGTTGTTGGGCAGGAAACATCCAAAACAACATAAAGTGTCCTCAGCACCCTTACTTTCAGATAGATGATCACCTTCCAGGTGTAGGATCAGCCTATTAAGGAAGGTTCTGGCAAGAATCTTGCCAGCAGTGACTAAGAGAGAGACCTCCATGTGATTGTCAAGGACAATCTATTCCCTTTACCTTTATAGAGCTTTAGGAAGATTCTGAAGATCACCTGGCAGGATAAGATACAGACACTGAGGTTCTTCCTTGAACTACCAAGCATTCAAACTCTGTTACAGAGATCATAACTCAGTTGGGCCAGCCATGTTGTTTGAATGTCAAATATATTTTTGCCAAAAAAGACTATTTTATGGAAAACTCATACAGGACAAGTATCACAAGGTAGTCAGAAAAAGTGACACAAGACACTCTCAAGGTCTTTCTCTCTCTCTTTTTAGTTTATTTATTTTTAATACACTTGTTTTATGAATTATGTTGGAAGAGAAAAATCAGAGTGAACAGGAAAAACCATGGGAGAGATTAAAAAACAGAAAAA
Source organism: Antechinus flavipes (assembly GCF_016432865.1). NCBI lineage: Eukaryota > Metazoa > Chordata > Mammalia > Dasyuromorphia > Dasyuridae > Antechinus > Antechinus flavipes. The sequence continues at coordinate 139,435,992 of NC_067401.1, read as the reverse complement.
AGAAGTGAACATATAGCATGTATTGATCTGGTTGCAGATGGCATTTTCTGTCCAAAGTCTATTGGGATTCTTTTGGATCGCTGAATCACTGAGAAGAACCAAGCCTTTCATAGTTGATCAAAACACATTCTTGTTGTTATTGTGTACAATGTATTCCTGATTCTGCTTGCTTTGCTCAATATCAGTTCATGTAAATCTTTCCAGACCGTTCTATAATCAGTTTGTTCATCATTTTTTATAGAACAATAATATTCCATTACCTTCATGTACCACAACTTATTTGGCCATTCCCCAATTGATGGGCATCCACCCCTTTTCCAATTCTTTGCTATCACATGAGGTCTCTCTGAAGAACTTCAGAATTGATTGTATGACATGGGAGACACTGGCACAGGACCGATCAGCATGGCATGCCCTCATTAGTGGAGGTGCTGTGCTCTATGAGCAAAACAGAATTGAATTAGCTCAGAAGAAATGAGAGATGCACAAAGTTAGAAAAGCCACTCCAAATGTTCATATGGACTATTTGTGTCTGACCTGTGGAAGAGCATTCTGAGCTACTATTGGTCTGATCAGTCACAATTAGACACACTGATTTGACTGTATCATAGTAATGTTATTTTGGTCCTCTTCAAGAACAAAGGACAAATATACATGTATATTCTGGGCCATCTCTAGTCATTTTGACTTTTGCCTTGCCATTGAGTTTTGATGACTCTGGAAGAATGAGGCTGCTAACTTTATGTTACTTTGCCTCACTGAAATTCAATTCATATGCAAGTCAAGACATCATAAATCCTCAGAAAAAAAAAGAACAAACAAAAACATATTTACATCTATATGTCTGTCTATTTGCCTACCTATCTGTCCATCTGTCCATCTGCCCATCTGGCTATCTATCTATCTTGCTTTCTGTCTATTATCTATCCATCTAACTATCCAATACCTAAAAATCTTAGTGAGGCAACTAGATGACTCAGGAGATAAAACACTGGATCTAGAATCAGGAAGTACTGAATTCAAATCTAATCTCAGACACTTAATAGTTGTATGGCCTTAGACAAGTCATTTCATCTCTGTTTGTCTCACTTTCCTCAACTATAAAATGAGGTTAATAATAAAAACTACATCCCAGGGTTGTTGTGAAGACCAAATGAAATAATATTTGTAGGGTACCTGGCACTTAATAGGCACTATATGAATGCTAGTTGTGGTTATTATTATTATTATTATTAGCATAAGGGCTTAAAACTACACTAATTCCAGAAATGACAAGCAGAATGATTTCAGAAAAACCCTGGAAAGACTTACATGAACAGATACAGAGTGAAGTAAGCAGAACCAGGAAAACAGCATACAAAGTAACACTAACTCTGTATAATAAACAACTGTGAATGACTTAGTTATTCTCAGCAATACAATGATTCAAGATAATCTCAAAGGACTCGTGATGAAGCATACTATCCATCTCCATAGAAAGAAAGTCTGAATTCAGACTGAAACATATTTTCACTTTCCTTTCCTTCCTTTTTTAATCTATAAAGAATTTTCTTGTACAAAATGACTAATGTGGAATGTTTTATATGATTGCACATGTGTAATCTAGATCAGATTGCTTGCCATCTCAGGAAGGAGGGAGAATAAGGAGGGAGAGACAAAATTTGTCAAAACTTAAAAAATTTTTTAAAAATTGTTTTAACATATGTTTTAAAATATATCTCAATTCGGTTTTGCTTACAGAGTACAGCATCTCCTCTAATGAGGGCATGCCATGCTGAGTGATCCTGTGCAGTGTTTCCCATGTCATATGTTTTAAAATATGTTTTAATATAACAAATTAGGGAAACATAAAATATTGTAGAAAAATTGCACGAGGACTTTTAGGACACTATATCTATATAGAGAGATATAATCCTGTAATATTTCATTTGAACTGCACTTTCCAATTGTCAAATGAGTGTTCAATATCTTTACTTACATATCTTGATAGCCTCTCAAATTCGCCTTGTCTGAAACCAAATAATCATCCTTTCTCCTAAACATTCCTTTTCTCCAAATTTACCTATTTCTGTTGAAAACACCATCAATGATGCAGTTACAATTTCTCAGGCATTCTTGCTTCTTCTTTTCCCCTCAATTCCCACATCTAAAACAAAGCAAAGTAGATCCAAAGCCTCCCTCACATCCAATCCCATTTCTACACTTAGACAAGCACTACTCTATTTGGACCCTTATCATTTCTTACAATAATCTCCCAATTAGTCTACTAGTTTCCAGCCTTAGTCCGCTCCACATTATTCTTCACACAGTTGCTAAATTGACTTTCTGAAAACACAGCTCCAACCCTATCTCTGTGTTGCTCAAACATTTTCAATGGCTTCCCATTGCATCTAAGATGAATAACGAACTGTTTGGTATTCAAAGTCTTTCACAATCTTTGTAGACATTCCTATTATTCCCTTTCACACACCTCATGTCCCAGACACATTGACTTATTTGTTGTTCCCCAACTTTCACACTCCATCTCCCTGAATTAAGCACCTCTGAGTCTTTGCAAAAGCTGCTTCCCATGTCTGGAAACCATTTATACCTTAATTCTACCTCTTACTTTCATCAGTTTTCTTCAAGTCTTTCTGCAAATCTGTGAGTCTTTCCTAAACTTCCCAGATGTTAATACTCTCTCCCACCTCAAATCAACTCATATTTACTTATCTATTTCCCAGTAGAATGTCATTTTTCTAAGGCAGGAAATTCTTTCAATCTCCAAAATGTTTCTCATCTCCATCCTCTTTTCCCCACTCATATTTATCATTACCTTAGATCAGGCCCCTATCACCTATATCTTAGAATATTGCAATCATCTTCTATATGGTCCTTCTCCCTCATGTCTCTTCCCTTTTTCAATCTATCTACCACACAGCTTCCAAAATGGTTTTCCTAATGTGCATAACTGACTATGTCACTCCATAAACTTCAGTGGCTCCCTATTACCCCAAGGATCAAATAGTTTAACTTTTAATCTGGCTCCATTCTAATTCTCCAACTTTAATTTATTTCATTTTTCTTCTTTAAGAAGTATCCTTAAGAAGTAGAACAGATCTTTGCACTTAGTAGACTATTAAAAATGTCTATTGACTTAACATGTTGAACTATAACCTTGTTATTCCTTGGATGTCCTGACATACCCTTGGATATTCTCACAAATAAAAGGAAGGCCATATTAGTTGGCAGCTACCCCTAGAGTGGGGACTTCATTTGGAAAGTTGGAATTCTGGGTTCCTCTAAGCAGTATAAACCTCCTAGGAAGTGTGAACCAAATCAGACTTTCCACTTCAACTCTTGTTACTAGTTAGGGTTTAGATAGCTCACAGTTGCTTGTCTCTGAATATTCTGAGATTAAACTCCCTCTTCTAGGCACTTGACCACAATGATAGACTTCTTTACAAAGTTGGAGGCAGGGAAGGAAATAAACATTTACTAAGCCCCTACTCTGTGCCAAGTACTTTTACAAATGGTTTTTCATTTGATCTTCCCAACAACCCTGGGAAGTAGTTGCTATTTTTATCCCCATTTAACACCTAAAGAAACTGAAGCTACAAATAACTGATTCAGGACCACAAACCTCGAACCAGAGAGCACATTTGAACTCAGGTCTTCCTTACTTCAAGTTTGGCTCTCCATCCACTGCACCATCTGGTCTAAGTAGGTAAGACAACTACTGTTGCTCATCTCCGTAGAAGAAAAAAACATACTGGTTTTTGAATACCTTCTTAAACTGCCTCACTCCTTCCCACCTCCCCTATTACTCATAGAGGGGAATTTGTCTTTGTAATTGGGGTCATCAGCCCCCTCCTTTCTCTCCCCTTCTAATAGACCATGTTTAGAACAATTCTTGGTTCTGAGGAACTACATGGGAGCTCTTCTAGTCATGTGTGACTCATCATTGAAGCATTTGTTCTTTTAGGTTAACAGCCTGGGAACTGAAAGATGAGTCAGAAAATGTTAAAAAAAAATAATAATCATTTTCCTTCACCTGATCTTTCTTTCCTGTTGTGAAAAGGGAAGAACTCTTTCAAGGTATTTGCCCTGAGAGTCAGATGGAAGCCAGGCTAGTTGCCCCACCTGCCTTCTGTTTGGTTTTGAGCACATGGCATCTTGAACCTGAGCCCAGTTTTGGGCTAACTCTTTTGTACTTTTCTCATCTTAGATGAATAAATATTTTGAGATTAACATGACTAGGCTTGGAGACATTGTTTGCCAGAGAACGTCAGAGAATTCTGAGAATGTCTTGTTACAACAGTGACTTTGTGGAGGGGAAAAGTTCTTCATTGGAGAAGATGATCATCAACAAGAATATTGATTGGCTCAAGCCTTGCTGGTTTGCCAGCAATTATAGACAGTGTTGATCTCAGATAAAACATAAAATGCCTAATTAGCACTCTTGTAAACTGTTTATGTTCTATTGAAGTTTGAATATCAAGTTTCCAAAAAACTCATTATGATGGCCTCAAACCCATTGATGAATTGGGGAATGTTTACCCCAAGCATGTGAAGACCTGGCAGAATGGGCAGATGAGAACAATTTGTTCCAATGGCTATGAAGGTAGCAGAAGCAGGAGCTGTGGAGTGCTTAGAACTTGGTCAGGCATCCAAGATGCCTGCAATCCACTTCATCTCAGACCATTACCAATTGTTTTGACTTTTGTCTTGCTACTGGACTTTGATGATTTTGGAAGAGAAATGAGGCTGATGACTTAATGCAACTCTCCCTCACTTAAAACCAATTCACTGGAGAGTCAAGACATTATCCTGTATTGTCAATGGTCCTCCTCAAAAATAAAGGACAAGCAACAATAGCAGTTATGTCAGGCTACTGAATCCTAGTATACATTTGTTTTCTGTCAAAAACACACATGTGAGTGTCCTGTGTTTAACATTCCTTTTGTGTGAAAGAATAAATTATCTATACATTGAATCTCTTTTTTATTATCCCTCTTTTGGGAAGGCTCTGGGTGTGAATCAATAGGTAAAACTGTTCTCAAGGTATTAAGGTGAGAAATTTAATGAATTGAAGAGTGTAGGAAAAGGATGCCCCATTTTATTAGAGACAGTCTAGCACAGGATTGAGCCTGGTCCAAAGCACATACCTGAATCCAGAACAACATACTGACACAGTACCCTCATTTCCATGAGGCTGCTCAAGAAGTCTCAAATTTAGAATTTTCTCTTATTTTCTTTCATTATTTGAGAATAAATATCTTTTCAGAAAAACCCAATCTCTGACTCAGTTTAGGAGAATCTGTGGGAATCAGATTCTGGAGACCAGAGAAGGACCAGTAGCAGCAGTAGAGAGACAAGAGGGGGACCAGTGCTTTAGTTGTTCTATAGCACTGGCCCAGTGAAGCACCTGTGATATAAGGGGCTTTGATTACATTTCTCCCTCCACCAAGGTCAGACCACTTTTATGCCTTAGGACAAGGACAGGATTCAAGAGGGTTGCTATGACATATACACACAAACACACACACTCAATTCTGATATACTTGTTTGGAAAACAAGAAATTATCCTAATGAAATTGATATATTAGGGAACAATTTGAGCATAACTTGAATTTCACATTTGCTCATGTATAATTTGTCCCCAGAAATAGTAGGAAAGCAGAATACTGCATTCAGCTGAAGCCAGTTTTGAAGGAAGGTATAAAATGTACATTATCTCAAAGATCTATCAGTTACTTCAATTAAATTTCTATTGTGTTTTACTACTCTTTTGCATTTATGACTTTTTCTATGTAAAAAACCACTCACCAAATCTAAATTTTTTATTTATTATCTGTCTCCTGGTATAGTAGGAGTTGTGGGCAGAGGAAGGCTGAACTGAACCCACACATTCCCCCTCCAGTCCTACTTTCTGCCATGGGCATGGCCTTAACTTTGACTCCCTTATCCTGGACTTGCATTTGCTAAGGCTACTCTCTCCACTATAACTGTTGACTTTAACAGCCAGGCCCTGTGGAAACCAGGGTGAAGGCCAAGCAGCAGTCCAAAGTTGAGGATGCTGCCACTATTTATGTATTTCTTAACCATTTAACATGAATAAAACTGTGCTGCTTTTAAATAAGGTTCTTGTCTTTTAAAAAAAGTTACTCCTGTTTGCACAAAAATATTTATAGAGGTAGCTAGACGGCATGATGGCTGGAGTACTGACTGTGAAGTCAGGAGGATCAGAGTTTAAAATGTGGCTTTAAATACTTAACACTTTCTAGCTGTGTGACCCCAAGCAAGTCACTTAACACCTATTGCCTTGCCAGAAAGAAAAAAAAACTCTCCATCTACTTTATACATATATATTATTGGTAATTTACTTTTACTATTGGTACTTTTATTGCTATATATATGTATATACACACACACACACACACACATGTATATGTAGTGGAATATTATTGTACTATAAGAAGGGCAAGTGGGAAAATTTCTGAAAACCTGGAAAAACTTACACAAACTGATGCAGTGATGTGAGCAGAAGCAGGAGATCATACATAGCCTTTACTCTGCCATCTTGGCTCTGCTCTCTGATAAATATATATAACTTTGTGTTGTTATTAGTTACTCTGTAATAAACTATATACCTTTACACACACATCTATCTATCTATCTATCTATCTATCTATCTATCTATCTATCTATCTATCATCTACCTATCTATTTATCTAGCTATCTAAATATCTAAACCTAGGAGATGGAGAGGTTTTTTTTTTGTTTTGTTTTGTTTTGTTTTGTTTTTGGCGAGGCAATCGGAAGTAAGTGACTTGTCTGGGATCATACAGGGAGTAAGAGTCAAGTTTCTGAAGTCAGACTTGAGCTCAAGTCCTCCTGATTCCAAGACCAGTGCTCTATCCACTGCACTATCTAGTTGCCACTGAACATCATACATAACAAAACAATATTGTATGTCAGGTATGAATGACTTAGCTATTCCCAGCAATATAATGATCCAAGACAATTCCAAAGGACTAATGATGAAAAATGCTATCCATATCCAGATATATCCATATTCAGAGAAAGGACTAGTGAAGTCTGAATGCAGATCAAAACACTATTTTTCTTTTTTCTTTTTTTTTTTTTTTGATGTTTTTTTTTTTTTTGGGTGGGAGCTGTGTTTTCTTTCACAATACAACTAATATGGAAATATGTTTTGCATGATTGCATATTTATAACCTTTATCAAAATAGTTGCTAACTTAAGGACAGGGTGTAGGGGAGGAGAGGGAAAGAATTTGGTACTCAACCTTTTTTTTTTTAACTAATTAATTTTTAATACATATTGCTTTTTGGATCACATTGAGAGAGAAAAATCAAAACAAAAGGGGAAAAAACCACGAGAAAGAAAAAAAAACAGAAAAAAGAAGTGAATGTTAACATGTATTGATTTACATTCAATCTCCACAGTTCTTTTTCTGGATGCAGATGGCATTTTCTATCCAAATTCTATTGTGATTGCCTTGAATCACTGAACAAACTTTCATATTTGATCATCAAACATTCTTTCTCTTATGGTGTAAAATGGATTCCTGATTCTGCTTGTTTTGCTCAGCATCAGCTCATGTAATCTTTCCAAGTTTTTCAAAAATCAGCTTGTTCATTTTTTTTGATAGAACAACAATATTTCATTACTTTCATATACCATTTTTAATAATACCTTTTTATTTTCAAAATATATGCAGATAGTTTTCAACATTCACCCTTGCAAAACCTTATGTTTAGAATTTTTATATCTCCCTTCCTTCCTCTACCCTCTTCCCTAGACAGCAAGTAATTCAATATATATTAAACATGTGCAATTCTTCTATACATATTTCCATATTTATAATGCTGCACAAGAAAAATCAGACCAAAAAGGAAAAACAAAAACAACAAAAAGGTGAAAATTCGATGTTGTGATCTATATTCAGTCCCCAGAGTCCTCTCACTGGGTGCAGATGGCTCTCTCCATCACAAGTCTGTTTGAATTGGCCTAAATCACCCCATGGTTGAAAAGAGCCACCTCTATCAGAATTGATCATCACATAATCTTGTTGCCACTGTTTACAATGTTCTCTTGGTTCCCCTCACTTCACTTAGCATCAGTTCATGTAAATCTCTCCAGGCCTTTCTGAAAACATCGTTTCTTATAGAACAATAATATTCTATAGCATACATATACCACAGTTTGTTTAGCCTTTCTCCAATTGATGGGCATCCACTCAGTTTCCAGTTCCTTGCCACTACAAAAAGGGCTGCTAGAAACATTTTAGCATATCTGGGCTCTTTTCCCTTTTTCATAATATAAACCCAGTAGAGATGCTGCTGGATCAAAGAAAGGGTTTGCACAGTTTGATAGCCCTTTGAGCATATGGAAGTCAACATTTTAAAAACTGAATGTTAAAAAATTGTTCTATGTATAATTGGGAAAAATAAAACATTATTAAAAATTAAAAATGTGTGATTGATTAAATTTTTGAGTATTGTTCCTCAAGTTCCACTTTCTCCATAAACCCTGTGGGTTTTAACTGTATAAAAGTGATGAACCTCTACTGGCTGAGCCTTTGAGAACCTAGGGTCCTCTTCACACACCAGGGCTATAGACTGATAATTCAGGTTTTAAAATAGTTTAAATAGTTTAGTTTAGTTTAAAATAGTTTAAATTTTTAGTTTAATAAGTTTAAATAGTTTAAACTTTTAGTTTAAATAGTTTAAAAAGAAAGAAAGAAAAGAAAAGAAATCCATAAATATGACTTGGGCTAGATCTCTGTCAGCTAGTTAAGACAACTTATAAAGCTTGAGAATGACTACATCTATGTCCCTATCTCGAGGAAGTTGCCTGAAAAGATATAGATAAGTTATATCCAGCTACTAGGGGAAGAACATATACCTCCATGTCATTACTTTGATTTCCCTTTCCATATGTCACTATTGACTCAAAGGGTCAAGTGCTTGAGACTCTCCTTATTGGTAGAGATTGATTATTCAATACTCTGAACCTGGGTAAGGGGCTGAGAACTTGAAAGAAGAAAGATGCTGGTCTTCTGACTTCTACATTTGAGAAAACAAATGTGGACTTTTCAGAATTTTTTCAGACCCCTACAGGGTGAGAAGAAGCTGACACGGGAGGAGCCCACAGCTCCATCATGTCCCAGGTCCCTGCTTATTACACTAGAAACTTTGGGGAATTTCCCCTCTATAGTGAGCTGAATTATTTTATTCTCAATGGGAGAGTTCATTCACTCTGTGTACTATCTGGCATATAGTCTCCTGTGTATATTTTCTCTGATTTCTGTTAGCCATCTGTTTGGATTAATGGGTTTATCTGCAATTTGCTGTGTGTTTTCATTGTAGAACTACCATCTGGCAGAAAGGAAGTCAACCTTAGATCTATAGGTTGGGGCACTCCTCACTCCTTTTGTATGAAGGAATAGTGATCAGGAGCATACTTTGAACTTAATTGGTATTTCTCCCATTAAGTAAGTGCTGCAGTGGATAGAGTTTAGGACTGGACTAAGGAAGATTCATCTTTCTGAGTTCAAAACTGGCTTCAGACACTTACTAGCTGTGTAAACTTAGGTAAGTCACTAAACCCTGTTTACCTCAGTTTCCTCATCTGAAAAATGATCTGGAATAGGAAATGACAAACCACATTGGTATCTTTTAAATGGGGTTATGAAAATTCAGACACAGCTGAAAAACTACAATAGCATTAGAATTAGCATTAGGGTATTTAAAGGAACATATAGACATATAATTCTAGTTTGGAATCCCTTTCTCTGAGGAAAGCAGAATAGCCAGCCTCTGACCATAGCCTTCTGCTTCTCTTCCTGGCAGGAATCAAAATCTCCCCTTGAGAAGAGTAGGAGGAAGAAGGTCCAGAGATATTTATGCATGTCTTTTTGTGAGTTATAATTAGACAAAGCTATGTGGAAATATATGGCCATCATAGGCATGATGAAATAACATTATATACCCCTCCCTCCCTCATTGCTCCCCACACACACATATACTGTCTCTTGTGGTTTTCATAAAACTTCTGGGAGGTAGGTGCTATTCCTTGTCACATTTTGTATTTAAGAAAACTCTGAATGAAATGCATTAAGTGACTTGGTTAGGGTCACACAACTAGCAATCTTCTGAGAGCAGATTCAAAGTCAGAACTTCTTGACTCTCAGTATCACCCATTTAATGTCTTTCACCTTCAAACATCCCTCTTCTCCCTCTGCTTATTCCACAGCTTTTGGATACTGTGAGGAGACTATTGACCCTAGGATGGTCTGAGAAAGGAAGAGAATGTAAAATTTTCAGAGAGAGTTTTTCCTCAGGTCTTCATCTTAGCTTTGCTACTCATCAACTGTGCAAGTCATTTAACTTCCCCAGGTCTCAGCTTCCTCATTTATAAAATAAGGGTTGGACCTAGAGGGTTTTTCAGGCCCTTTCAGACAGAGTGAAGAGTCAAGGATGATATCTTGGTTTCCAGCTTGTATTGACTGAAAGGATAGTGGTCTCTTTGACAGCAATAGGGAAGTTAGGAAGAAAATAGGATTTGGTTTTGGATGTCTTAAGTTTAAGATGTCTACAAGACACCTAGGTTGAGATGGTCAAGAGGCATTTGGAGAGGAGAAATTAAGTTAGGAAACAGGTTAGGACTAGATAAATCTTAGAATCTCCAATATCTAGATGATAATTGAATCCATGGGAACTTTGTCATGAAAACTTAGAGAGAAGAGGGTATTAAGGAGAAGAGGGTGATTGACTATTAAAGACTACAGAGAGGACAAGAAAAATGAGTATTGAGAAAAAGTCATTAGCTTTGGTAATTAGGAGGTAGCTATGCTGTGCAAGGAATAGAGCACGGATCCTGAAGTCAGAAGGACCCAAGTTCAAGTTCAGTCTCAGACACATGCTAGCTGTGCGACTCTGGGCAAGTCACTTAACCTCCATTGCCTTCTTCTCACCCACCCCTTTCCCCAAATAGAGATCATTGCTAACTTTGGAGAGAACCATTTCAATTGAATGATTAGGTTGGAAGCCAGAAAGTAGAGAGTTAAAAAGAAAGAAAAATGAAATGAAATAGAGGCATTGATTGAAAATGGCCTTTAATCACAAAAGTGAGAAGAGACAAATGATGAGAATTGTTAGAATTGAAGAGATCAAATGAGGATTTTCTGAGGATGGAAGAGATGTGCATATACTTGGTCCTTAGGAAGCAGCCAGTAGAGAGGGAGAAATTGAAGATTAGTGAAAGAATGGGGATGATAGAGGGGACAATCTGTAGAAGGGTTTGCTTTGGCAAAGAAAAGAGCTTTCTTTTCCTATCAGACAGAGGTGAAGGAAGCAAAAGTATGGAAGGCATCTGAGTAGTGGGAAATAAGGAAGAAGAAAGAAGATAGAGAGACTGGGACAGAAAGAAAGGGGACCCTAAAGAATTTAAATTCACTGAGGTCAGACTGTCTTGCTTTTGTCTATAAAGTCTCTAGTGCTTAGCATAGTGCCTTGCACATAGTAGGTACAAGGTCCCACTCTCCTTGAATTCAATTTGAGAGACATGGAGAGGGGAAAGACCAAATGACAGAGGAGACTAAAATGGCAAAGTGGAAAAACTGAGAGAATAATGAAGAGAAGAAGCTGAAGAACAGAGAGAGAAGTGCAGATTTAAAGACAGAGGGGAAAGGAGACTGAAGGGATAGAGGAGGAACACTAGACAGAGAGGGAAAAGGTGAAGATCAAGAGGGAATAACTAGGAGATTGTAATTGGAGATACTGGGAGAAAGAAGTTGGTTGGATGGGCTGACATTTGGAAAAGTAGAGGATGTTGATGCTCTGACCTCTTGAGACTGGGATTGGCACTCCAACCAAGTGTGAGTTGTGGGTGCCAGTTTCCTTCCTAGTTCTGGGTGGGTGGAATAGAGGAAAATTGATGAAGAGGGTGGAAAGGCCAGCTGTTTCTGTGGCCCGCCCTGTTTTCTTCACTTCATTTGTATCCAGCCTCCCAATATGTCCCCGAGCCACCTATCTCACTACCAGTGATTGTCCATTCAGGGCTTGTTTCTTCCAGGTAGCTAGATTGTAAAGATATAGTGCTCATAGGGAATTAGAGGGTGAGGAAGGAGGTATCAAGGGGGAACATCTGTCTGATCCCCTCATTTGAGCCTGGAGTTCTTCCTGGGAATAGTATTGATGCATTCTTCTCTAGTGCTGGGAGATGTGACTGGCAGAGCATCTGGGAACTGTCCAAAGGATGTGTCTTTCGGCATCGTGCTCAGCGTAGTTCTTCTCCAGATGCTGATTTTAAGAACTACCAAGCCTGTTCCCTGGGGTAATTGATGACCACTTAGGTCTCTGTTAATGGTATTCACCAGAAGATGGAAATACCTCCGATTTGCCCTCTACTCTTTGACCTTGTAAGGTAGCACTGAATTGGGTCAACATTTAATCCTGGGAAATAATAGACACAGGGGAAAAGAACAAGGAGGGAGAGAGAAAAGGGGGTGGGGGTGGGGAGAAGGATAATCTAGAATTCCAAATGGGTTTCATAGACAGGTATAAGTGACCCTGAAGTCCAGTTAAGACAGTTAAGAAATCTGAAGCACAAGGAAGAATTGACTTTCTAGACATGAATATTTAGGATTTGAACTCATGTTTTCTGACTAAATTTAGTATTCTTTGTTTACACTTCACTGTGACTTTGCTACTGATGGAAAAAAGAGAAGGGGAGACTGAGGGGCAGAAAAAGAAAGAAATGGACACATAAGAGAGAATCGCGGGACAGCTAGGGGAGGGCTGCAACTATGAGAAATGGGAGAAAGAAGGAGTTTTCCTGGGTGGGTGGATGCCTGCTAATACCAGCTGACATCTTACAGACATGCATTTTCTCTGACCGCAGATAGAGTGGGTGGAAAGTTCAAAGGCTCCCTGCCCTTCGGCTCCTCTTAGTTCAAGTCCATACTCTGAGTGCAGGCCATGAGTGAGGGGATTTACCGAGCTACCCCTAGGCAGTGTGAACCCAGTGCAGGGTTCCTTGTATCCTCTCACTCGGGGCCCCTGGCTGTTTACCCCCACCCCCAACGCCGCCCTTTGGGAACTTTAGCCTTTCTTGCAACTGCCTGGATCAGTGGCTCACCCAGACATCCTGAAACTGACTTTTTTTTGGGGGGGGGAGGGGAAGGAGGGATAAAGGCCTGATTTCCCACCCCCACTCCCATCCTAGGATCAGAAAAAAAAAAAAAAAAGCCAGCTCACCACCTCCCCGCCGGAGGGGCTGGAAAGGAGTAGTGAGCCGGGCTGAGACATAATTAAAATGCCAGAGGTTAGGAGGTGAAGTTACAATGGAAAGAATGAAGCTGAGCGCTGTTGGGCCGCCGGTCCCCAGTTCTCCGATCTTTCTGCCAAGCCCACATTTGATTTTTATTTCGGGAGCCGCCAGCACAGCACTTGGGAGGGAACAGAGAAACCTCATTCTCTCCCATTAACTGCCTCCTCCCCCACTCCCCCTCTCCGTCCCCCCACTACTCCGAGCCTTCCTGCTGGCTCGCAGGTCCAGGGCTGGGGCCCCCGAAAGGGGAGTGGGGCATCCTTAAGGAAAAAGAGATCCTATACCTTCTTCCTCCCCCTCCCCTTTTCCCACTCTCCTTCAGTGGTCCACAGTGATAGGAATGGAGGACCCGCACCCCAATTCTCCGACCATTACGTTGTAGCATTGCCAGCTGACTTGGCGCTGAAGTGAGAGTGTGGATGAAACTGAGAGAGTAGATGGGGGCTGGGATGGAGTCACTGCTCCGGGCAATAAGCCTGAGAAAGAATGAAGGATGATCCCCTATTTATTACTGTGTATCTCCGCCCGTATTTCATTGATTTAAAGAAAAAGATCAAAATCCTCACCACTCCCTCCCCCAAGCCCAGCCCAATCCAGACTCATTTAACCTCGCTCGAGTCAGCCCCACTTTTGCCTCTGTCTCTGCCTCTTGAACCCCAAGGACCTTTCTAGTTTCTGCCAACGTGGAAAGAGTACTGGAGTGAATGTCAGGAGATCTGTCCAGCACCCGTTGTTGTGACATTCTCTGCAAATCATCCTTTCTTTCTCCGAACTTTCCTCTTCTCATTTGTAAAATGAAGTGTTTGGATTAGCTGGTCTTGGGAGGTCTCATTCAGATCTGATTTCTACAAAGGGTTGAAGAGGGTGAAGACCCTGGGTAGGGAGTTTGGATGGAGAGGTAGCTCCAAAAGGGAAGGGATGACAGAAGGACCAAAGAAGAGACAAACAAGAAGGACTGATTTCCCCCAAAGAGAAAGAAACTGAATAATAAAAATAAAGGAAGGGAAAAAAAATAAAGGAGAGAAAAGAGTAGAAGGAATAATAACTTACATTTATTTAGTTTTTTATAAAGTTGTTTCTTCACAATTCTGTAAAGTAGGTAGTATTGTTATTTGGTTTTGCTTGGTTTGTTTGTGAATGGGATTTGTGATTTCATTTGGTATAGATGAGCCTATCAAGGCATTTCCTGTACTGTGTAAGATCATCTGAAATTTGAGTATCAGAGAATAAATGAGTATATTGAGAGATTAAGTAATTTCTCCAGCTCCTGTGATCAGTGTGTGTAAGGGCAGTATTTCAATCCAGATCATCCTAATTCTGAGGCCAGATCTCTATCCAATAGGAAAAGTTGCCCCTCAGTACAGGTATTATATTTCTATTTTACAAATGAGGAAATTCAAGATGAGGAAAAGAAAGTTAAGTGACTTGCACACAGAAATAGAAAATCCCAGATCTGGGTCCAAATCTAGTTCTTTTCACAATTACACTATTACAAAATAGTGAAGGGAGGAAGAAAAAAGGGAAGAAAGGAAGGAGAGAGAAGTTGGGAAGAAAAAAAGGCAGGTCATATTGAAGGTTATAGCTGAGTTGGGGTAAGACATTTGGGGCTATACTTGGACAAGAGTAGGAAGGGAACTTTGAATAAGAAGGGAATTCTCCTACAAACTTTCTCTCTGATTTGCCCCTCCCACATAACACTGGTTCTATTTCTCCTCGTATGGTCTGTTTCTTATCTCAATCTGCTGATCTGATCCCACCATGAAGCATAAGAGAAAGAACGTGTAGAGATAGAGCTAAGTTCTGCTATTCACTAGCTGTGTGTCTCTGACCAAGTTCTTTAACTTTTTTGAGTCATAGTTGCCTCATTTATAAAAAGGTTACTATTGTGTGACATCCAACTCTTTGTGACCTCATTTGGGGTTTTCTTGGCAGAGATGTTGGAGTGGTTTGCTAGTTTCTTTTTCAGCTCATTTTATAGATGAAGAAACTGATTTCTAAGTGATTTGCCCAGCTTCTCATAACTGATAAGTGTCCGAGAGATTTAAACTCAGGTTTTTCTGATTCCAGATTGCAATTTATAAAAAGGGATTTTATCTGACTTTTGGTCCTTAAGGTTCTGTTCCAAAAATTCTACGACTCCTTTCAATTATGCTTACCTTTAGGGTATTTAGCTTATTTTCCAGAAAAGAAAACTGAGTTTGTAAGAATATTTGAACCAAACCCTCCAGATAGTTCTGGAGGAACAGACATTAAGAAATCCAGGAACCACCTTTATCCAGCCACTATTTGTGCCCATGGTAGGGATGGGGGGAGGGCAAGCATTTCTTCTAAATTCTTCCCACTGTTTTCCTATCTCAAGCATACTTGTCTCTAAGATTCAATTCAACAATAATTTATTTTCTTGACATCTTTTGTTTTTATATCACCTATATTTCCCAAAGTGCCTTCTTCCCTCCCTATCTCCTTCTTCCCCAGAGCATATTATATATATATAATTGTACATATGTAATATATAATAAAAATAAAACAGTGGACAGTGAAGGGGAGATAGAAGAAATTGTTCACTAAAACTAACATATTTTAAAAATCTGACAATATATGTAGTATTTTGAGTCCAAGCTTCCCATCTCTGAACAAGCAACCTTCTCATATCTTTTATATGAAACTAAGCTTGGTTATTATAATTTTTCAGTATTCAGTTTTTACAATTCTTGTTCTTTCCATTTACATTGTGATGAACATTGTACATAGACATTCATATATTTTTGGTTCTGTTTACTATGCTTTATGTGTTCTTCCCAGATGTTTCCGTTTTCATCATATTTATGGTGTCTTATAGCACTGTGATGATTTATTCTATCCACATAGCACAACTTCTTTAGCTATTTCTTAATTGATGATATTAATTAAATATTCTGTCAATGGAACATGTTTCCAGTTCTTTGCTACCACTAAAAGCACTGATATAAATATTAGGGTATAATTATGGAGCCTTTCTTTTTGTCAAAAACTTCTTTGGGCATAAACGTAAAGGAGCAATTTCTGGGTCAAATGATAAAGATATTTTAGTCATTTTCTTCAAATAATTCTGAATTTCTTCCCCAAATGGGTGAACCAACGCATAGCTCTCCAACAATGCATTTTCCACACCCCTTTCAACATTGACTATTCCCAACTTTTGTCATTTTTGCCTATTTGCAAGGTGTGAGGTGAAATCTCAGGGTTTTTCTGATTTGCAGCCTTCTTAATGATACAGAACATTCTTTCATATGGTTGTTAACCGTTTGCAATTATTGTATTTCAGGCAGACATTCATTAAGCTCCTACTAAGTGCAGGCTCTTTTCCAAAAGTTTTAGAGGTTCTGCTCCCAAGACAGCTATAGGTAGATGGGGCAGTAGCCAGCCCCTAACAAAAGGCACAAAATTTCGAGTCCTCCTTCTCTCTTTCCCTGGGCCTGAGTGGGAATAGGGAGCCAGGGGAGTGGGCTGGGGCCGACTCATACTCATATTTTCCCTCCCTCTTTCTCTGCCTCACATAATTCAGTCCAGATGGTTTCTCCATCTGAAAGCAGAGACATAAGATTCCAGAACGAAAGTCGGTCTGCATTTTGTTCAGTGCTGAGGTGGGGCAGGCAGGGAAGGGGAGGGAGGAGGGAAAGGAGGGAGGAGGTTGTGGCTGGGAATGGGGGGGGGGGTGGAATCAAAACTGTCTGGGAAGGGAGGGAGGCTAGGCGGGTGGATGGATGGGTGGCAGCTTCTTTGGCTCTAAGGGAGCAAAAAGGAATGAGGTGAGACATCTGGAGAGAGTTTCTGATGGTCAAGTTTGGGAGATCCTGGAGGTGGGTGACTTAGAGAGACAAAGCAGTTTCTGTGGAGATGATTTTTGGGTGGTTAGAGATGGTTGAAATAATTTCATGATTTTCTCGTAGGTCCTGGGATATACATTTTTGAGGTTCCTAAACCCTTGGGTGACTATAGATTCCCTGAGGCCATTATTTTGATTTTCTAATGTCTTCCCTAGGGAAATCTCCGCACCTTAGGGTCCTCTTGCATGGTGATCAAGCCTTTCTTTTCTAATTAACTTCAGTCCTAGACATAGCATATAAACTTGAAGGGATCATGGAGACTATTCTGTCCACCTTCTTATTTTACAAAGAAGGAAACTGAGACCAAAGAGAGAAATTGGTCATAAGTTAGTAGTAAAAGCAAGACAATAATTTAGGCTTTCTGACACCCAGTTCCTTATGCTTTCTACTACACCAGTCTCCCAGCGTAGTTTCAGCCAGGTTCCTTCGAGGAGATGAGGAACAGCTGGTCAACACATGTTTCCTAATCGCTCTTCAGAGACAGATCTCAGGGACAAATTTAAGTGGGTTCCATGGTCTCAGGAGTCTAAGCCCCAGCAGTTCTCCAGGGCCCCTTTCCTCTCCCCACTCCCACCTAACCTATAAAGCACTCCACCCCCTAATCCCCATTCTCCCCTCCCCCACACCACCCCCCTTCATCTCCAGAGATTCCAACATAGAACTCCGGGTTTGGATGGAGCTGGGACTGAGAGCCACGTAGAAGTAGTAGACTGAGCCAGAAAAGGAGGAGGACAGAAGGAGGAGGGAGCCCCAGCCTTTCCTCTTCCAGTCCATACCCTCCCCCTCCAGAGCCTGCAACTCAGCCACGTTCCCCCTGGCTTTAAACTCTAAGTGAGTTTCGATTTTTCCACCAGAGGTGCCAAGAGAAGAATGAGAAACAAACCTGGTTCTCCAGCTCTTTGGGATAAGGGGCCCCTGAGGGAGATGGGAAGAAAATGGGGAGATTTAACTTCACTTTCCCATCCCTTCTCAGAACCCTTCATCTCCTATTTCCCCTAGAAGTTTAGTTCTTCCCTTATATCCTCTCTTTCTCTTAGATGAAAGAAATCATAGCAGGTAGTTGGACTTGGTGCAGGTTGGGATGAAATCTAGGTCTCAGGCTTCTCCCCTGAAGGGGCACGGGTGGGGGGGGGATGGAGAGAGGGTGAAAAGAAATGCCATTCCTTTAAATTTCCAAGATCTCTGCCACACTATCCTCTGAGTGAACCACAAATCCTGGACTGATTTGGGAGCCTCCCAGTGGAGAAGTAGGAAAGTGAAGAGTTTGGGTGATTATGTGTGTTAGACAGGAGAGACACAGCAGCAAAATATTCTTCCCACTCCCCCACCCCACCCCCATCCCCAGAAAGTGAACATAGGTATTCTGCTGCTGGGATTTCCAGGGGGTAGTTTGGGAAAAAAGAAGGGAGGGAACTCAGCTACCAAAAGATTTGGCTTCAGTGTTTCTAAAGGATGATGTCAGTGTGGACAACAGAAGCCATGATGTCATCCCATCTACAGAAGAGCTCTCTTCCACTGAAAGAGGATTGAGTTTCTTAGCCTCTACCCCTCACCCATAAAAGAGAAATCTAAATCTGTCTCAGAAGATTGGAGAGAGAGGATTTGGACGTTTTAAAGAAAGGGAAATGTTGACACAATGTCACATATTTGGGAACTTTTCCATAAGGAGTAAAATTGGAATTAAACTTGAGGGATATGTACCTATAATCCCAGCTATTGGGAAAGTCATAGCGGGTGGATCAATTGGGTTCAGGAGTTCTGAGATATAGTAGTATTAAAATCCACAGGGTATTAGCACTCAGTACAATACTAATGTGGTGAGCTCTTAAGAGCAGGGAATGAAAGACGCTGGGTAATCCAGGTCAGAAATGGAGGAGATCAAAACTTCCTTACTAATTAGGATTGGGCCTATGTGTTGCCACTATGCTTCTAGCTGGCATGAGATAGATTCCATCTCAAAAAAAAAAAAAAGGAAAGAAAAAGAAAGGGAAAGAGGGGAAAAAGAAAGAAAAGAAGGAAGGAGGGATGGAAGGAAGGAAGGAAAGGTGAAAGGGAGGGAGACTAAAGTTGTATTGTTTGAGGAGAAAGCTTTTTTTATTCCACAGGATAGTGATGAAGATTACAGGCAGAGAAGTATTTAGGCCTCCTCAGAGGAAGAAGATACAAGTTATATCCATGCTGAGGACTTAATTTAGTCATTCATTAACTTAACAAGAACATGTCTTTTTTTTTTTTTTAAAAGAAGTACAAGTTTATTATTGTTCAGAATCTTGATGTAAATAAGACATAAGGGAAAAGGAAATTCATAGTACAAAAGTAATACACCATTAACAAACACAGTGGTCACTACAACAAACAAAAAACATGTAACATCACCACTCCAAGGAAGCACCAACATCTGAATTCCTTGGCTGGAACACTCAGGACATCTTTCTTGAATACAGTAATTGCCTCTTAACTAGCACTACTGAAAGTCTCTCTCATTCTTCCTTCTCTCTCCAATTTGTCTTCTACACAGCTGCCAAAACAATCTTCCTAATGTAATGATGTTCCACAATCAAAAACTTTCAGTGGCTCACTATTTCATATATAATGACTCTAAATGCAGTTATTCTATCTACCATACCATTTAGTTACCCAGCTACTTTATTACACTCTTGTTATTTCTTCTTTGATTTCTAGAGGTATGGTGTAGAAATCAATTAGTCGATGACCAATCACACCCTCTATATATAGAGGGAACTTTCTGTCTTTGACTTCCTTGAAGTACATGCCCAGCAGTACTATCTCTGAGTGAAAAAGTATAAATAGTTTAGTAGTTTATCTTGCATAATTCAAAATTGTTTTCCCAGAATGACTAGACCAATTTACAACAACAACCCAATAGTGTATCAGTGTGCTTATCTTTCTACAGCCTTTCCAAATCTGACCATTTGTCCTTTGTCATCTTAACCAAGCTAGATGTAACATGAAACTTTAAATACTCAAATGGATCTTGGATCTTATTGTTATGGCTTTCCCATTAAACTGTAAAGATTGAAATTGACCTATATCGACCCACTCATGTCATGTTCTCTCAAAAGTCTGCCTTAGAGACTTTTGGGCTTCCTCACTTTCTCCTGACATGATTCACACATCAGTGGCACAACAGGTTGTTCACCAGCCATTCTTTGACCTCATCATATGATCAGCCCATCATCTGTTTTGATCATATAATACTTGACACCATTTACTCCAGTTCTTCTTTACAATTCCTTATTTTATGTATTGCAACCTGTTTACACGTGCCAGTTGCCTCTTCATTGTGGCCCTGAATGGTACTCATGTTTAATTCTTCGATGACCTCATATGGTGGCAACTCATTTAATTCTATGACTTGCCAACATATAACAATACTAGCTAAATATTGATATTTAAAAAGATAAACTTTTATTTTGGGGGGAGATGTTTGGAGTTATCAAAGGAGTTTTCCAATTTCTCAATTACAATTTAGCTTCCTCTAACTTCTCTTTAATTCTTGGCCAATTTATTGTTCATGTTTGTCTAAGATACATACTCTCTGTCTCTGTCTCTTTCTCTTTTTGTCTCTGTCTTTCTCTTTCTCTCACTATGTCTTTGTCTCTGTCTCTTTTTGTCTGCCTCTGTTTCTCTCCATTTTCCTTTCCTTTCCTCTCCCTCTCCTTTCCTCTCTCTCCCTGTTTTCTTTTCTCCTCTCCCTTTCTTTCCTTCCTTCCTTCTTTCCTTCCTGTCCTTCCATCTTTCTCTCTGTCTTCTTCCTTCTTCCTTTCCATTCCCTCTTTCTCTCTTCTTTCTTCCCTCTCTCCTTCTATGTAGTTGGAAGTGAAAGGAGATTATTGAAAGTCAATATGAAAGAGAGGCGTGACCCTGGAAGAAAGATTGTTACAAGGTTGAGGTTCAAAATAACCTGAGGTTGGTGTTGAGTGCACCAAAATAATAAGTATGTTCTGTTATGCTGAGGGCAAGAGGAAGGTAGAATTGACTATTTGTATCTTATGCAAGGAATAATAGGGAGCTATTAATTATTTTTGAGTGTGTATGTGTGTGTGGTATAACATAGTTAGACCTGTATTTTTTTACCTCAATTCTAAGAAGTACATTTAATAAGCTTGGATAATTTCCTTCCTCTATCCTTCCCATATCTCTCTGATCTGCAGTTAGTCAGACCAGCTCCATGAGAAACATTGTCTTGTCCTTTTAGATAAATTAACTTAATTCAGCAAACATTTATTGGGAGGGGGGAATTGTGGGGTAATGGAATAAGCATTTGACCTAAAGTTCAAGACCACCAATTTTCTCTGTATCCTCAGAGTTTAGCACAGTGTATGGCATAGTGTGTGTGTGTGTGTGTGTGTGTGTGTGTGTGTATTACACAAGTACATATAAAGATATAGAGAGATAAAATGGCTAATTGGAATACATGCTATCAAAAGCCATTCTCCAATAGATAATTGTAGATCTGTATTTTTTTCTTTGAAACTAATTTGTTAGCTATTCAAAGGACAGAATTAGAAATGAGAGAAACTGGAAACAGGGAATCCAATAAGGTGGCTATTACAACAGTACAGTAAAAAAAATCTAATTAAAAAATCTAATCAGATATTATGCTAGACACTGGTTCTAAAGGACAAGACAGTCAAGAAGTTTATATTTTATTGGTAGCAAAACAATCTGTACATACAGAAAATTCAATTCAAAACAGCAACAAAGAAGATTCAAAGTAATTTCCAAGACATGGACAATGTGTGTGTGGGTATGGAAAATGGAGCTTAGTGTAATTGTCCCATAAGAGATGGCACATGAGTTGACTTTAGAGAAAGCTAGGAATTTTGAGAAGTGAGAGTGGGGAGAGAGAAAAAAGGAGAAAGAAAGAGAGACAGAGACAGAGACAGAGAGAGACAGAGAGACAGAGAGAGAGAAAGAGACAAAGATAGAGACAGAGACAGAGAGACAGAGGGAAAGACAGAAACAGAGGCAGAGAGACAGACAGAGAGACATGGAGAAAGATACACACACACACACATATACAGGCAGAGAGAAACAGACACAGAGAGACAGACAAAGCTGGGATGGTGGGGAGGAGCTCTCCAGGCATGAGAGCTACCCTGTGCAAAATCATTAAGAGCAGCAATGGAATGTTGTGTGGTAGCTGCACCAAGTATCTGAGTTCATCTCAATAGCAGAGCATTTTGAGGAACATAAGGGAAATAAGCTGGAAAGATAGTTTGGAGATTAAGGCCTCAAAAAGCCAAATAGAGGCATTATGTATTTAATCCTAAAGTCAAAGAGATTAAAGAGATTTAATCCTATATGAATAGGAGACAGACATAATCAAATCTACACTTGAGGGATATCAATTTGGCAGTTGTGTGGAGCATGGGTTGAAAAGGGGAAAGTCAAGGTAGAGAGAGTATTTAGGATAAAGGGGATGCATGTAGATTGTCGAAGTAGAACAAGAATTGGCAACTAATTCGATATGAAGAGAGTAGCGCAAAGATTTGAGGATGACTCTAAGACTATGAACTTGAGTGACTGAAAAATGATTATATCCTCAACTGAAAAAGGAGAAGGGAAGAGTTTTAGAGAAAAGATAAATCCTATTTGAATTTTAAATTAATAATCATAGCTAGCTTTATAATATAGTACATTGAGGTTCATAATGTGCTTTACAAATATCTCATT
The DNA here is from genome assembly GCF_016432865.1 of Antechinus flavipes. NCBI lineage: Eukaryota > Metazoa > Chordata > Mammalia > Dasyuromorphia > Dasyuridae > Antechinus > Antechinus flavipes. Next base: position 139,413,085 of record NC_067401.1, on the reverse strand, counting down.
TTATCCTCATAATAGATGCTATTATTTAATCCTCATTTTACAGATGAGTAAACTGAGGCTGAGAGAAGTTAAGTAACTTGCATAGGATGACACAGTTGGTAAGTGTCTTTAGGCTGGATTTGAACACATGTCTTCCTGACCCCAAGTTCAGTGCTTTATCCCATGAGCCATTTAGCTGACTTTAGATACCTATTTGGAGATGCTCAATAGGCAGGTGATGGGATTGGAATTCAGGAAAGAGTATAGATGAGATTATGTACATATGTGTAAAAATGATAGCTGAAGTGAATTTAGGATTATCTATCTGTGCCGAGGTTAACAGACTTATGAAGTGGGATGTAAAAAGTATTAGCCAAATTTGAGGGGTTAAAAAAGGGATGTAGAAACCAAATTATTAAAAACAAAAAAGGGGGAAGTTATGAGAAATGAATGGGCATTTGGTTTCCATAGTTAAGAAAATCAAATTGGAGAAATAAAACTTAATTAGAAAACTGAAACCCACAAGGACATCAAGGAATAATCAAGGGTGGAGGTTTAGCTTCTCCCTGAAGCATGTAAGCTCCTTGGGTGCAGGGACTGACTTTTGTAATCAGGGGTAGTGAAAAGAATCTTTTGTTCTTTGCCCTTAGCCCTCTGTTACCTCCCCCCTTCTAGAATGGAAGGTCCTTGGGATCAGGGACTGGCTATAAGGAGTCATAGCCAGTGGAGGGGCTATGAGGAGTGAAGTGTAACTTCTGTAATATCCAATTAATGAGGAATAAGGAGAGGAACTTGTGTTTCAGGGTAGGAAATAAAATTCTGTCTTTGGAGTCCCAAAGGTGTGTCTACTCACTTAGGCACCCATTCCTGCAAAAATGTAAAATAAATCTTTCCTGCATTCAAAAAAAAGGAAGAAAGAAAAAAAAATAATAGCTGAACCTATAGGAGCTGATGATTATATTAAGAGAAAGTTGTTGTTGTTTATCCTTCATTCTTGAAGAAGACCATGATATCAAGGAGAGAGGAAAAATATAGAATGGTACCTTTAGGGAATAGTAGGATCAAGTAAAGATGCTGATTTTTTTTTTTAAGAATCTTTGTGGGGGCAGCCAGATGATAGAGTAGATAGAGGATTGTTCTGGAGTTAGGAGGATCTGAGTTCATCTTCAGCCTTAGACACTTAATACTTACCAACTGTGTGTCCCTAGACAAGTCATTTAATTCTGATTGCCTTGGAAAAAAGAAAACCAAAGAAGAAAGAAGAAAAGGAAGAAGAAGAAGAAGGAGAGGAGGAAGGGGAGGAAGAAGAGGGGAAGAAGAGAAAGGAGGAAAAAGGAAGAAGAAGAAGAAGAAGAAGAAGAAGAAGAAGAAGAAGAAGAAGAAGAAGAAGAAGAAGAAGAAGAAGAAGAAGAAAGAGGAGGAGGAGGAGGAGGAGGAGGAGGAGAAGGAGGAGAAGGAAAAGGAGAAGGAGAAGGAGAAGGAGAAGGAGAAGGAGAAGAAGGAGAAGGAGAAGGAGAAGGAGAAGGAGATGTGTGGGGCTCAAAGGGAGATAGAATAAACAATTTCTATCCACTCTCTCTTCTCTGAGGGAGACTAATTTTTGACAAGAGGGGAACAAGAAGTTGAAGCTCAGACTACTACTCTACTCTGCTTAGAGAGAGAGGTACCAGACTAAAAGTTTATCTATCTGCTCCCTTAATTATTGTTTAGAGATTCAATCTAACATCTGCATTTTGGGGAAAGAAGGACCCTACGCTCTATAGCTTGATTCCTCCCCTTAATACCAGTTCTACAATGAACACACATAGTAAATAGCAAAGAAATCCATTTATCCAAGTCATAATAAAAATGGAAATCAGAGATATACATAGATTAATATACATATAATATCTATGTATATTATATAACTGACAATAGAAAGTGAAAGAGCTGTTCCATTGGGAGTGAGGTAACTCAGCTCAACTAAGAGTGATTGTTCTGCATCTTACCCAAGAGGAAACTTCCCAAAATCTCTAGAGTAGCAAGCTGGAAATAGGGACACAATGGAGATTACCCATTCCTCTCATGTCTTCCTAGAATCTTGTCCTTCAGCTACCTGAAGTGGACTTCTTCCATCTTTTTTTCTGAAAGATGAAAGTTGACGACATTGAAAGAAAACTTGAAGTCTGACTAGTTCCAAAGAGAGAGGCATAGTGAGTGGGAGGAGAAGAGAATATTGCTGATATTCTCTATTATCTGAAAGCTCTGCAATGGCTTTGGAAAAGAGATTGCAATAGAATCATAGATTTGATGCAACAAAGAACCGTAGGGATAAATGGATAAGTCCAACCTCCTTGTTTTACAGATGAGGAAACTGAAGCTCAGGGACTTTGAGTGATTTTATTAAAGTCATCTTCCTATGTTCAATTGGGGAATGGCTGAATAAATTGTAATATATAAAGATTAATTAATACATATTATTGTTCTACTAAAAAAATGATGAACAAGCTGATTTTAGAAAGGCCCGGAAAGGTTTACATGAACTAATATTGAGCGAAACAAGCAGAACCAAAAATACATTGTATATAATAACAGCAAGAATGTGACATGATCAACTATGAAAGACTTGATTCTTCTCAGTGGTTCAGTGATCCAAAGCAATCCCAATAGATTAGACAGAAAATGCTATCTGCCTCCAGAAAAAGAATTAAGGAGACTGAATGTAAATCAATAACACTATGTTCACATTTTTTTTTTCTGTTTTTTTTTTCTCTCCCATGGTTTTTCCCTTTTACTTTGATTTTTCTCTCCCAACATGATTTATAAGGCAATGTGGATTAAAAATAAACAAAACTTTTAAAAGTCATCTAGCTAGTAAGGGTCTAAGGCAGGATTCAAACTCATGTCTTATTGTCACTTAGTTCACAGTATTTTTGGTAGTGAAAACATACAGTGACAGAAGAGATAGTCAATAAGGAATAGTTAAAATTAGGGAGCAGGCAATGGAATAACTGAAGTATGCAATTTATAGGGGAGACAGAGGTTAAGAGCACAAGGAGAAGACACAGTTTTGCAAGGAGAGAGATTGCTCTTTCTCTAAGCCTAGAGAAAAAGAAAAAAAGGATTGAGGATGATATCTAAATGATTTAAAGTATAGGATTGAAATGAAGAGTAAAGGAAGAAAAGAGAGCATAAAAAAGAGAAAGAGACTCATATGTGCAAAAATGTTTGTAGCAGCCCTTTATATAATGGCTAGAAACTGGAAACTGAGTGCATGCCCAATCAATTGGGGAATGGCTGAATAAATTGTGATATATAAATGTTATGGAATATTATTGTTCTGTAAGAAATGATCAGCCGGATGATTTCAGAGAGGCCTGGAGAGACTTATATGAACTGATGCTAAGTGAAATGAGCAGAACCAAAAGAACACTGTATACAGCAACAAGATTATGTGATGATTAATTCTTATGGACATGGCTCTTTTCAACAATGAGATGATTCAAGACAATTCTAATGATCTTGTGATAGAGCCACATGAATTCAGAGAGTGGACTGTGGACATTTAATGTGGAGCACAACATAGTATTTTCACCTTTTTGTTGTTGTCTGCTTGCTTGCTTTTTCTTTCTCATTTTTTTTCATTTTTGATCTGATTTTCCTTGTGCAGCATGATAAATGTGGAAATAAGTATAGAAGAATCACACATGTTTTATATATATTAGATAGCTTGCTATCTAGGGGCAGAGGTGGGGAGAAGGGAGAAAGAAAAATTTGGAACACAAGGTTTTTCAAAGGTAAATTGAAAACTATCTTTGCATATATTTTGAAAATAAAAAGCTATTTAAAAAAAAGAATGAAGTAGGAAAGTTAGGAAATGATGAGGTAGACTACTAGTCTAGCCTGTTATAAGCAGCCTAACTATCCTGTCAAAAAAGGAAATGAAGTCAGACTAGTATGACTTGTTTTTGATGAAAACCATGTCGATCCTTAGTAGTCACTGATTTCTTTTCTAAATGCTCATTCACCATGCCATTAGATTTTTGCTAGCAATCAAAATCAAGCTAGTTTCTTAATAGTTTGAAGACTCTCTTCTTTCTTTTTTGGAAATCAGAACATTTACCCATCAATCAATAAACATTTATTAAACTCCTACTGTGTGTCAGACATTGTTCTAGGCACTGAGGATACAAAGAAAAAAATAATCTTTTTCCTCGAGGATCTCAAATTCTACTGGAGGAGACAAAATGTATTTAATAGATACAGAATAAATTTACATATATGATAAATACAAGGTAGTTAAATACCAAGTAGTCAACAAAGGAAGATAATACCAGGAATGGTGGTAGGGATTTTTGTATGGATGTTGGTAATTAAGTTGTGTCCGGAATGAAGTGAGATATTCTATAAGTGAAGGTGAGAATAGAGCACATTAAAGACATATGAAGCAGCCAGTATGAAAACATGGAAGCTAGAAATGTTTTTTTTTTACTTTGACCAATCAAGTTTTATAGGAATGTACAAGTTGATTTTGAAATCATTTGGCAGCATCCGCTAAGATAGAAATGTTTTTGAAGGATGTTCCAAGTTAGGTCTGATTGAAAATGGATCCATCACTTGGACATAGGATTGAAATAAAATTAGAAGTGTAAAGCACCTAATATTTTAAAAAGGAAGCTTACTTAATTAGCATGAGAAGGCTATTCAGCAAAGATACAATATTGTTCTGTTGGACACATATTCCCTGTGTGGAAAAGCAATAATTAGATGTATTAAAGGAAAGAAATAGATATCCATTAAGTACTATTATATACCAGGAACTTTACAATTATCTTTCTTGATCCTCACAACAATATGGAAAGGTAGATGCTATCATTACCCTCATGTTCATTTGAGGAAATTGAGGCAGACAGCAGTTAAATGGTCTATTGAGGATCCCACAGCTAGTAAATGTCTGAGGTCAGATTTGGACTCAATTCTTCCTGATTCCAAGGCCTGCTCTCTATCTGCTATGCCACCTGTCTCACCTGGCAGCAGATCCAATTAAATCTGAGGAGTCACAATTCCTCTTCTTTGGGATTTTTTTTATGCCTTAGATCATAGGAAGGCCACATTGACAGTTTAAGCTCTAGTGTTCTAGGCTAAACTAGCTTTCAAAAGAGTTAGCTGCATTGCTTGTTTAGTGAAAAACTTAGCCTAGCCTATATGGTAGAAACTTAGCAGAGACTCCTCCTACCACAAATTACAATAATGCAAGATAAGGCTAGAAAAATTTAGTTCCAGCATGCAAAGAGATTTAAAAGCCAAATGGAATATTTTGGTGATGTAGTTTTCTTTTAAAAATTTTTCAAAATTATTTTTATTTTCCCCAGTTGCATGTAAAAACAAATTTTTGGTTATACACTTACAATTTTTAAAAATATTTCCATATAAAATCAGAACAATATAAAGTAATTATTAAATAAAAATTTAAAAAAATAAAATAAAATAAAATAAAAATTAATTAAAAAAAAAAAAAAGAAAAATCAGAACAGAAAGAAAAAACCACAAGAAAAAGAAACAAAAGAATAAAAAGGGGAAAAAAAACAGGAAGGGAAAAAAGGGTGAAAATAGTATGTGTTGACCTGCATTCAGTCTCCATAGTTCTCTCTCTGGATGTGAATAGCATTTTCCATCCAAAATTTATTGGGGTTGCCTTTGATCACTGAACCATTGAGAAGAACCAAGTCTTTCATAGTTGATCCTGCAGTTTGCCCAATCCTAGTGTTGCTGTATACAGTGTTTTCCTGGTCTTGCTTGATTTACTCACTATCAGTTCATGTAAATCTTTCTAGACCTTTCTAAAACCAACCTCAAAGAGAACATTTTGTATTTGTTTCTAAAGGCAATAGGGAGCTACTTAGTAAGATAAGGAGAGGAGCTTAAGGAAAATCACTATCATCTGTGTGAAGGATGATTTGGAGCATGGTGAGAAAAATCAGTTAGGAAACTAAATAACCTAGATAATGACAATCTGAACGGGGGTCTTGGTTGAGTAAATTAAGAGAAAGGATAAGATATGAAAAATATTGTAGATATAGAAACACCAAAATTTGGCAGTTGATTGTGTGTATGTATATGTGGGATGAAAGAGAATAAGAAATACAAGATAATGCTGCAGTTAAGAACCAGGAAGACAGGAAAAATGGGGGTCCTCTCAAAAGAAATGGAGAAATTTGGAAGGATGGGATGTGTGTAGATTTTTAGGGAAAGATAATATATTCTGATTTGAACATATTGGTTTTGCGTCTATCTCCAGTCCTGAATCACCCCTCTGATTTCCATGATTTTTCAAAGATTATAGTTTTTGTCAGTCCTTTTCAACATTCTGGGCTATGTGACTTGTTGGGTGCCTTCCAGCTAAGAACTGTCTAAAGCCAAATTTGAACTTAGGTTTCCAGACTCCAGACCTGGTGCTCTATCCACTCTGCCACTTAGCTGCCCCAACACTTTCTTTCAATGCTCTATGACATAGTTTTTTCAGACTTAGCCAGTGAGCAAAACTGGGTACATTCCTAATTACTATCTCCTCCCTTCTTTTGAGTGTTAGCTCCTCCCTAACTATTTTTGTTTTGTTTTGTTTTTCTAGTCTGACGACCCTTCTTTGACAGAGAAAAGTGGTGCAGTAAGTTACAAGGTTCATGGCATGGAGAAATGCTCAAGAAATGCTTCCTTTGCTTACTATTGCTCTATCTTAAGGTTTGGAAAAGCTTCAGATTGATATCATATTGGCTTCACTGGAACTGAAACCCACCAGGGAAAGTTGGGCCCACCAGGGGTATCTTTCCCCAGTTTCCCTTCCTCTTTTTCCTTTCCCACTACCCTCCTTTTTCCTTTCATTCCTCTCCCTTTCCCTTTCCCCTCTTCTTTCTACTTGGCTTCTCAGAACCCATTTTGATTGTTTGTTCATATGGCTTAGATAAGACAGGAGTCATTAACTCTCTTCCTTCAGGTGAGATTGAAGATCATCTGGCATTACCCTTCAATTGTTCCTCAGATCCTCTAGACTTCCCATGTGTGCTTCCTCTATGCTCTGTAAAACTCCATCTGACACACTGATGTGATCCAAGGACCCCTGGACATGGTGAGCCCCATCTGCTCCTCTCATACACTTTTAGGACTTCTGGATTTTTCCATCTACTTTGTCCCAGTTTTTTTTTTTTTTAATGTGTTGTTTCCCCCAATTTGAGGGTAAGCTCCTTCAGATCAGGAATTATTTCTAACTGTTTGGACATATATACTTATATTGTATTTATTTTATACTTTAACATATTTAACATGTATTGGTCAACCTGCCATCTGGGGGAGAGGGTGGGGGAGAAGGAGGGGAAAAATTGGAACAAAAGGTTTGGCAATTGTCAGTGATATAAAATTACCCATGCATATAACTTGTAAATAAAAAGCTATAATAAAAAAAGCAATTATCTTACTCTTCTGTTTATATCCTTGGAGTTTTTCACATTGTAATAACTTAATAAATGATTTTCTACTCATTTGTTCACTGAAAGTGTCTTCCTCTCAGCTTCTTCAAAGACCGGCCATTTCTTTAAAAATTTCTATATACAGTTGTGAGGGTAAGTATTTTATTTTATTTTATTTTATTTATTTTCCTGAGACAATTGGGGTTAATCGACTTGCCCAGGATCAGACAGCTAGAAAGTGGTAATTATCTGAGGTCAAATTTGAACTCAGGTCCTCCTGACTGCAGGGTTGGTGCTCTATCCACTGCATCCCCTACTGCCTTGTGAGGGTAGTCTTTATCCTGAAAATAGTACAGATGCAGAAGGCATTGGGTGGGGATGTCTATGTAGTATACACATACTTCTCAATCGTGCTCTTAGTTGTCAAAGCTCAGGGCTCAGAGGTCTAATCACCTGAGATGACTGATTGAATGATGCTTCAAGATTGCTTTCCCTGGACCAACAATAAAAATAAGTCACAAATCAAGGCTACCTGCTCTCTTGAGATACAGATTTGAAAACCACTTTCTTGGGGTTTAAATCCTATGAAAGGAAAACACAGAGAGAAATTCCAATCCTCCCACAAAAATGAGAGGGGATAAAAACCTCAAATCATGTCAAGCCAATGAGTTCTTCTCCTACCCTATCACCTCCAGGATCAAATAAAAAATCTTTAGTTTTGCATTTGCAATCTTTTACAATCCAACCTCCTCCTACCTTTATAGCCCTTTTATGCTTTATTCCTCTCCCACAAACTCTGTGATTCAGTGGCACTGGCTCCATTACTGTTCCATTGCTGTTCCATTACAAGACTCTCCCATCTCCAGACTCTGGGCATTTTCTCTGGCTGTCCCCCAAGTCTGAGATGCTCTCCCTCTTCCTTTCCCCCTCCTAGCTTTCCTGGCTTCCTTCTAGTCTCAGCTAAAATCCAAATTTCTATAAGAAACTTTTCCTGATTCCCTTTTAATATTCACAGCTTCACTCTATTTATATTCTCCAGTTTATCCTGTATATATCTTGTTTGCATATTCAATTATCCCTTCCACATCATAATTTTCCCCATCACAATTTTGATATAATATGGGTTGGTATTAAAAATTAAATGGAAATTTGGGGGAGTTTTGTCAAAATTGAAGATGATATGTGAAGGACCCAAATAACACAGAAAAACTGTGAAAAATTCAGAAATGCATAAAATATATGTATAGTATTTTAATGATAATATAGCATTGTGTTACATAATATTTTATCTTTAAAAGCCAAAATAATTCAGACTTTTTCTTTGGTATGAAGGGAGGACTAAAAACTTTTATATGACTTTTTAGATTGCAGGGATACCACACTCCCTATGACCACAATGTGGAAAGTGTAACTATAGTTGTTTATATGTTATTTTCTTCATTAGACAATGGATTTATCAAATGCAGAGAACATTTTACATGTCTTTGTATCCCAAAAGCTTATTAACATAGTGCCTGGAACATAAAAGATGCTTAATAAATGCTTATTGACTGTCTAATTCTGTGGCAAAATATGCTCTGCAGTGTTGTGACATTCTTGCTCTGCCTTCTCTAGAACCATAATCACATGATTTAGATAGTGCTAGGAAGGGCTTAGAAATCATGTTTTTTAAAGAAAGAAATCTAGTCCAATTTCTTTATTTTTCATAGGAGGAACCTGAGGTCCAAAGAGGGGAAGTATTTGTTGGAAAGTCACAGAGATGATTAAATGTTAAGCCAAGATTTGAGCCAAGACTATCCAAGTCTAAGTACAACAGCTTTGGAAAATGACTTGGATTGGAGTTCTCATTTTTAAAGATTATTATGTCAAGCAAGACCAAACCTAGAGCTAGAACCTTAGTCTGTATCTCAGAGCTTTACAGCATGGTGCTATGTCTTTCTTTTTTCCCCTGAGGCAATTGGGGTTAAGTGACTTGTCCAGGGTCACACAGCTAGGATGTGTTAAGTGTCTGAGATCACATTTGAACTCAGGTCCTGCTGGCGCTCTTTCCACAGCGCCACCTAGCTGCCCTGGTGCTGTTAAAAAAAAAAATCCTTTCCCTTAAACACTACTATAAGTCATCTGAAACACATTTCTGATTGACGTACTCTGTTGCTGGAGTGGTAAAAATCACCCTGGAAAACAACTGGGAATAATGGGAGAAAAACCATATACCCCAAGAATGTCAGAGAAGAAAGACTTATCTTCCTAAATTAAAGCCCAGCCTCAGACACTCATTAGCTGTGTAACCCTGGACAAGTCACTTAACACTATTTGCCTTAGTTTTCTCATCTGTAAAATGAGCTGAAGAAGGAAAGAAATAATAAGCCAAGAAACCCCAAATGGGATCATAAACAGTGAGATATGATTGAACAACTACAAAAAAAAAAAAAAAGGAAAAACGAAGTGAGCACTCTTTAAATGAGAAATGGCTGAACAAATTAACAAAAATGGAGTTACAAGTTGGCAAATGCCTCTGCAAGTACTGCAGCCATAGCCTTCTCTGGAACCATAGACTGTGAAGACTCAAGAAAGGAAGTTGTCACCATAAGAATCCTTGGCAAAATCAAACAGTTCACTGTAAGAAATGGATATGGTTTTATCAATGGCAAAAACACAAGGAGAGATATATCACCATCTGCTTTGCTTTTTTTTTTTTTACAGTAAAGAACCTGGAGTTTTTCATTTGATTTGCATCCTAAACTTTCCATTTGTATTGTCTCCCCTTTTTAGAAGGTGAGCCTCTTGAAGTTAGGGACTGCCTTACTTTCCTATTTCTATCCCTTGGACTTAACATAATGCTTTGCACATATGAAATATTTAGTAAATGCTTATGTATGAATATGAATATATTATATATTATAAAATAAACAACATATAACATGATATACTATACATGATATTGTATGATATATTATATATTATGATTTAAGTATGATTTAGATATGATTTTAAACCAAGAGATATCCATTTTTTTTCTTTAAATGTTATTATTGCTTCTGAGAACAATAAAGGATATAGGGGTAGAATAGTCCAATCATCCTGGAAAATAATGGGGAATTATGGGAGAAAAGTCACATACCTTAAGGAGGTTGATTTAAAAAAAGTTTCCATATATTTCAAAATGGCTAAAGTTTCATTTTTTGTGGTAATTTAAAAGAGGCAGCTAGGTGGCACAGTGGATAGAGTGCCAGTCCTGGAGTAAGAAAAACCTGAATTCAAATCCAGCCACAGATACTTATTAGCTATGTGACCCTGGACAAGTCATTTAATCCTATTTGCCTCAATTTCCTCATCAGTAAAATAAACTGGAGAAGAAAATAGCAAACCACTCCAGCATCTTTGACAAGAAAACTCTAAATGCGATCACAAAGAGTTGGGGTAGAATGAATGTACAAAGGAGTTTTGCATCCTGCAAACAGTAAAGGAACAGGAAATGCCCATATTACTAAGGTTGAAGAACCAATCAGAGTGACAAAGGGAATTTAAGTCAAAAGTCAGGATTTGGATCTTTGCTGCTTCTGGGATCAAATGTGGCAGCCTATTCCTCAGCTATTCCTTAGCATAAGTCAGCGAAGACAGAAGGCAGGACAGACTATGAAGGGTGAGCTAAAGGAGGGTGCCAGGAATGTGCTCTAGGCCAGGGAAGAAGGAGAGAAGAGATGGTGGTGATATCAGGATCTCTAATAGAGAAGAGGCAAAACAAGAACAGTAGCAGTCTATATAGTGCTTTAACCTATGCAAAACACTTTATATTTGTTAATTCAGATGATCCTTACAACATTCTGGGAGAAAATACTATTATTATTCCCATTTTGCCACAATTCAACAGCCCCTGATTTAAAGAAACTTGAACTCTCTAAAGATTATATACAGGGGCAGCTAGGTGACACATTGGATAGAGCACCAGCCCTGAGTCAGGAGGACCTGAGTTCAAATGTGATCTCAGACACTTAACACTTCCTAGCTGTGTGACCCTGAGCAAGTCACTTAACCCCAATTGCCTCAACAAACTAAACAAACAAACAAACAAATAAAAAAAGATTACATACAACATACAGACACATAAATACTAGACAATTTTGTTGGATAGAGACCAACAATTTTGTGGAACAGGGGAAGATCAGGGAAGATTTCTCTGAGGAAATGACACCTGAATACAGCACTGAAAGAAGATAAAAAATTTGAAAGTAGGTAATTTAGGAGTAAGAATGGAGGAAAATGATGGGGATGATCCAGAGTTGAGATTTGACATAGTGTGAATTTTGGAAAGACCAAGGGTAGAATGGGTAGACCATCATGCATTATGGGTCAAGAGCAAACAGTCAAGATTATAAAGGATTGGAGCAAGATGAATGGCCAGTGAGGGAAAGGAGGAAAGGAAGAAGGCATTTGTGAACATGAAGAGGATAAAGACTAAAGGAAGAGTGAAGTAGGATAAGATATAGAAGGACAGGAGATTGCAATCAGAAAGAGGGCTTTGAATTTTGGATTGAGTTATAGATGGCCAAGTATTGATGATGGCCAAGTATTGCTCTGGATGTCTTAGGTAGAATGCACAGCTTCAATGGCATCAAGAAGGTTGATGAACTGGGAAATTAAGGTATTTGGAATGTCATATGATCATCATCATGAATACTGAGGACCTTAGGGCTTTTTCAACATCAGTTATTATTTCCCTAGCCCTTTAAGGTAGATTTACACCAGGGTTATTCCTTTGGCCACCTTATCTTCTTTCTACACGGTATTTATGGAGGCCTTATTTGGATCCAAGCCCTCAAATAGCATCTCTAAGTCCATGACTCTTTAGGCCCAGCTCTGATCTTTTTTGTGTGTGTTCATATAAACCCTTTCATTTTTGTAAGTTACATCAATGGATATACTCTATTAGTTAATGAACCTTTCCAAATGTAGTATTCAGAATATAACATTTCATATATCTAAAATGGAATTATAGTTTCTTTATTCTGAACATTATACCTCTATCAATACAGTCTTAGATGGCACTTTTTTGTCAGTAAAGCCATATTTGTAATGACCGCATATTTAAAATCAGCTGGAGTCAGGAACTCAGGTTAAGGGAAAAATCTTCAGTCTTTATTGAAGTGAAGAGGTGAAAAAGGATTGCGATAGCAATATGGGCAGCTGCGACAGGAAGCCAGCTAACAGAGAGAGAGATCTGAGCTGAAAGGTCATTGCAATGGCAAAAGCAAGCAGTCTCTCCTCCCCTTCCTTTTCCATTCCCCTGCCTCCATCCACCAGAATTGTCATTTCCTATACAACACATCAGGACTTGCACAAAGAGTGGGTGGGGGCCATTCTTTCTCCAAGCTTATATATTAATAGAGTATGGTCCAATTACTATTTAGCCTCATGTGCTTGGGACCTCAGTGCATCAACTCAAGCCTCAGCCCATTACACATATTGATTTATATTGAGATTGTAGTCTACTAACAGTCTTGGCTCTTTTTCACAAGTACCATTGTCTAGTCATATATCCCACATTTACCCTTGTATAATTCAATTGTTTAATTTAGGTGCAGGACTTTATATTTAGCCCTTTTAAGTTTCATTTTAGAAAGCCAGCCTTGAAGCCAAGAAGAGAGGTTCAGGTCCCTCCTTTGAAAAATACTGGCTATGTCCATTCTTCAATTGATAAATGGTCAAAGGATATGAACAGACAATTTTCAGATGATGAAATTGAAACTATTACCACTCACATGAAAGAGTGTTCCAAATCACTATTGATCAGAGAAATGCAAATTAAGACAACTCTGAGATATCACTACACACCTGTCAGATTGGCTAAGATGACAGGAAAAAATAATGATGAATGTTGGAGGGGATGCAGGAAAACGGGGACACTGATTCATTGTTGGTGGAGTTGTGAACGAATCCAACCATTCTGGAGAGCAATCTGGAATTATGCCCCAAAAGTTATCAAATTGTGCATACCCTTTGATCCAGCAGTGTTTCTATTGGGCTTATACCCCAAAGAGATACTAAAAAAGGGAAAGGGACCTGTATGTGCCAGAATGTTTGTAGCAGCCCTGTTTGTAGTGGCTAGAAAATGGAAAATGAATGGATGCCCATCAATTGGAGAATGGCTGGGTAAACTGTGGTATATGAATGTTATGGAATATTATTGCTCTGTAAGGAATGACCAGCAGGATGAATACAGAGAGGCTTGGAGAGACTTACATGGACTGATGCTAAGTGAGATGAGCAGAACCAGGAGATCATTATACACTTCAACAACGATATTGTATGAGGATGTATTCTGATGGAAGTGGATTTCTATGACAAAGAGACCTGAGTTTCAATGGATAAATGATGGACAGAAACAGCTACACCCAACGAAGGAACACTGGGAAACGAATGTGAACTATTTGCATTTTTGATTTTCTTCCCGAGTTATTTTTACCTTCTGAATCCAATTCTCCCTGTGCAACAGGAGAACTGTTCGGTTCTGCAAATATGTATTGTATCTAGGATATACTGCAACATATTTAACATATATAGGACTGCTTGCCATCTTGGGGGGGGGGGGAGTGGAGGGAGGGAGGGGAAAAATTGAAACATAAGCGAGTGCAAGGGATAATGTTGTAAAAAATTACCCTGGCATGGATTCTGTCAATACAAAGTTATTATTAAATAAAATTAAATTAAAAAAAAAGAAATATACTGGCTATGTGGTCCTGGACAAATCATTTAACCACTCTCAGCCTCAGTTTCTTAATCTGTAAAATGATAATAATAATAGCACCTACCTTTTAGGGTTAGAATGAGGATCAACAAGGGGAAAAGACCTATTCACCCAAAGTTTGGATATCATGAATTAAAGCAGGATAGGAGAAGAATTACTTTCTTTCTCCCTTTAAACTTTGTGGCCCTGAGAAATGGCTTTAAGGCCTGTGTCTGTTTTGTTTGCCCTTTTTAGTTTTGGGTGCAGATAGTCAAGTGCCTAGAACCAAGAAGTCTAATCTTGGTGATCTTGGAGGCAGGAGTCCAGTCATAAGTTTCTCTAGCCCAGTAAGGAAGCCTTGAGAAGCCAGGAGGACTTCAGATTTGGAACTTGGTAGGACCTTACTACCGTGTTTCCCCGATAATAAGACAATGTCTTATTAAATTTTTTTGGGCAGAAAAATCACCAGAGGGCTTATTTTCAGGGGATGGCTTATTTTAATGAACAGCAATTTTAATAAACAGGTAAATGTGAAAAAAAAAAAAGAATGAGGATCAAAGGAGATAATACACAGTATACATCAAACCTTTGCAAACATTAAGGCATATATGTGTATGTGTACAAATAAATAAAGCTTATATAAATGAAAGCTATTATTATTTTTAAAATAACTATACTTTAGCTTTCATCCTTTTAGATTTTGAGTTCTCAAAGCTCTGCCTCTCTTCCCAACCTTTTCCCACTCACTGAGAAAGCAAGGGATATATCAATTCAACATGTGAAGTCATGCAAAATCTATTTTCACATTAATCATGTTGCAAAAAAAGAAAGAAAAATAAAGGAAAAAGTATGCTTCAATCTGCACGCAGAATTTATCAGTTCTCTCTCCAGATGTAGACAGTATGTTTCTTCCTGATTCCTTTG
Organism: Antechinus flavipes; assembly: GCF_016432865.1. Classification (NCBI taxonomy): domain Eukaryota; kingdom Metazoa; phylum Chordata; class Mammalia; order Dasyuromorphia; family Dasyuridae; genus Antechinus; species Antechinus flavipes. Next base: position 139,398,019 of record NC_067401.1, on the reverse strand, counting down.
TAATTGTCTTAGATAATTGTGTTGATTAGAGTAGTTAAGTCTTTTAGAGTTGCTCATCATTATGGTATTACTATTCCTGTGTAAAATGTTCTCTTGGTTTTGTTCACTTCACTTTGCATCAATTTATATAGGTCTTTCTGAAACCATCCTTCTAATTTCTTACAGCACAATCAAATACCATTACTTGTTCATCTCATTACCTAATTGATGGGCATCCCCACAGATCTAGTATTGGTAGTTCTGGGTAAAAGAATATGCAGTTTGAGCTAATCTTCTAACACAATCCAGAAAGAAAATGAGGTTAGTTCACTATAATTTATCAATGAATCCATATTGGCTCCAGTTGAGGACTACCTTTTAATGTTCATAGCATTTCAAACATCTGTGGCTTCTCCCTCCACCAGTGCATATTGTAACATTAGTGCTAATTTAAAAAGTCTTCTAGAGTTTCTGTGGCTGGAAAATTCATCTTTTTGTAGCCATTCTATTAAAGAACATTGCTGAACTTAACCAGGAGGATCTTTGTATGACAGACATGCACTACATCATCAGACCTATTCTCAAATCCTTTTTATGTTGGTGGGATCAGCCAGAGCTTGCAATCCATTGATATGAAAATGGTAGTTCAAGGGTAACATTTCTATGGTGTGATGAAGCATTGAAGCTATATCTTTAATGGAGAAAAAGCTTATGACTCACATGATCATAGATTGCAATCTGGAAGGGATCTTATAGGTCATTTGATCCAATGGGAACTGACATCAAGAGAAAATTGACTTTCCCAAAGTTATAAGGTCAGTTTAAAACTGGAAGAACCTCAGAAGTAATCTAGACCGACTCCTTTATTTTATAAAAGAGGAAACTAAGTCTCAGAGAGGGAAAGTATCTTACCACTTTCACAAAGGGTCACAAAGGATATATATTTCTAAATTGCATTTCGTCTCAGAAGTAATTTAGTTTGACTCCCTCATTTTACAGAAGGGGAAATTGAGGCCCAAAGAGACGTGACTTACCCAGATTCGTGCAGATATCACTTATAAAAGTTTTTTAAAATTGAAATTGAAATTTATTAATATGTAGTTTGAGGAGTTTACTTTCTTCTCATTTTCGAAAATCAGGACAATATTTGCTCATCTCCAGACTTTTGGCACACCCCCCATTTTTCCAAAATTCCTTAAATATTGCTGACAGTGGTTCAGCAACCACATGTATGAATTCTTTCAGTGCCTTAGGATAGAAATAATTTTAATCTGCTGACTTAAAGAGGGGATTGCATTGTTCTCCATTACTGTGGCTTCATTTAGCATGGACACTAATTCATATGTATTACAGACTTTATATCATATATATATATATATATATATATATATATATATATATATATATAGAGAGAGAGAGAGAGAGAGAGAGAGAGAGAGAGAGAGAGAGAAAGAGACTATTATAGTCTATTTAAGAGCTGGAAAGCACCTTTAGAGATGATCAAATCAAACCAAAAAAGATGAGCTCTTGATTAATAAAGTGATTTAGTATCTGAGGTTACTCTAAATCACACAAAGCCAGCAATTTAGCAAAGCCAGCAATTTAGCAAAGCCAGCAATCAAACCAATGCCTTCTGATTTGACATCTAATACTCTATTTCATTATCCTATTCTTAGCCATTTTGGGTCTACCCTTTTCTTGACAGTGAAGATTTAGTAATGTAAGAGTTGAGAATTTAGTCATTTTAAACCAATGTATGGTATTTATTATATAGGTTTTATAGAAATGAAAATTTCTTGTTTTATATTGAATCCTTTTTTATGATCTGCTGTGTACATGACAATGTGCTGTTCTTTCCTTTTCTCATTTGGGAAGTTCTTTCTTTTTTTATCTCCCCCTCAGACACCATAGCACTAGACCTTTTTTTGAGTTTTTCTTTCCATGAAAGTTTCAAGGGACCTACTAATTTATAATTGTGAAAATCTACTGCCCATCAGCAAACATCTGTGAGTCAGTCTTCACAGGTTTCCAAGTTCCTACAACTTTTATTCACTTTTTCTTAAACTGGCAGAGGGCAGAAATTCTCTCCCTTTCTTGAATTTTATGATTCTATATAAAGGCTCATGAGCCAGCCATCACCTCTTCCTCAAACCTAAACCCTCTGAGTGTCTCTAATGGGGGTGGCCATGACAGTGCCAAGCCAATTTAATCATTTCTTTGGTCATTCATTTTCATCATATCATCTGACCCATTTGACCCTTTTTTTTGTTTGTTTTTTCTATAAGCATATTTCTACTTTCCAATTCTCTTCATCTTTTTAGTGGCCTTGACCCTTCCTACAAGCCCTGAAATTCTAAAGTCCCAGTGTTTAGCTGAAAGGAAAGATGAAAGCACATTCTCTACCTCTAACCCTACCATTTCCTGATCAAGTCATCATCGTCCCTACAGATCATAAAACTATTACTTCCTAAGAGTGTTATAAATAAAAGGGACCTTGGAAATAATCTTATTCAAACTCTTCATTTTACACAAGAGAAAAATAAGGCTCAGAAAAAAAGTGACTGGTTCAGGGTTAAACAAGTCATAAAGACATAGATTTTAGGGGCAGTTTAAGAACTTTATTAATAAGGCCAACAGGTTATTAAATTTAAAAGGATGGTTATTTGACCATCTCTTTTAGAACAAAAAAAAAAATCAGAAGATCATAGATTTAGAGCTGGAAGAGACCTCCTAAGTCAGTTAGTCCAACCCTCTGATTTTATGGATAAAGAAATAGAAAAAAAAATAACCACAAATTAAGTGAAATCCTCCAACTCATACAGGCAGTGAGAGGCAGAAGCAATATTTGAAGCCAGGTCAATTCAGTAATTTTCAATCAAGTCTGACTCTTCATGACCCCTTTTGGGGTTTTCTTGGCAAAGATTCTGGAATGGTTTGCCATTTCCCTCTCCAGCTCATTTTTTTTTCAATTTTAAATAATATTTTATTTGTTAAAACAATTTTAAACTTTTTTAAAGTTTTGAATTCCAAATTGTATCACTCACTTCCTCCTTCCCTTCCTTTCATCCTTCCAAAAGATAAGTCATCTTATATAGATTATACATAATTCGAATCTGCTGATGTAGATTCACATAAAATATATCCACATTATTTATTTGTACAAGAAGACTCAAACCAAAAAAAGAAAAAAAAAAAACTAAAAATAGCATGTTCAATCCGTATTCAGAAAATGTCATTTCTTTCTTTGGAGGTGGATAAACCTATTTCATCATGAGCCCTTTGGGATTGTCTTAGATCATTGTATTGCTCAGAATAACTAAGTCATTCACAGTTCTTTTTGCTATTACTGTGTACAAGATTCTCCTGGTTCTGTTCATTTCACTATGCATCAATTTATGTAAATCTTTCCAAGTTATTCTGAAATCATTCTGCTTGTCATTTCTTACAACACAATAAAACTGAATAACAACTGTATAGTTTGTTCAGCGATTCCCCCAATTGATGGGTATCCCTTCAATTTCCCATTCTTAAGACACCACACAAAGAATACAGATTATTTTACAGATGAGGAAACTGATGCAAACAGTTGACCTGCCTAGGGTTGCACAGCTAGTAAGTGCCTGAGGTCACATTTGTTTTCAGGAAAAGGAGTCTTCCTGACTCTAGATCTAATGTGTTATCCACTGTACCATCTAGCTGCCCCTTGAAACCAAAAAAAAATACTGATTCTAAATCCAGTGCCTTTTTAACTCTTTGATTTTACCTTCTTTTTTTGTTCTACTCTCCTGCACTCCATTTCAATGACCTCAAAGTCATTCTCTCTCAGAAAGAAGCCTATGGTGGAATAGGTTAGGTTCAAAGGACAAAACAACCAATAACTTTAATAATCTAGTGTTTGACAAACCTGAAGACCCCAGCTTTTGGGATAAGAATTCACTGACAAAAATTGCTGGGAACATTGGAAATTAGTATGGCAGAAATTAGGCACTGACCTACACTTAACACTTAACTTATACCAAGATAAGGTCAAAATGGATTCATGACCTAGGCATGAAGAATGAGATTATAAATAAATTAGAAGAACATAGGATAGTTTACCTCTCAGGCCTGTGAAAGAGGAAGGAATTTATGACCAAAGAAGAACTAGAGATCATTATTGATCACAAAATAGAAAATTTTGATTATATCAAATTGAAAAGTTTTTGTACAAACAAAACTAATGCAGACAAGATTAGAAGGGAAGCAATAAAATGGGAAAGCATTTTTACAGTCAAAGGCTCTGATAAAGGCCTCATTTCCTAAATGTATAGAGAATTGACTCTAATTTATAAGAAATCAAGCCATTCTCCAATTGATAAATAGTCAAAGGTTATGAACAGACAATTCTCAGACAAAGAAATTGAAACTATTTCTAGCCATATGAAAAGATGCTCCAAGTCATTATTAATCAGAGAAATGCAAATTAAGACAACTCTGAGATACCACTACACACCTGTCAGACTGGCTAGAGTGACAGGGAAAGATAATGAGGAATGTTGGAGTGGATGTGGGAAAACAGGGACACTAATACAATGGTGGTAGAATTGTGAATACATCCAACCATTCTGGAGAACAATTTGGAACTATGCTCAAAAAGTTATCAAACTGTGTATATCCTTTGATCCAGCAGTGTTACTACTGGGCTTATATCCCAAAGAAATATTTTATTTATTTATTTTTAACCCATGCCAGGGTAAATTTTTACAGCATTATCCCTTGCACTCACTTCTGTTCCGATTTTTCCCCTCCCTCCCTTCATCCCCTCCCCCAGATGGCAAACAATCCTTTACATGTTAAATAGGTTACAGCATATCCTAGATACAATATGTGTGTGCAGAACCGAACAGTTTTCTTGTTGCACAGGGAGAATTGTATTCAGAAGGCAGAAATAACCCGTGAAGAAAAACAAAAATGCAAGCAGTTTATATTCATTTCCCAGTGTTCTTTCTTTGGGTGTAGCTGCCCAAAGAAATCTTAAAGAAGGGAAAGAGACCTGTATGTGCAAGAATGTTTGTGGCAGCCCTCTTTGTAGTGGCCAGAAACTGGAAACTGAGTAGACGCCCATCAATTGGAAAATGGCTGAATAAATTGTGGTATATGAATATTATGGAATATTATTGTTCAGTAAAAAATGACCAACAGGATGATTTCAGAAAGTCCTGAAGAGACTTACAGGAACTGATGCTGAGTGAAATGAGCAGGACCAGGAGATCATTATATATTTCAACAACAATACTATATGATGATCAATTCTGATGGACGTGGCCCTCTTCAGCAATGAGATGAACCAAATCAGTTCCAATGGAGCAGTAATGAACTGAACCAGCTACACCCAGCTAAAGAACTCTGGGAGATGACTAAGAACCATTACAATGAATTCCCAATCCCTATATTTTTGTCTACCTGCATTTTTGATTTCCTTCACAGGCTAATTGTACACTATTTCAAAATCTGATTCTTTTTGTGCAGCAAAATAACAGTTTGGACATGTATACATATGTTGTATTTAACTTATACTTTAATATATTTAACATGTATTAATCAACCTGCCATCTGGGGGAAGGAGTGAGAGGAAGGAGGGGAAAAGTTGGAACAAAAGGTTTGGCAATTGTCAATGCTGAAAAATTACCCATGCATATATCTTATAAATAAAAAGCTATAATAAAACAAACAAACAAATAAATGGCTATATATATATATATATATATATATATATATATATATATATATATATATATATATATATATATATAAAGAAAGAAGCCTGTGAGCAGAGACTCATCTTATTGATGGGTTTAATAATAATGAAGTTGGATTAAATTCAGTAAGGATCTACAGAGCATTTCTTATACTAAGGCCCTATGAAAGGCAGTGGATATGCAAAAGTAAAATGGAATGGGGCAGGGGAGAGGGGAAAAGGAAGGGGAATAGTCTTTGCCCTCAAAGAATTTATATTGCCCTAGGGAAAACCACATGAAACAGATAAATTCAAGATAATATGAAGAAAAATTTAACATAGATAAATCTAATATGAGAACAGAGAGAATACCATAATTAGGGAAATCAACAGAAGAGCAGCCGTCAAAGGACAACCTATCCATGACAAGCCATTTAGGCTCCTCTATGGGATCTTGATCTCTAAGGGAAACAGATGGCAAGAAAACCCTGCCCTAAAGCTAGGCAGAGCACATGAAACTCAAGACAAATAGATAGGAATGTTTGCTGGATAAAATTAAACAAGGAGAAAAAGGGTCTTCTTGTTATTAGGTCATTCAATCATGTTGCTTATCTATGGACTATTCTATGGGGTTTCTTGACAGAGATACTGGAATGATTTGCCTTTTCCTTCTCCAGTGTGTTCCCATTTTATAGATGAATAACTGGACAAATGGGGGTTAAGTGACTTGCCCAGGATCACACAACTAATAAGTATCTGAGGCCAGATTTGAACTCTGAAAAATGTCTTCCTGATGTTCTACTACTGTTACCTTGCTGACTTAACACAAATACTATCATTCCCAATTTGAACAAATTAAGGTCTAGTAAAGTGAAACGACTTGCCAAGGGTAACTTACACAGTTATTAAGAAATAGACTCAAATCTCAGTTACTTGTCTTTCCTGACTTTCAATTTTTTTCCCCTGAGGCAATTGGGGTTAAGTGACTTGCCTAGGGTCACACAGCTAGGAAATGTTAAGTGTCTGAAGTCATATTTGAATTTAGGTCCTCCTAATTTCAGGGCTAGTCCATTTCTGTCCATTGCCGCTACCTAGCTTTTTGAATCTTATCATATCTTGCCTCTCTGAAATATAGAATGAGTAAACACAAGTAAGACATAATATGAAGAATACTGGTAAATGCTTAACAGTTAGAACCGCTTGTTAAAAAAAAGTACTCTAGACACATTTTAAAATCTAATCTTCATTATTAAGGTTTTCCCCATCATTTTCTATTGATTCTAAATAACCAACAAAATAATAAAATTAAGCCCCAATTTGTAGCATTTTCAGATTTCTGAGATGTATGTGCCTACATTGAAATTTTAACAATCAGCTCTCATGAGCTCGAGTTTTTTATATAGTATTTTATTTTCTCCCAGCTATGTAAATAAACAATTTTTAACATTACTTTTTAAAACTTTGGGTTCCAGGTTCTCTTCTTTCCTGTCTCTCCCCCTCCCCTCCCCATTGAGAATGTAAGTAGTTCAATATAGTGTATTCATGTAAAACATTTCCACAATAATGACTTTGTTTAAATATTTTTTTTTTGTTGATAGTTATTAAGCTCACTATAAAAATTTTTTTGGTTTGGAAAGAAATTTCTAGATTTGGAAAATGCCCTCATATCATGGATATTCAAAATGACTAGGTGATATGATGAAATACAACTTTAAAAATGCAATTTAAAAATGCTCTGGGAAAAAGGAATACACATTTATATAGCTCCTATTCTGTTATTAGTCACTGCGTTTAGTGCTTTCTAAACATTACCTCATTTGAGCTTTGTAACAACCCTGTCAGGTGAGCGCTGCTGTTATTATCCCCATTTTATAGTTGAGGTAACTGAGGCAAACCCAGATTAAGTGATTTGTCCAAGATCACACAGCTAATTAGTGTATGAGACTGGATTTGAACTCAGGTTTTCCAAACTCCAGGCACAGTGCTTTATCTACTGCCCCATCTAGCTGCCTGAAAAAGGGTGAGTCTCCCATTATTTCAGGGGTCATGTCCTTTGAATCTTGAGATCCTTCTAGGAAATCCCACAACAGGTAAATCCAGTTTCAGTGACAGTACACTGGATACCTTCAGTAAGTGGAAGTGACTGGACCTATGGAAGCACAACCATCAAAGCTTATGACTCATCTGTTAGTTCTTATAGAGCTCTCTTTCACCTATTCTCATATTCACCTATATGTGGTGAAGGGGTGGATGCTGCCCCCGTGGCCCTGATGATGATAGTGTTGGCAGTGACAGCTTCCTAGTGATCTGCCACTCAATTGACAGCTAGATGTTTGGTGTCCAAGGTGCTCATAGATGTTTCCAAGTTTTTTTCTGGGTCAACTCTGAAGAAATTACTGATAAGAGTATCGACCAGTTACCTGGATGACTTTCATTGAGTTCTCTGTCACCATTTTGAATGTATAACTCCCAAATGGCCATGTCAGGTTTGCTTACAGCTACCTCAGGAGACTACAATGCTTTTCTTTCTCCTGAAGGGAAATAATTCATGCCCTTAAACATGTCAGAACCTTCCTTATTATTCCATGTAGAAACAGAATGTTACTCTACCTTAGAAGGTCTTTAAATTCATCCTAAGAAAATCACATATTAGGACATTATATTTCTTTATTTTTCTCCATTTTCTAGTCACAGAGTGGGGAAGGGGTGAAAGACTATACTCTTGTGGACTAAGCTAATATGAACTTTGATCAATGCCTGCTTGAATGAATTTACAAAAAGTCTTTATTAAACTTTTGTTGTTCAGGATATCCCCATTTGGTGTTTTCTTGGCACAGACATGGTTTACCATTTCCTTCTCCAGCTCATTTTTACAGATGAAAAAACTGAGACAAACAGGTTAAGTGACTTGCCCAGTATCTCATAACTAGTAATATTTAAAGCCAGATTTGAACCCATGATAACGAGTCTTCCTGATTCTAAACCTAGAGCTCTATCTACTCTGCCAGTTAGCTGTCCCTAAACTCTTACTATATATAAAAATCGATCAGCTCAATATCTGATTTAGGTTCCAATCAGCCCCTCAAAAACTCATGCAAACAGTGATTTGCAAAGGAGCTGGATTCTTCATGTTTCAGGACATGAAAGTTCAGGCCCATCTTCTCTGGGCCACAATCCTGCAAGGCTGATTCAGAAAGAAACACCTAGATACAACAATCAATCTATTGGTGATGCTATTTATCAGCCTGGTACCTGGAAGGGCTAGTTGGCTTATGTATATCTTGAGTCAGGTACTGCCTCAGAGTCACAAAGACCTGGAGTCAAATCCAATCTCTGGCACACAGTGACTGTGTGGCGTAGGACTAGTCATTTAACTGCTTGGTGGACAAGGCAACCCTCTAAGTTGAAGAGAAGGTGTGGATCTGTATTGATTAGAAAGTTTCCCACTGGGAACTCCTTACTCTAATGAAATCACAAGCCTGATTCAAAAAAAATTATAATACAAAACCAATGTTTTCAATTCAATTCAATTGTTATTTAAATATGTTATATAATTAATGTAGAACATATAATTACACCCAATATACAATATTATTATTAAATATGATATTTTATATGATTTGTTGTTAATAACAAAAGCTATCATTTATGCAGCACTTTAACACTTTCAATGTGCTTTGCTTACTTGATCCTCAAACAACACTGTGAGGAAGATGCTGTTATTATTCACATTTTACAGATGATGAAACTGAGACTGTGAATGAAGTTCCCTGAGTTCCACAGCTGAGGTTCTGAGGTGGGATTTGAACGGAGGCTATCCTGACTTCAGCTTCATTATTCTATCCACTACACACAGGGGTCCTCAAACTTTTAAAATAGGGGGCCAGTTCACCCTCCCTCAGACTGTTGGAGGGCCAGACTATAGTAAAAACAAAAACTTTGTTTTGTGGGCTTTTAAATAAAGAAACTTCATAGCCCTGGGTGAGGAGGATAAACATCCTCAGCTGCCACATCTGGCCCACGGGCCCTAGTTTGAGGACTCCTGCTCTTCTAGCTGTCATGAATTACTATATGCAAGCCACTGGGAAGGACAATGAGGATATGAAACCAAAAGTGTTTTCTATTCTTGATGAGCATATATTCTGATGTATGGAAGATGGCATAAAATATGTGCAAAGGCCCGAATCAATACTGTAAAGTTCAGCAAGAAATATAAAAAGTATTGTATATAAGACTTTTCAGTATTCTTTTCTACCTGCTAGATAGTTTTCTCCTCATTGATCATGGTGTTTCCTCCATTCTTGGGATTGCTCAGATTGAGATTGTCATAGGAGTAGGACTAGTTCATAGTGCTGCTTGGATCCTCTCCAGTGGGTGGGATGGGACAATTTCGCAGCAGAATTTTTGTATGATCCAAGGGTCAAAATGACCAGGATTGGGGAAGCCAAGAACCAGAACAGATGAGTCATAGGACTAAAAACAGTCTGGATCTGATGAACGATTTGAGATGATTGACTTAAAAAATAACTAAAATATCTATATCTTTTGATCCTGTGATTTCACCCTAGTTTTATGCCCCAAAGGAAATCAAAGACAGAAAGAAAATAATCACTGTAATTTTGTGTCTGTATGTGACAGCAAAGAACTGGAAGCAAAGTAACAATAACAGCTAATAGCTAACATTCATATAATATTTACTTTGTCCCAGGCACTGTGCTGAGCACTTTGCAATTGTTATCTCACTTCATCCTCACAACAATGTTGGGAGGTAGATGCTATGATTATTCCCATTTTATAGATGAGAAAACTAAGACAAATAGAGGTTGACTTGCTCAGGGTTACATTGCTAGTAAATGTAAAGTAAAGTAAGTCAAATTTGAACTCAGAATTGGGCATTCTATCCACTAGGTATTCTGTCCACTGTGCTACTTAGTTGTCCATATTAGCTAACATTTATACAACATATACCACATGTCAAGTACTGCTAAGTGCGAGGCACTTTACAATTATGTCTTGTTTGATCCTAGCAACAACCTAGGGAGGTAGGTGCAATGATTATCCCCATTTTACAGATTAGAAAACAGGCAAAGAACAATCAGAGTCACAATCCTAGTAAATATCTAAGGCCAGGTTTGAACACAGGATTTGCTAATTCGAGCCTGGTACTCTATCCATAGTGCTATTAACTGTCCATAATAATATCTAATATTTAAATAACACATTAGATTTCAGGCACTATACTAAGCATTTTCCAAATATTATCTCATTTAATTCTCATAACAGCTCTAGGTGCTTTAGGGAGATAGATGCCCATTGATTGGGGAATATCTGGCTAACCAAGTTGTGGTACATGAACAAAATGGAATTTTATTCTGGTGAATATGAAAAGGTCAGAGAATTATGGGAAGATGTTTTCCTTCATTCTTGAAGATCCCCATGACACAAGGGAGGTGACACCATAACTGAATGGCTGTGCAAGATCACCAGTCTTCCTTTCTTCTCCAGAGCCAACTGGGTCCAGTGTCCAGATATTGATTAGGACTGCTGGAGGTGACCTCAAATACAGTGGGAGACCTTGGCCTTTTTAAGCTAAGGTCTTTTACAGGTCTCAGTTTGACTGAAGCAATGCCCATTCAGTGATTAAGGCTAGGTAAGTCTAAAATGAACTGATGGAAAGTGAAGCTAGCACAACCAGGAGAACAATGTACAAAATAACTACAACAAGGTAAAGGGGAAAATAATAAAACAGAAACTCAGTGCTACATAATTACAATAACCATGCCCTGAAGATGAGAAAAGAAAATGTATCTCTCTCCTTTCTTTGTAGAGACTGGGGACTATGGATGTGGAACAGTATACGTGGTGTCAGATTTGCTTGCTTGATAAAATAGATTGGTTATCTGTATTGAACTTTTTTTTTCTTTTTTCATACAAAAGATGAGTCAATAAATAGGGCAAATTGAAGCAAAAGCCTGGATTAATCAGGAACATCCACAAAGGCTCCAAATAAAATACTGGGAAACAAGACCTAGGTCTCATAATGCATTCATTCAATATCAAGCAATCATAATCCCATCTCAATTACCTATTAGCTATGTGATTTTGTAGAGATCACCTAATCTCTCTGAGCTTCAATTTTCCTCCTATATAAAATGAAGTTTGTGTATGAGTATATATATATATGGGAGTTCAGATTCAATGACTCCTTCCAACTTTTTCATCCCATGACTTTACGTAATAGAGTATTGAATTAGACAAAGAGTAAGTTCAGTATGACACACACAATTGGTCTATGGTCATATGTGTTCTTTTATATTCAGCCATGGGCCCCACCTTCTAGTTTATTCCTAAATCCTTTTAGCTGGGGAATTATTTTTGCCATCATCCTCATTACTCTGTCTAGAAATTGCCAAGTCCATGAAACATCAGACATAGGAAGAAGAGGAACTAGCCACCTGATGCTGTAGTGCAGAGTTTTATTAAAAATGAGATCAATATAGTCAATTCTGAGGGATGTGGCTCTCTTCAACAATGAGATGATTCAAACCAGTTCCAACTGTTCAATGATGAAGAGAATCAGCTACACCCAGAGAGAGGACTGTGGGAACTGAGTGTGGATCACAACAGCATTTTCACTCTTCCTGCTTGCTTGAATTTTGTTTTCTTTCTCAGTTTTTTTTCCTTCTTGATATGATTTTTCTTGTGCAGCAAGACAACTATATAAATATGTATACATGTATTGGATTTAACACATATTTTAAATATTAACATGTATTGGACTACTTGTCATCTAAGGAAGGGGGTGGGGTAAGGAGGGTAAATTTTGAAACAGAATGTTTTTGCAAGGGTCAGTGTTGAAAAATTACCCATGCATATGTTTTGTAAATAAAAAGCTTCAATTAAAAAAAAAAGAATGAGATCAATATTACTGTATCAGTATTGAGAAACAATGGATAGGAAGGATTGTTTGGGAAGATTTGTGTGGACCGATTCAGAGTGAAGCAGAATCACATGAACAAAAGAAACATATACTACAACAATGTAAATGGAAAGAACAATGAATATTAATATGAAAGAAAAATGAATGAATTTCTTTGCAATTGGATGAATGAGCTTGATTCTGAAGAAAAGTTGAGAAAATACTTCCTTTTCTTTCTTTGCAGAGATAGGGCATTATGGAAGAAGAATATTGAAATTGTCAGATACAACTGACATATTGATCAGTTTTGCTAAACCACTTTTTTTCTTCTTTTAAACAAAATAATATTTTGTTGGTAGTTAAGAGGGAGGAATATTTTTTGTGTGTATATATATATATATGCATACACATATGTACTTATACAAGGAAATATTTTTGTTCATTCATTTCAGTTGTGTCTAATTCTTCATGATCTCATTTGGGGTATCTTTGGCAAAGATAGTAGAATGATTTGGCATTTCCTTCTCAGCTCATTTTATTAGGGAAGTGAGGCAAATAGGGTTAAGTGACTTGCCTAGGATCACACAGAGAGGAAGTGTCTGAAGCTGAATTTGAAGTCACAACTTTCTGACTCCAGACCTCTCTATCCATTGTGCTACCTAGCTCCCTTGAATGGAAATAAAAGTGATATATAAAACAAAATAAATCAATAAGATTTATATAAAAAACTCAAAGCTATTATTTAAATAGTTTTTAAAAGTATTCAAATGGAAATTTTCTTTGCATTTTTTTCTCTCAGAGATCTAATTCTTTAATCATCTCTATTACAGATGGGGAAAAAAAAACCAGATTTCCATAATTTTCATTAAAAATTGGTCATCAGCTTTTCTTACAATTGTGGTTCAACTGTTCTTGGATGGCAGCGATCAACTTCCTGGAGGTACGAGGTGTGAGACCCCTGTTGAAACTCTTGCAATCATTCCAACATTCCACACATACTTCTGGTCACAGCTGCTTAGAATTCTCTTTCTGTGGTTATGTTTCTCATTCACTGTAAAGTTCAGAGAATAGAATCATTTAATATTTGAAAGTTGCAAAAAGGAAAATTAAGATCCAGCACTTAGAGAACAATATTCAAACAATTAGAGTGATCCCAAAATAGAATAGGATGCTCTTGGTATGATACCCTTTATTGATTGCTGTTGTTTGAACTTTGTTTTCAAAGAAAATCAATGACATTATGAGAGTGATGTCTTGACTTGTAAGTGAACTGTTGGATTTAAGTGAGGCAGAGGTGCAGGAAGTCATCAGCTTCATTCTTTCCTCCAATTATCAGAATTCAGTTGGCAAGACAAAAATTGAGACAATTGACCATAATGGCCCAGCACCTCTTATTGGAATGCTTTTAGCAAATATTAGAGGACCAATTGTCAAATAGATGTTTTGTTAAGCTACATGATTCAGATATGGATTAGACGGGAGTATCTTCCATCTCTAATTTTATTATAGTGAGCAAGTAAGAAACAAGCATTGTACTTACTATGCAATAAGTATGCACATACTTACACACACATACACACACATATTTCTACTATGTTGAGTGTTTGGAATAAAAAGGAAAGCAAAAATATGGTCCCTGCACTATGTGTCAAAATGTTTGTGGCAGCCCTTTTTGTGGTGGCCAGAAACTGGAAATTGAGTGGATGCCCATCAGTTGGAGAATGGTTGGGTAAATTGTGGTATATGAATGTTATGGAATATTATTGTTTTGTAAGAAATGACCAGCAGGATGAATACAGAGAGACTTGGAGAGACTTACATGAACTGATACTAAGTGAAATAAGCAGAACCAGGAGGTCATTATACACTTCAACAACAATACTGTATAAGGATGTATCCTGATGGAAGTGGATATCTTCAACAAAGAGAAGATCTAATTCAGCTCCAATTGATCAGTGATGGACACAATCAGCTACACCCAGAAAAAAAATACTGGGAAATGAGTGTAAACTGTTTGCATTTTTGTTTTTCTTCCCGGGTTATTTTTACCTTCTGAATCCAATTCTCCCTGTGCAACAAGAGAACTGTTCAGTTCTGCACACATATATTGTATCTAGGATATACTATAATATATTTAACATGTATAAGACTGCTTGCCATCTTGGGGGGGGGAGAGGGAAGGAAGGGAAAAGTTGGAACAAAAGTGAGTGCAAGGGATAATGTTGTAAAAAATTACCCATACATATGTTCTGTCAATAAAAAGTTATTAAAAAAAAAAAAGTCCCTGCCTTCATGGCTATCACATTCTTCTTCTTCTTTTTTGCTGAGGCAATTGGGGTTAAGTGACTTACTCAGGGGTCACTAGGAAGGGTTAAGTCTCTGAGGCTAGATTTTAAACTCAGGTCCTCCTGATTTCAGGTCAGGTTTTCTATCCACTGCACCACCTAGATGCCTCAAGGCTATCACATTCTAATGGGGAAAACAATATGTAAATAACTAGCTCAATATAGAACCAGGAAAAAATGATAAAATTCAACTGGAAAGACAAAAAGTCAAGAATCTCAAGTGGAAATTTTTTTTTTAATTAAAAGAAAGGAAGTACCAGAATTTAAAGCAGTACCATGTTTCAAACTGTTACAAGGCTTTAATCATGAAAACAATGTAGTACTGGCTAAGAAATAGAGGTTTATCAGATACACAATAAACAGAAGTATATGATCTTAGTAGTCTAGTGTCTGATAAAACCCAAAATTCCAGTTATTGGGGCAAAACTCACTATTTGACAGAAACTTTTTGGAAAACTGAAAAGCAGTCTGGAAGAAACTAAGCATAGACCAATATCTCACATTATATATCAAGATGAGCTCTAAATGGGTTTATGATGTAGATATAAAAAGTGAAAAACAAATTAGAGGAACATGGGATAATTAGTTGTGAGATCTATGGATAGGAGAAGAGTTTGTGTCCAAACAAGAGACAGGGAGGTTCAAAGGATGTAAAATGGACATTTTTGATTATGTAAAAATTAAAATACTTTTGCTCTAATTCAACTAATCCAGTTTAAATTAGAGGAAAAGAAGTCAAATGGGAAAAAATTATGGCAGCAAGCTTTTTTTTGATATCAGTCCCATGTTTAGGATATATAAGGAATTGATTCAGTTTTACAAGAACAAGAGGATACGAATAGGTGGTTTTCAGGGAAGTCCAAGTTATTAATAGCTTGGAATAGAAAAGGTGTTCTAAATGACTAATAATTAAACAAGTTCAAATGAAAACAATTCTAAGGTATTCTCTTCTATCCATCAGATTAATAAAGTTGATCAAAAAAGTTTCACAATACAAATCTGTGATAACAAGAAACTTTATCACAGAGTTCCAAGCATTACTAATTTATTATGAAGGCTATCAATTGCCAATAAAAAGGATTCAATACTTTTCAAAAGCCAAAGACAAACTAAGAAGTTTGCAGACAGTAATTTTAAAGATAAGGAATTGAAAGTTATAGAATATTGATTAATTGTTTTTTGATTGATTTCTTATTGATTGGAATGAAGAACTTGGATAATCTGCAAGTTGCGGTACTGCAACAATGGTACAAGTGTTATGGGCATTATAGAGTATAGCAATCTTCAAACTGCTTCTTTGATTGGCTAAGACATATCTGAAAGGTGAAGCACTTGTGATAAGCATAATTGAAGGTATTAGTTTAGATTATGAGGAACTGGCTATTCCAGTTCAGCTCTGCAGAAACTCAGCTCAGCTGCATAGGAATTTAGCTCTGCAGCAATGAAGAACTTAATCTCTTACTACAGTGATTATATAAGTCTTGTTATGCCACAGTTCTCTTTAACTGTCCTGACTCAGTTTCCCTGTACAAGTTTCCCTTGTCCCAGTTTCCTTAACTGTTCTGTCTCTCTGATCCAGTAAAACTAAGGATTATTCGCTCTCAGGTTATAAATTAGCAAGATAAAATAGTAGATCTCCTGACTCTTTTATGGATTTACAATATCCCTTAAAATATTCCAAGATAACCCATGATATCTTTACTTCTTTGTCTCCGGATTTTTTTAGGGTTTTATGGCTTCCCCTCCCTGATAAAAACTTTCCCTCCCTTCCTCTTCTTTGTCTCCAAAAAGGTATTTAAGAAGTTGGGGTTCTTCCATTCATTGTTGGAGTATGGCGGCTGGCAGTTGTATGCTGGACTCCTCCAGCCCTGGGACCAACATGAATTCCTTGGTCCCAGTATATCTTTATCTCTGTCTGACTAGATAATTTGAGATGAGAGTCCTGTCCAGTCAATCTTACTCTCCCATTAATAAAATATTAAAAACTCTCTAAT
Source organism: Antechinus flavipes (assembly GCF_016432865.1). Classification (NCBI taxonomy): domain Eukaryota; kingdom Metazoa; phylum Chordata; class Mammalia; order Dasyuromorphia; family Dasyuridae; genus Antechinus; species Antechinus flavipes. The sequence continues at coordinate 139,381,066 of NC_067401.1, read as the reverse complement.
CTCTCTCCTGCCTCAGTTTCTCCGGCATTACAATTTGGAGGTCCCACCAAGATAATAGAAACTGAGAACTGGATTAGAGATTAGAGACCTCTCCGTCTTCACCTAGGCCGGAGGAGGCTCGGGATTTTGGTCTATTTCTTGGGAAAAGATCAGCACTCTGGATGGAAAAGGAAGCTGTTTTTCAGCCTCAGTTTGGCCTACAGTGGACAACGAAATCGATTCGGCATTTGATTCAGCATTCGGGAGAGTAAGTCTGTCTGGGTACCTTTTGGGGTACCATCTGGTTCTGGTTCTGGTTCTGGTTATTCTGGTTCTGTTCTGGTCTGTTGCTAGCAACCTGTGGTCTCAGAATAAATACCAACGGGTTTTAAAAGTTCTGAGACGGGTATTTTCTGGGAAGCTGGAAAATATCCTCTGGGTATATGTTATATGTTTGTTTAATGTTGTAACTGTGTAGTCTGTATGATGTGTGTTCTATGTTCTGTGTGATTTGTCTGTTTTGTTGGTTGAAAAATTTTAAGAACAACGTTGCAATTGTGCTTAGTAAAATGGAGCTCCACGTGTGTTTGTCTGTATGTGTCTGTGTTAAAAGTTAGCAATCTTGTAAGAGATAAGAATTCAGCCTCTGTGTTGCAAGCTTAGAAAATATCAAGAAGTTCGAAAAATCTTTCTCTCTCTTCTGTCTCTGGCTGACTGCAGCAGCCTGTGAGAAAAAGGGAGAAAAGGGAGAGAAAGGAAGAAATAAAAAAAAAAAAGAGGAAAAAAAAACAGATTGAAAGGGATTTGAAAGTTCGGAAAGTTAAAATATATATATAGAAGAGCAGTGTGCTAACATTTAAAGGAAAGAAGTTTGAACGGAATATCTAGGCATTCTCTGTGAAGGCAGAGAAAAGCACTAAATGGGTTTGGAAGTTCACAGAAACCCCTTTGGATTCTGAAATGGGAAAAGGGAATTCAACAAACTTCTCTCTGGGGGTGGAGGTCCTGGAAACAGCTCCTAGTCTGTTTGCTGATTTAAAAGCTTTGTTAAGTTTTAAGAACAATGATTAAGAAATTTGGGAATTGGTTGTTTGAAAATTTGCTTGTGATTTTAAATTTTTTTAAGGAAACGTCTACTAGAGTAAAGAGCAATAAAATTCAAGCTTAGCATGACCTGGGCAATAAAAAGCTCTGGAGATAAGATGCTAACAGCTGTTAGAAGAAATGTGGTGGAAAAGAAAGAAAAAAACTTTTAAAGACAGCTATATTAGTTTGATTCAGTTTGTTATCTTCTGAAATATATTGAGTTATTTGTTAATATAAGTTATACCTTAAATCCAGCTCTGCTGGACATGTGTGGGTTTTGTGGAGGTTTGGGTTATTCACTATACTGTGAATCTTACAGGTTTTTGAAGGGAAAAGGAAAGAGGAATACAGGTGATTTAGGAAGGACTGATTTGTAGGGGAAATTAGAGGTTTGCATGGTTTTAGGAAGGTGAAAGACTTTTGGGAGTAGGTGAAGAGGTGGGGGAGGGGGCCACTCACCCCCACTGCCTTCTGCTACTTTACCAAAGGAGCATCTGGGAAGGAAAGTTCTTTAAGAAGATTGTTCAAGTATGTAGTCAGGAAGAAAGAGAAAGTTGGAAATGGGTGTATTTGGGAAGAAATCTGATGTTGGGAAACTGATGGGCTAAATCTTGAAAAGGATCCCCATTAGGAAATTTGAGTGGGGAACCTGAGGGAAGTTTTTTCCTAGGGGGCAGGAGTGGGGGAAGGGTGGCCACATGGAATCCTTTCCTCCCCTCTCCTCTCTAAGTATGTTCCTGCCGCTTTTTTTATCATCTGATTGAGGCAGTGCAGCAAACTGGGATTTTTAAGGGCATGCTTACTTTTAGGTTAATTGATTGAATATTTGTTTCTTGATACAAATATTTTCTTAAGAGATATGGTCGTGAATGTGATCCATACGTTGGTACGAATATTTCTAAAAGTTTAATTGCTATGTTAAAAAAAACCTTCTTGAATTCTTTTATGTGGAATTGGGTCTTTTGTATAAGTTTAAATTGATTGTATTGGGTCATCCTGAGGTTATTTAAAAGGCCTCTGAACATAACAGTTTTTTTCTTTGTCCTTTTGAAAATGTTTCTGTTATGGACAATATGCAATTGGGGATATTTTTCTATGTACTGGGTATTTTAAAAGCAAAATGATTTGTATGTAATGTTCACTCATGTAACATCTACCTAGATAATTGTTCTAAGTTGTGAACTTACTGAGGCGAAATTTCTTTCTGTTATTACTGTAAAGTTATGATAAATCTTTGTTTAAGAGTTATCAGAAATTTGATTAATGACATCTGTTATTGGAGGTAAAAGGTTTTGGGCTTAGAGTTAATTAGTTAATGCTATTTGGGAGTTTTAAAGCTCCACCCTCTGACAATTACTGGGACAATTGATAAGCAGTTAAAACTCAACTGCTTATGTTATGTTATAGTTATGTTCTTGAATTTTTCCTTTTGTAACTGATCTCTCTGATCAGAGCAATGGTCAATAGAAACTGTTAATACAATTCAATTATGTCATGCCTTGCCATTTTCAGTCTGGTTATATGTAATCATTGTATCCTAAATGCTTTGGCAACTGAGTATTTCGCCTGGTCATCCGTCTGTTACTGGATATTTGTGTTTTGTTTCTTTAAGGTTTCTACATGATAAGTGGACAATTAACAGGGGTCTGTAAGATTGCACCCGTTTGCTTGGCCTATAAAGCAAACTCATCTCTTCACACAGGAAACTGGGACAAGGGAAACTTGTACAGGGAAACTGAGTCAGGACAGTTAAAGAGAACTGTGACATAACAGTTTTAATCTAAAAACTATCTAAATTAGGCTTTATATGCAAAAATAAATAAACAGGATAATCAATATTAATTTAAATAAGAGTTGTTTCTTTCAAAGGAAAATGACAAGTTCTGAAGGGACTGTTGGAAATCAGATACTTTAGGTAGAACTGTGAATTGGACTATCCATTCTGGAAAACAATTTGGAATTATGGTCAAAAAGCTAATAAACTGAGCATACCTTTTGACCCAGTGATACTGCTACTAGGTCAATACACCAAAGAGATCAAAGAGAAAAAAGACTAGTATAAACAAAAAATATTTATGCCAGTGCTTTCTGTAGCAAATAATTGGAATTTGAAGGGCTACCCACCAATTGGGTAGTAGCTGAATAGTTAGGGTGATAAAATGTTATTTTGTTATAAGAAATAATGATGGGAATAATTTCAGAGGAACCTGGGAAAATATAGGAGAACTGATACAAAGTGAAGTGAGCGAAGTCAGGAAAATAATACATGCAATAACAATAATATTATAAAAACAAACAGCTCTGAAAAATTTAGATATTAACCATGATTCCAGAAGACTCATGATGAAACACCCACTTCCAGATAGAGATAATGGTCTCAAATGCAGACAGAGACACATAATATAGTCACTGTCTCTCTCACACTCACAGAGTATACACAAATTATCTATCCATCTCTCTCTCTCTCTCTCTCTCTCTCTCTCTCTCTCTCTCTCTCTCTCTCTCTTTTTCTCTATCACATGTCCCACATGAGAATTTGTTTTGCTAGACTATACATGGGTTTTGTTTTGGGTTTTGTTTTTCTGTCTTTCTCAATGAGGAGGAGCTAGGAGGGAGAGAATATGGTTCTGAAAATAAAATAAAATGGAATTTAAAAATTAATTTAATGTATCATCTTTGTGACATTTTAAATTTCAAACTGTTTTCCTTCTTCCATCCTTTCCCCACACTAGAGAAGGTCACTATTTGACATAGATTTACAAATATATGTAAAACTGTACCGTGTATACTTTTATTTATGATTCTTTTTCTGGAGGTGGATAGCATCTTCCTTCATAGGCCCTACATAATTGATTTGAGTATTGAGAGCACTCAAAATAATGTGGTTGCTCACAACTATTCTTTGAACAGTATTGTTTTTTACTGTCTACAACATTCTCTTAGTTTTGCTCACTTTTCATTACTTCATTTAAATCTTTCCATGATTTTCTACAATCAGTCATATGATTATATGCAGTTTTAATTTCTTCCTCAAAAAACTGCCTGTTCCTATCATTTGACCATTTATCAACTGGGGAATAACTCATATTCTTATAAGAATTTTAAAAGAACTATTTAAAAAGATATTTTCAAAGTTGATAGGAAGTAATCTCAGTAGAAGGAATCTATAGGAACTAGTAGTTGCAGAAACTAGGAAAGGCTTTTTGCAAGAGGTAGGATTTGAACTGAGTCTTGAATAGTGCTGGTGTTTCATAACTTCTACAACATCTCTTTCAGAGTTCTCCTTCTCTGCATTCATATGGCATAACACTTTTTAAGGTCCTCATAACATTTCACATGGATTATTGGAATGACTTTCCTATTTTTTCCTACCTCAGGCTATCTTCCACAGATCAGTTAAAGTGGGCTATCTTACAGATGGATCTGACCATGATATTCCTCTACCTAATTAACTCTAGTGCTTTGCTATTGCTTTTAAGTTAAACTACCAAGTTCTCCAGCTTTTAAAGTTTTTCACAATCTGACCCCATCTATGTATCTAGCTTTGTTGTACATTACTCCTTCTTCCACATTTTATTAATAACCCACACTAGTCTCCTCTCTGTTCCTCACACAGGTTGCTCTATCTCTTATTTCTATACTTTTACACAGAAGGTTGTCTCCAATGCCTAGATTGAACTTCTTCCTCACGTATAGAATGCCTTTATTCCTTCAAGAGATAAATCAAGTACCACCTTCTACATGAAATCTTTTCTGATCCTCTCAACTGCCAGTGACCCCATTCCCCAAAATACTATTTATTTACTCTTTATATTTATTCCTTTCATATAAGTTGGGTACATATGCTACATCAAACTGGCATTAGCAGGTTGGATACCCAGATAAGTGACTTATCATATTCAGTGTTTCAGGAATAATTCTGTGGGTGGATATCTTTCTACTACTAGATCATGAGCCCCAAGAAAAATGCTAGTAGGCTTAATTCTTTAGCAAAGGCATTTATTCAACTGGAATCATGTGAATAATAATTTAAAAAGTATTTCCTCCAACATTAAGTGTGTATTCTTTCACAAATAGAGTTCAGGAGAGGGAAAGAATGAACACAACATGAAATGGTAGGGAAGTACGTGTGTAAGGAACAACTTACAAGTTGCCAGGATAACTCACAACCCCAGAATGGTAAGATCTTGATATCCTCTCTCTGAAGAATTCATCATGGGGCATAGTGTTAATGATGGATAAACCATTCTGTTGTTCAGTTAGGATGGATCTTTGCAAGATATAGTGACTCCACAGAATGGATAGGTCAGATAGACTTCTCTCTGGTGTCTTGACCAGATGAAGCCAATTCACTGGCTGGGTGGAGCAGGTCATTCAGTAGTAGCTGGCTCCTCATCAGACTTGGCTGCTGCTGGATGAGACCTGGCAGGTTGCTCTGGCATTGGACAAAGGCTGTTGGGTGGTACTGGACAGGTTGTGCTGCCATTAGACCTTAGCTGCCAGGAAGGCGGGGCAAGAGCTCCCTGGACTCTTTTAAGCATATGGTGTTTCTTTTAGCTAGGTTGATTTACTAGTCTCCTTGGGAGACTAATAGTATTGTAGTATAATCCTAGTCTCTTAATGGGAAGCTTTAAACATTTTTTTCTTTTAGTCACTGGTTGTCTAATCAGTTGGAACATTATTATTCTCTTTACAACTGGAGTGCCATGGAGCTTTTTAAACTAGGGTAGAGGCTGACAAACTTCAGCTTAGAGGCCAAATACAGCTGGAGATAGTTGTTGGGAGTAGGGAGAAAGAATTTGGCTGTAGGGTTATAGTTTATCAACCCTGAGCTAGGACAATAACTCTTAGCAGAAACCTTTTCTGGTTGACTACCTCAGAGCAAAGGGTTATTTGTTACTTCCATACACACGAGAGAGGTCTTGTTTGTTCTATTTAAGAACCTATCTTGGTTTAAAACCCTCTTCTCTAAATAGTTGCTTTGGGGTGATCAGTTTCAATTCCTTTAACAATCTTATGTAAATAAGGGACAGATGTATAAATGTAGTCTGTCTCCTGGAGGTTTTATTATCCCCTTTCCCTTCATAAACTTCTGATCATTCAAGCCTCAGACAGCTTTGTTAGTAGGCAATGTTAACAATGTCTATTTTGTGCCTGAAAGCCTTCCTTTTTACTTTTCAGTTTATCTATAATTTTTGGTCTTCAGACCTTCAGATTTTGCTGAATCTTATTTTCCATTCTCCCCTCAGTGAAAAATTTGTGGTCCCTACAAATCAATTGAGAGAAATCAGGACATATGTGGGTGTGCAGGACATAAGTATTTCATGTTGTTCAATTAGTCAACACAGATAAAAAAATGATATACCTTAACATGAAATTCATCACACACAAGTGTTACATATAACAGAATTGCATAGCAATGTGTTGTACAGTTTTGTATTTGTATACAATCTAATTGTATACAAAAGCATTGTCCAAATATACATATTGCAATAGTGCCTTCAGAGAAGCATATATCAATGCTGTATGCCAAATATTGTGTACTAGTATATTTATCAAAACTGTCTTCCCATAAAGAAACATGATTCCATATTGATACTTCTTGGAATGAAACACATACACATATTCAGCATACAAAACATATATTATCTATAATTCATTAATGAATGTCATCTGGTTGTATAATTATTTTCATTCCTTTTTCCTCGATGCATCATAAGTTAGTCTGGTCATTGGCCCAGTAGTCCTTGAGATTCTAGCAAGAGGTTTTTTTTTTTTAATAACTTTTTATTGACAAAACCCATGCCAGGGTAATTTTTTACAGCATTATCTCTTGCACTCACTTCTGTTCCGATTTTTCCCCTCCTTCCACCCCCTCCCCCAGATGGCAAGCAGTCCTTTATATGTTAAATAGGTTACAGTATATCCTAGATACAATATATGTGTGCAGAATCGAACAGTTCTCTTGTTGCACAGGGAGAATTGGATTCAGAAGGTATAAATAAACCAGGAAGAAAAACAAGAATGCAAGCAGTTTATATTCATTTCCCAGTGTTCTTGGGTGTAGCTGCTTCTGTCCATCCTTGATCAATTGAAACTGAGTTAGCTCTCTTTATCAAAGAGATCCACGTCTATCAGAATACATCCTCATACAGTATCGTTGTAGAGGTATATAATGATCTCCTGGTTCTGCTCATTTCACAGTCCTCTCTGTATTCATCCTGCTGGTCATTTCTTACAGAACAATAATATTCCATAACATTCATATACCACAATTTACTCAGCCATTCTCCAATTGATGGGCATCCTTTCATTTTCCAGCTTCTAGCCACTACAAACAGGGCTGCCACAAACATTTTGGCACATACAGGTCCCTTTCCCTTCTTGAGTATCTCTTTGGGGTATAAGCCCAGTAGAAACACTGCTGGATCAAAGGGTATGCACAGTTTGATAACTTTTTGAGCATAATTCCAAATTGCTCTCCAGAATGGCTGGATGTGTTCACAATTCCACCAACAATGTATCAGTGTCCCTGTTTTCCCACATCCACTCTAACATTCCGTATTATCTTTCGCTGTCAGTCTAGCCAATCTGACAGGTGTGTAGTGGTATCTCAGAGTTGTCTTAATTTGCATTTCTCTGATTAATAATGACTTGGAGCATATTTTCATATGTCTATAAATAGTTTTAATTTCTTCCTCTGAGAATTGTCGGTTCATATCCTTTTGACCATTTATCAATTGGAGAATGGCTTGATTTCTTATAATTTTCTAGCAAGAGTTTCTGAGGTTTTGGAAGTCTGTCATCCTCTAGCAGTTTCATTTTTGAGCTTATAGCTATTGGAGGTATAATTTTACAGTCTCCTATAGGAGCATCCTGTTCCCTAGGATCTTCTAAAAGTGGAACATCAAATTGAATTTAGATTACTTCTGGGAGTGGTCAAATCCTATTATTGTTAGTGGAATCCATTTGGTAATTCTTTGATAGGTGAGTGCTTAATGATTAATCTCTTCCTCATCAGAATCATTTCTAGCCTGACTACTTCCTTGCTCTGTCAGTGTCTCTGCAAGAAGCAGATGGATTCTTCAGAATCATCTTATGTAGATGTCTATTATTATGTCTACTACTTCATTAGACTATCTAATTAATTCCCTAATAGCCAACATATGATTGCAGAGCATTGCCTTATAGAGCCCTGAGCATCCTCTGGGGTTACTTTACAAAGGGTGAGGTCCTTCCACAACTTAGTAGAAAACAGCTTTCCATCAGTTTGATATCTTGTATATTCCTCATACAACAAAGTTTCTTTTTTTCCCCAAACAAGTAATCTATCAGTAAGCATTTATTTATTTCTCAATATTATTTCATTTTTCCAAATACACATATGGTTTCCAACATTCATCTTTGCAAGATTTTGTGCTCCATTTTTTTCTCCCTCCTTCCCTTCCCTTCCCTTTCCCCAAAACAGCAGGCAATATGATATAGATCAAACACATGTTTAATTCTTTTAAATATATTCCCATATTTGTCATGTAGAACAATATTTCTTTTTTTGGAGGTGAATAGCACTTTTATTTTTATTTATTTTATTATAGCTTTTTATTGATAAAACATGCATGGGTAATTTTTCAACATTGATCCTTGCAAAAACTTCTCTTCCAACTTTTCCCCTCCTTCTCTCCACCCCCTCCCCTAGATGGTAGGTAGTCCCATACACATTAAATATGTTAAAATATATGTTAAATACAATATATGTATACATATTTATACAGTTGTCTTGCTACATAAGAAAAATCGGATTTAGAAAGAAGATAAAAATCACCCTGGAAGAAAAACAAAAATGCAAATACACAATAACAGAAAGAGTGTAAATGCTATGTTGTAGTTCACACTCATTTCCCAGTGTTCTTTCGCTGGGTGTAGTTGGTTCTGTTCACTTCTGATCAATTGGAACTGATTTGGATTCTCTCATTGTTGAAGAGAGCCACTTCCATCAGAATACATCTTCATATAATATTGTTATTGAAATATATAATGATCTCCTGGTTCTGCTCATTTCACTCAGCATCAGTTCATGTAAGTCTCTCCAAGCCTCTCTGTATTCATCCTGCTTGTCATTTCTTACTGAACAATAATATTCCATAACGTTCATATATCACAATTTATTCAGCCATTCCCCAACTGATGGGCATCCATTCAATTTCCAGTTTCTGGCCACTACAAAGAGGGCTGCCACGAACACTTTTGCACATACAGGTCCCTTTCCCTTCTTTAGTATCTCTTTGGGATATAAGTCCAGTAGAAACACTGCTGGATCAAAGGGTATGCACAGTTTGATAACTTTTTGAATATAGTTCCAGATTGCTCTCCAGAATGGTTGAATCTATTCACAACTCCATCAACAATGCATCAGTGTTCCAGTTTCCCTGCATCCCCTCCAATATTAGTCATTATCTTTTCTGTCATCTTAGCTAATCTGACAGGTGTGTAGTGGTATCTCATAGTTGTCTTAATTTGCATTTCTCTGATCAATAGTGATTTGGAGCACCTTTTCAGATGGGTAGAAATAGTTTCATTTCCATCATCTGAAAATTGTCTGTACAACAATATTTCTTAACAAAACTCTTGTCACTTAAATTGAGAGCTTGACAATAGACTCTGGCATCTACAGTCACTTATTTCACTTATTTCTGTCAGAAATTTTCTGAGCTGAGTACATGGTTAGCCAATATGTTTCCTTTAGTCAATCCCTTAACTGAGTTACATAATGAGTATCTCCATCTTTTCTATTTTGTTCAAGCTGCTCTCCTTTCCCCCCCAGGAAACAAATAAACATGTCCTCCTACCAAACAATGGGGGAATGCATCATTCCGAGTGGCATTGTATACATGCACTAAAAAATGCCACTGCCAACTTTACTGAGATTAACATTTTGCTTATATTTCAAACTCCTGAGCATATTGAACAGTGTGCTCTTGAAACACTCAGACAATGGGTCTTCCTAAAGGTGGTAAGGTGTGGTCCCAGACTGCTTAATTCCTGCCAAGGCTAACATTTCCTTAAGAGGTGTGCTTTCAAAATCTCTGCCTTGGTCAGGGTAAATTCTGTTTGAGAAGCCATATACTGAGAGATATTTTTCCTCTGACAACTTGGCAACTGTAGTAGCTTTCTAGTTCCTAAGTAAGTATGACTGGTCAGTAAAATGATCAGTCACTACTAGAATATTGCTCATTTTATTTTTGTTTTTTTTTTCTTTTCAGATATAAAAAGTAAATGCACATAAGCTTTGTCTGGGTTTATACACTCCAAGTGGGCAGCATAAGTTGGTAGAACTTTTCTTTGGAGACACCCAGACCAAGCTGCACACTTTATACACACATCTGCCATCATTTGGAGCAGTTAAAGTCTATCTCTTTCAAGGGTTCTCTCTTGACCAAGATGTCCAAAGTCATCATGCAATGTCTTCATAGTCATAATACAACATGCATGGGAAGGAACCAACTTCTTCCTTGCACTATGCATGCAATCAGTTAGAGTCTAGTACAGTACTCCAATGAAGAGCTCCAACTTTCTCCACAGTGTTAATAGCAATGTCGTCTCAAGGGAATGAAAATTGACCTCACTTTATTGCTTACAGTAACTCTCATAATCCTTCACCAAGTATCTGTTTTCACCACTGGTCATCTACATTCTATTGAGGCAAAGATTGACTTAGGTGCAGCAAAATTCACATACTTTAGTGGTATGCTTTTGGATGTAAGTCCCAAGCTCTTAGAGATACTTCCATTTAATTCCTGACTTATTCCCTGGATATCAGACAGTCTTCACACCTTCTATGATTGTCACCATAATTTTGGTGTTCTGAGACTTAGGGAAGAAGTTATCTACATCCATATTAATCTTTCCTGGAGAACAGTTTGTGGCTGAACTCATAAGCAGCTGGTGCTGGTACCCAGCTCTGGCAGGCAGCATCCAATTTGGATTGGATGGAAAATATTAGAAGAACAATTTGTTCTTAATTAGTACTGACCACAGAGATATTCTCTGGGTCTAGATATACCAATGATAAAGTTTCCACTTTTCTGTTAACACCAACAATTTCCTTAACAAATTTCAGACTCATTTCAATGAAGCTCAAGTATGGGTCTTTGTCATTTAGTTCATTGAGTACCAATTTCATAAGGGTCTCTCATTTAAAAACTGGAACATAGTGGTCATCTAAGGCCCACTCACTGTCCAGTAGAGGAGTGCATTTCACATTGCCAATCTTTACCATTATTGCAATACTGATGTTATGAGTCCAATGGAAGAAACCCAAACACAGTCAATGTGGAGGTCAAGTTTAGTGTCTTCAGGGCTTGGGGTAACCACCCCTGGATCTATCAATATTTTCCAATGCTGGATCTCATGAATTCATCCACTCTCATATCAGTCCTTCATGCCTCTGTTGAGTGTACGAATCACTCCAGTGTCCATCCAGGTCACAGTTGAAGCAAAAGTTAGCTCTGCCCTCTATTGGTAGTATCTGAAGGTTGTAACTTTGAGCCCCTTGTACCTTGATTTCTCTCATTACAAGGTTCCTGGCTTCTGTTCTTCTAGCAGGTTTTCTGTAAGCATTGACTCTTGAATGTGGGCAGTCAGAAGGGGGTCTCTTACCAAGTTTTATATAAATGGCATAGTGGATAGTGTGAAGGAATTGAAATCTGGAAGGCTTGAGTTCAAATCTTGCCCTAGACATGTACTAGCCTTATGATTCTGGGCAAGTCACTTAACTTCTTCTGCCTCAGTTTTTTTCATCAATAAAATGGGAATAATACTAATACCTACCTCCCATGAATATTGTGAGGATCAAATGAGATATTTATAAAGTGATTTGCAAGCCTTAAAGTGCTACAGATATATAAATGATATTTTTATATATATATGCAAATATCTAAAATCTCTTTGTATCTATATATCTCTATGTCTTCATTGTCTTTCCAATGCTTGACACATAGAAGGATCTAATGAATGCTTGTTGATTGATTTTATTTGAAAAAAATAATAACATCTAACATGTATATAGTACCTACTATGTGTCATATATTGTGTTAAGTGCTTTACAAATATTATCTCATTTCCCCCAAAAAAAACCCTGGGAAAGAAATTCTATTATCTCCATTTTACATTAAAGTACAATGTCCTCATTTTATACAAGGGAAAACTGAGATCTGAAAAGGTACTTAAGTATTTGAGGCTGGATTTGTAAATTGATTTGCCCAGGAGCACACAGCTAGTAAGTCTTTAAGGTGGGATTCAAATCCAAGTCTTTCTGATTCCATCCGTGTCACAACCATACCATGAGCTTCTGCCTTTAGTCTCAGGATTTTGAAAGTATTGGAAAAATCTCCGAGTTGGAAAGCATCTCAGAAACAAGTTTAATGTATACATGGCCACGATTTTCTTCTAAAACAGGAATTCTTAACCTAGAATTCAAGAACTTTTAAAAAAATATTTCAACGTAACTAGTTTCCTTTGTACCTCTAAATATTTTGTTTGTTGTCTTTAAAAACATGATTCTGAAAAAAAAATCTGAAATCAATTCAATATGTCTGTGACACACAAAAAGATTGTGAGCCCTTGCTCTATAACAGAGTTTCTTAAATTTTTTCCTCTTTTTGCCTAAGAAATTTTTATGTGACCCTGTGTATATATGTATATAAAATATACATATTTTACTGATGATAAATCATAAATTTATTTTATTTTAGTAGCTTTTTACTTTTCCAAATATATGCAAAGATAGTTTTCAATATTCATCTTTGCAAAACCTTGTGTTCCAAGTTTGTGAAATTTTGTGTTCCAAATTTTTCTTCCTCTATTCCCTTCACCCCCTTCCATAGACAGCAAGCAATCCAATATGGGTTAAATACATGGAATTCTTCTAAATATATTTCCATATCTGTCATGCTGCACAAGAAAAATCAAAAGATGAAAGAGGAAAGAAAAGAAAAAATACAAGCAAACAAATAACAACAATAAAAAGAAGTGAAAATACTATACTTTGTTCCGTGTTCAGTTTCTCTCTGGAGACGGGATGGCTCTTTCTATCCCAAGGCTATTGGAATTGCCTTGAATCACTTCATTGCTGAAAAGACTCAAGTTCATCACAGTTGATCATCACACAATCTTGCTGTTACTGTGTCCAGTGTTCTCATTGTTCTACTCACTTCACTTAGCATCAATTCATTCAAAAGTTTCCAGGCCTTTCTGAAATCAGCCTGCTGGTCATTTCTTATAGAATAATAATATTCCATTATATTCATATACCATAACTTATTCAACCATTCTCCAACTGAAAGGTGTCTACTCAATTTCTAATTCCTTGCCACTACCATAAGGACTGCTACAAATATTTTTGCACATGTGGGTCATTTTCTTTTTTTTTAATGATCTTGTTGGGATACAGACCCAATAGAGACACTGCTGGATCAAAGGGTTGTACAGTTTGATAGCTCTTTGGGCATAATTTCAAATTGTTCTCCAGAATGGTTGGATCAACTCACAACTCTACCAACAATGCATTAATGTTCCAGTTTTCCCACATCCCCTCCAACATTTATCATTATCTTTTCCTGTAAAAAGTTCAAGAGATATGTTTTTGAGCAACTAATCATTTTCTTAATCATGGTAGCAGATAATTAATTTTTTAAAAGGGTCAGAGGCTCTCTTAAATGCCAAAACCTCTTCATGGAGCTCTCTCAAAGTTTATAGACCTTTGGAAGAATGGATGTTCCTGAGGGTGGCAATCAACTCTGGTTAAATTAATGAGGAGAATGAATATTATAATGAGAGGTGGGCCTATTGGGGGGACATGATATTATTTGATCACTCTATCCCAGACTTCCAGCCTCAGCAATCAAGATAGGGGCTCGACCTTTACTTATATCTGGCTGAGTGGAACACATGAGCCAGAATTCATCTTACATTAAATTCTTTGTAAGATTGTCTAGTTGGGTGGTATCTCCCACTCAAGATCAAAAGGCATGTCCCTGGGATTTGGGCAATCTCGTCTATCAACAATGTCCTTGAGATGTTGGCTTAGATTAGTAGAGAATGAAGATCTAGGAAGGGAAAAAACCAATAATTGGTTACTTGATACTAATTTCTCTCACTAGGTACCAGACATTGTACTAAATACTTTCTAAATCTTACTCATTTGAGCTTCACAATAACTATCTGATGAGTGCTATTCTTATCCCAATTTTTAGTTTTAGTTAATCAAACTGTTGAGGACATTAAGAGGCCAAGTGACGTAAGTCATACTGTTAATAAATTATTGAAGTCATATTAGAACTCAACTATTTCTGACTCCATTTCCAGTACTCTATCCATAGACTACCTAGCTGCTCAAAGATAACAGAAGATACTGCTATCAAGGAACTCAACAGAACTCAAGGACAACATGCAGAGAATGATGTGTAAATAAGCTACAAAAGGAACATGTAGCTCCTATGATCATCTGATCTCTGCTTGGAAATATCTAGTGAGGGAGAACTTAGCATTCTTGAGGCACATCATTCTTTTGTGAGACAGCTCTCAAATCTAAATTGTCTTTTTTTCATTTTCCACCTGGCTCTGCCATCTATGGCCAAATAGAACTTTAGTGCCTTTTTGATACATTAGTCCTTCAGATATTTGATCTAACTCTAAAATATGCCTTATTACTTCTCCCAGTTTTTATACAGTTATTTTTTTTTATTATAGCTTTTTATTTACACAGTTACTTAATATAATAAATTTTGCCACTTGTGATAGAAGCCTCATGCAGTACAACATCAGTCAATAGTAAAATCCAATAGCAAAAGTATTTATATAAAAGCAATATAAAAAAACAAAGAAGAGAGTGGAATAGCAAGTTATTCTTAACAAATGAACATAGAATCATGGACTCTAGAGCAAGGATTTCTAAGCTGGAGTCCATGAACTTGAAAAATATTTTGATAAATATATTTCCATTAAATTGGTTTGCTTTGTAATTCTATGTATTTTATTAAAATAAAATTATTTAGATTATAAAATAAAACAAAATACATAAGATCTAAAACAATTTTAGAGAAGAGATCTATAGACACCATCTGATTACCAAAGGGATCCAAAAGGTTGAGAATTCCTCATCTAAAGCAATAATAGTGTAATTTACTTTGCCTGCCTCCCCCACCCTCCTTGTCCCATCCCTGCCATTGTCCACCAGCACTTTAATTAAGCAACCTATCATAGCAGGATAGAGTCACAGTTGTTATAAAAGTCAACAAGCATCTATTTATCAAATGCTTATTATACGAACTCAGGCTTTCTTTAATTTATGATTCAGTGCTATCTGCTACCTGGAGGGTTTTTTGTTGTTGTTGTTGTTGTTGTTGTTTTTGTTTTGTTTTGTTTTGTTTTTAAAGGATTCTTGTTGGGCAGTCTGGAAATCTATCAGCCTTAGAGCAGACTTGAACCCTGTAAAATTTTTTCCTTCAACTCTGGGGACATCAGGAGCCTTCCAGGAGCCATGCATTTGCTTCCTTGCCTCTGCTTGCCTTTCAGATCTGACTTTGTGTTTTCCTCCCCTTTGCCCTGTTTGCACCATCTGACATAAGAACAAGATCTAATCTCAGTGCAAACCTCCCAGCATTCAGAAGTCCTGGACTTTCTCCAATAAATGGAAGCTTCCTTGTCTCATGACGTGTGTCTGAAGCTGTACTGTAGGGCTTCCATTAAGGGCAACCTGCTCTGATTACACTAAGGACCACAGAATTCAACATGATACCCCCCAAAAAGTTTACAAAAATATGAATTTATATTCACAAGCATCACTTCTACTTTATCTTCAAGTTCCGGCATCAGCCTGGCTTTTTTAACTTCCTCTAGTTGGAACTTTCTGATAGGAAGATAAATAAGGTACATTCTCAGTAAGTTGTTGGAATAGCTCATGTGGTCTCTGTGCCACTTATAGATATAGTCCTTAGAATGTTCCTACTCAATATCCCAGTCCCCATCAAGGCCCGATGACCTCATTGTCCTTCTACAGAAGCATATTGGCTACTTGTGAACTGAACATAAACCCTGACCAGCGGATGGCTTATGGTCTATTTCCTGCCTAGGTTTCCTGGGGAAGGCTTTGATCTCTCTGGGGTAAGGTCAGTCTGCTTTGAATGGGTGAGGAGAAGAGAGAAAGATATGATATTTCATGGTATCATAAATTTGGAACTGGGAGAAATCTCTGAAGTCATGTAGTCAAACCTCATTTTATAGATGCAGAAAGTGAGGCTGTCATTTAGCCAAAGTCATAAAAGGACCGGAGTTGGGAGTTAAAACCACCTCCCCTGACTTCAAATCCAGCATTCTCTCCACTATGTTGTCGTTATTCAGTCATTTTAGTTGTGTCCAACTCTTCGCGAGTCCATTTGGGGTTTTCTTGGCAAAGACACTGAAATGATTTGCCATTTCCTTCTCCAGCTCATTTGCAAATGAGGAAACTGAGGCAAACAGGATGAAGTGACCTTCCCAGGATGGTACCCAGTTAGTAAATATCTGAGATGCGGTTTGAACTCATGAATACGAGTCTTACTGATCCCAAGCCTAGTGCACGACGACACCTTAGCTGCATCCCTACCACCTTAGCAAAAGGCTGTTTTTATGATTTCTCACATACAAAACTTCATTTCTAATGTGTGTCTGTGGCTTTGCATCGGCTAGCTCCTGTGCTCAGAATGCACTCCCTCCATCTTCAACTCAGCCTCTTAGAATGAAAGCTCCTTGGTGACAGACACTGCTTCACTTTAGCCTTGGTAACTCCAGTACTTAGTATAGTGTAGGCACATAGTAGGCATGTAATAAATGCTTATTGATTGATTTATTAGTTGGCTGATTAGATTCTTTAGTCTCCTTCAAGACTCAACTCAAGAACTACCTGTGACACAGGACTTTCCCCATTCTCCTTGCTGTTAGTACTCTGTTTCTCCCCAAATTACCAGCTATATTTACATGTGTACATGTTGCCTATTCCATTAGAATGTAAACTCTAAGTAGGGACTACTTTACTTGTTTATCTCCAACACAATGTCTGGAATGTAGAACATAGTAGACATTTGATAAATGTTTCTTGATTGATAGATGGATACTATAAAAAACAATAGCTGTAAGCTATAACAAATCATAGGGGACTGACAGTCTCACCGTCCTATGCTCTCTGGTCAGATCACATGTGGAGTTTTATGCTTCGTTCTGGGTAGCACTTTACAGAAGAAAAGATCTTGTAGGGCAATGAAGGACCTTGAAATCATGGCATCTCTCTATCTATCTATCTGTCTGTCTGTCTGTCTATATATCTGTTGTTGTTTAATCATTTCAATCATGTTCAACTTTTTGTGACCTCATTTTGAGTTTTCTTGGCAAAGATATTAGAGTGGTTTGCCATTTTTTCCTCCAGCTCATTTTACAGGTGAGGAAACTGAAACAAACAGGATCAAGTGACTTGCCCAGAGTCAAGGAGCTAGCAAGTGTCTGGGGCCAGGTTTGAAAACAGAAAGATGATTCCTTCTCATTCCAGAACCATCACTCTATGCAATGTGCTACCTAGCTGTCTCATAAGCGTATAGGTACACACATATGTTATTTTATTTTTGCTGGACCACCATCCTTTTCTGATTTAATAAATGTGGTCATTCCTCAAGATTCCACCCTGATTTTCCTTTTCTCTTCATACTTTGTCACACGGTGATTTCATGAGCTCTCAGTCATTATCTTTATGTAGAAGATACTCAAATACAGCCCTATTCTTCCTTTTGACCCCAGTCTCATGCCACCAACTGCCCACTAGATTGCCCTACATGAATGTCCATTAGGTATTTTAAACCCTATGTGTCCTAAACTGAATTCATATTTCCCTATCCTCTTAAGTTCCCTATTTCTCTTAGGGTGCCACCATCCTTGTGGTAACCTAACTTAGCAGCCTTGTTATCATCTTTGAAATGATCCTTAACTTGTCCCTCTTTCTCAGTTACCCATATCCAATTAGTTGCCAAATCTCAGTGATTCTATTCAAACTCTCTTTTTTTCCCATTTCCTTTTCTCTACCTATGAAGCCTCTATCCTAACTCACATCCCCAATTCTCTTGCTGAATATATAGAAACCTTTTAATTGGTCTTCTTGTAATCTCTTCCCATCCCCAATCCTTCCTTTCCATGGCTGCCTATTTGATATTCCTATAACACAAATTTGATCATGTTAGCCTCTTACTGAAAAATCTCCAAAGGTGTCAAATTGACAAAGATACTAAAGGTATGTATAGGCAATATTGGAGGAGCTGCAGAAACACAAGCACATTAATGCATGCTTGTTGGAATTATAAATTGGTTGAACCATTCTGGAAAACAATTTGGAATTACGCAATTATGCATATCTTTCCTTCCTTCCTTCTTTCCTTTTTTATTTCCTTCCTTCTCTCCTTCCTTCCTTCCTTCCTTCCTTTCTTCCTTCCTTCCTTCCTTCCTTCCTTCCTTCCTTCCTTCCTTCCTTCCTTCCTTCCTTCCTTCCTTCCTTCCTTCCTTCCTCCGTTCCTTCTTTCCTTTCTTCTCTAGTACCTAGAACAGTGTCTGATTTGTATAATTGCAATTATGCAAGAAAAATGACTAATCATTTGACTAAATCCCCTTTTGATCTATAGATCCCACTCCAGATCTAACTCCAAAAAGGTAGAACACACATTAAAAAGAAAGTCTTATGTGCATCAAATATTCACAACAGCACTTTTGGGGATAGGGAAGGGAACAAGTATTTATTAATGTAATTTAATTGTTAAGTGCCTACAGTATGCTAAATGCTTTACAAATATTATCTCATTTGATCCCAGGTTGGGACAGCTAGGTGGCACAGTTCACCTGAAACACTGAATTGATTTCAAATTCAGCCTCAGATACTTACTTGTTGCACGATACTAACTGAGTCCTTTAACCCTAATTGCTCCAAAAAAAATCAAACTGGGAATAGGAGTTATTATTTCTCAACTGAAGAACCTGAAGCAAACAGATATGAAATTACTTGCCCAAGATCATACAAATAGTAAATGTCTGAAGCAAGAGTGGTACTAAGGTCTTCCAGTCTGCAGGGCCAGCATTCTACTTACTATGCCTTGTAATTGGGAAGTAGATTGGAGAATTTATTGCCAATTTATTGAAGAATGACTGAACAAAATGTGATATATTTTTGTAATGGAATATTGTATTAGAAAAACAATGAATAATGAGAATTCAGAGAAACTTTAGAAAACATATATGAACTGATAGAAAGTAAAGTCAGTAAAACCAGAAAAATAATATACACAATGATTATTGTTATTTAAGTGGAAAAGAAGAATAACAAGAAGCCAAACATCTTGTAATTTGAATGATTAATCTTGGCACCAAACAAAGGATGAAAAAATACACCTTCTTCCTTTTGTTAGATAGATGGGGGATTACTAGTATGTAATTCTCCATGTGCTTGCCAGATTTTTTCTATGTGTTTGTTTATTTTGCTTAACTATTTTCCTTTGTCAGGCAGCTAGTTGGCATAGTGGCTAGAAGGCCAGGCCTGGAGTTAGTATGAATCATTTTCATAAGTTCAAATCCATCACTAGATACTTACTAGTTGTGTAACCCTGAGCAAGTACCTTAACCCTGTTTCCTTATCTGTAAAATGAGCTGGAACAGGAAATAAGAAACCACTCCAATATCTTTAAAACAAAAAACCCAAATGAGGTCATCAAAAATCTTGACATGACTGAAAAATGGCTCAACAACAGCAAGAACAACAGCAATGATTTTCTCTTATGTTCTTATAGTGAATTGTAAGCTTCTTTTGGGTAAAGATTTTTGTTTAAATAGAAGGCTAAGTAGATGAAAATATCCAAATTCAAATTTGACCTCAAACACTAACCAGCTATGTGACCTAGCACATGATACAGTTCTTGACACATAGTAGGAATATAATAAAAATTTATTGATTGATTCTGAGCAAAATGCTTAACATCTGCTTGATTCAGTTTCCTCAGTTTAAAAATGGAGATTAATAATAATACTTTCCTCCCGGTGTTGTGATGAGGGATAAAATGGGATGTTTGTGTTGCATTGGTACCTAGTAGGTGCTTAATAGATCCTATCTTCCTCCCTTTTTCTCTCATTCCTTCCTTCTCTTCTTCCTTGCTTCCTTCTTTTTCTCCTTCCTTCCTTCCTTTTTCCTTCCTTCCTTCCTCCCTTCCTTCTTTTCTTTCTTCTCTAATACCTAGAACAGTGTCTGACACATAGTGAATGATAAATAAATATTTATAGAATAGAATAGAATTGAATCAATTCAAGGGACTATGGATATTTACCCTGGAGAAGAGAATGTTTGGGGTAGGGGAAGGGAGAGGAGATGATAACTGTCTTCTTCTCCCTGAAAAGCTGCCAAGTAGATATATTCTATGTAGTTCTAAAGAACAAGACTAAGATTAATGGGAGGAAGTTATAAGGAGGCAGATTTCTGTTTATTACAAAGAAGAATGTTATAAGAATCAGAGTTATCTAAAATTGAATAAAATGAGTTACATAATGAGGTAGTGAGATCCTTGGTTATTGGACATATTCAAAGAGATGGTTCATTTAAATTTATTCCATTTCTATAAGAATTTAATGTTGACTTGTATATACAAAGCATTGTGCTATGTGTTGGAAATAACAGAAACAGATATGAAACAGTCCCTGCTCTCAGAGAGCTTACATACTACTGTAAAATCTAAACACATGAATATACATATAAATGTACAAGACACTTTGAGGAAGGAGAGAATACCAACACCTGGAGGAATAAGGGCTTGCTATGCAAAATGATCAGTATATGAGCTGAACCTTGAAAGAAACTAGTTTCTAAGAAGCTAAACTGAGGAAAGAAAGGGCCTTTCATGCCTATGCAAAAGTAAGGAGCTGGAATATTTAGCCTGGAGAAGTGATTAGGCAAGGTTGGCTGGCTTAATTTTAAGAAGGTAAGTACTGGGGCATAGATCTAAGATATCCTGGAGTCTTGTTGTGAAGGTCTTTGAATGTCAAACTGACGAAGTTATATCTTATCCTTCAGGCGGTAGAGAGCCTTTAGAATTCTTGAGTAAGATTAGTGACAAGCTCAGATCTACTGATTCTTGATACAAGGATGACATTTCTTAGAGATATTATAGGAGATATTCCCTCATGCAATTAGGAGGTTGGTCTAATAGATAAAATTATGCTCTATCTAGGGCTCTACCAATCCCATGACTCTATGATAATTTATCACAAGGACTCCAGGGGGGAAAAATTAATATAGGTTTACATGACCAGAGAAAACTTTATAGTAGTTGGAGGGGATGCGGGAAAACTGGGACACTAATGCATTGTTGGTGGAGTTGTGAACGAATCCAACCATTCTGGAGAGCAATCTGGAATTATGCCCAAAAAATTATCAAATTGTGCATACCCTTTGATCCAGCAGTGTTTCTATTGGGCTTATATCCCAAAGAAATACTAAAGAAGGGAAAGGGACCTGTATGTGCCAAAATGTTTGTAGCAGCCCTGTTTGTAGTAGCTAGAAACTGGAAAATGAATGGATGCCCATCAATTGGAGAATGGCTGGGTAAATTGTGGTATGTGAATGTTATGGAATATTATTGTTCTGTAAGAAATGACCAGCAGGATGAATACAGAGAGGACTGGCGAGACTTACATGAACTGATGCTAAGTGAAATGAGCAGAACCAGGAGATCATTATACACTTCGACAACGATGTTGTATGAGGACATATTTTGATGGAAGTGGATTTCTTTGACAAAGAGACCTGAGTTTCAATTGATAAATGACGGACAAAAGCAGCTACACCCAAAGAAAGAACACTGGGAAACGAATGTAAACTATCTGCATTTTTGTTTTTCTTCCCGGGTTATTTATACCTTCTGAATCCAATTCTCCCTAAGCAACAAGAGAACCGTTCGGTTCTGCAAACATATATTGTATCTAGGATATACTGCAACATATCCAACATATAAAGGACTGCTTGCCATCTAGGGGAGGGGGTGGAGGGAGGGAGGGGAAAAAAAAATCGGAACAGAAACGAGTGTCAATATAAAGTAATTATTAAATAAAAAAATTAAAAAAAAAAAAAGAAAACTTTATAGTAAAGAAGAGATTTGAACCAGGATTTGAAGGATGGTTTAGATTGATGTTTGTAGAATATGAATATTCTTTCATTTTATGAAATTTTTTCTTTTCATTTATATTCATATTTCTTTTCCCAGTTTTATCTCTGTGTTGTGTGCCCTGCTTCTTCTTCCTGGTCTTTTTTTTATCTCATTAGTCCCTATTTATATATATTCCCAATTTATAGGAAATGTGCTGGGAGACTTTGGGAGAGCATCCAAGGAAGGCAGGAAGAAGAGAGAAAGAGACAAGCTCCTTCTCCAGGAAATTCTAGAAATGAAGAAACAAAGTGGGCATTGGGACCTACTCTATTGGGATTGGGGGATAGATTTGAACCAATCTATTCTTGAGTCTTCCAAGGACAGTCCATCCCAGGTACTTAAAGGTCATTCAAAGGATAGAGCAAGAATTACCTCATACCTTAAGGGAGTCCTTATTTTTATGAGGGAAAAGGGTCCTTGACTTTAGGGAATTCCTTGTCTGAAGGAAGTGAGAGGGAGGACATGAATGAAGATCAGAAAATCATAGATGTAGACCTGGAAAATATTTCAGAGACCTTCCAGTTCATCTCCCTCATTTTACAAATAAAGAAACTAAGACTTAAGAAGATTGTCCAAGGCCTCATAGATGATTTAGTGCCAGAGGTGGGATCTGAACTCAGGTTCTTTAACCAGAACCAGTAACAAAGGGACAAGGACAAGACTCTTTAGCAAGATGAAGGAATGAGGAAATGGAGAGTGGGATAGAGTAGGAATCAGAGTAGTTTCCATGGAAGAGGGTACATGCAGTTCAGGACTGGGGAAAAAAAATGAAAAGAAAGAGAAGAAAGGCAAGTGTTAGAGAAGAACAGATTATTAAAGCTGAAAGGGAAGTTTCTTAGAATTGGGTCCAATCACCACATGTTTTAGGAGAGAAAACTGAGGCACAGATATTTAGTAAGTGGCAGGGCTACCACTTAAATTCCTGGAGAAAGAAGAGGTTTATCAGCATGATCTACCGGAAAGGTGACTGGATTCAGCATCAGGAGAGCTGGATTCACATTCCCATCTATAGCTTACTGCCTGTGTGACTTTAGGCAAATCACTTAACAACTCTGAGCCTCAGTTTCCTCCTTTAAAAAAATTAAGGGTGGGGCAGTTAGGTGTCCAAGTGGAGAGAGCACCTGAAGTTCTGAAATCAGGAGGACCGGAGTTCAAATGTGATCTCAGACACTTAGTGCTGCCTGGCTGTGTGACCCTGGGCAAGTCACTTAACCCCAATTCCCTCAGCAAAATAAACAAACAAATAAATAAATATAAGGGTGCTGGACCAGTTGATCTCCAAAGTCCCTTCTATGTATTTACGAGATGTGGTCAAGATCAAAGGAAAAATTGTCTCCGCGGCAGATATTCAGAACCCATATAGGCAAGTGCGAAGCAGAGGACACCCATTCAGATTAGCCCTGGATTTAAATTTAGCTTCTTGAAGGATGCAATCCTTGTTATGTAGAAAGTGCCAGGTCCAGGAGATGAAGGAAGGAGAAAAGTGGAGTCAAATGGACGGGTCAGGGACATAAAACGATGGTGAGATTAATCCAGAAACAATGACAGGAGAATGAGATCAAGAGACGTCCATCTCAAAGCAGGATGATGGGACAGGGTCAGGTTTTCCCCTTCCCCACAGCCCTACTGGCACAGCAGCTAGACGCCCCTCCCCCACTGCCCTTCCCCTCCCCTCCTTCCGCCCCCCCACTCCTTCCACTCCACGTCTCCTCCTCCGGAGCTTTCTGCGATGTCCCCCTAGGCCCCCCGCCCAGATCTCCCACTTCCGTTCTGTCTCTCGGGCTTCGCCCAGCTCTCCGGGGTCTGGCCGCCTCCTCCAGCGTCCACAGCTTGTTTTCCTTTACTAGGTGTCAAGTGCTAACCCGAGCCAAAGTCCACATGTCACAGCTCGATAGGAATGAGAGCGATCTCCCTCAGCTCAGAGGAGGGAACTGGAAGGGATCGCATGTACATCAGCGGACCGTGTTCGGGGCCGTGTGAGTGTATATACACATGCACACACACAACACACAGAAACACACGCACAAACACATGGTACCTGCATACACACACAAACGCACAACGAACACACAAACACAAAGATAAAGACAAACACACAAAATACAAACACACATATGAATGCATAAGCACATGCATATATCCATAAAACACATACACAACCAACACACACATATACACCAATACCTAGAAAATACATACACAACCACAATATATGCAACACAGCTACATACCAAATAGATGCAACATATATACAAAACAGGCAAACACGCAAACACATACATACAAAACACACAGAAACACACAATGTACACAAATACAAACAACACACAATCTGTTAAGAAACACACATACACAAAAATACACACACAACATACACAAATACACCCAACATATAAACATTCACATTAAAAAATAAACACACACATATTGTGTATAACGGAAAGAAAGGCGGGCATTCCTAGAAAGAAGGTAAAAGAAAACTAGAATCTAAGTTGTGTTTCCAGCACATAATGTGGGAGGAGGTAATGTGGGAGAGAAAGATGGTGAGAGCCAAGAGACTCTAGAGCTCTGGACTTGGAGTCGAGAAGACCTGGTTCAAATCCCTCCTCTGACATAGACTAGCTAAATGACCTTGACCAGGTCACCTGGACCTCAGTTTCCTCTGTGATGAATGGGTTGGACTACATAGCGCTTAAAGTTTATTCCAGCTCTAAATCTAAGAGATAGAGACGTGAGGGAGAAGAGGCAGGGCAGGCTGGGTAGATGACGGGAAAAGAGGGGGCCCCAGGGGGAGAAAGTGCAGTACTCTTCCCTCCCTGCAAACGTGGAGCATCCCATCCCCCCAGCCAGGGACGTGTCACACTCGAGAATTAGTGCTCTCAGGCTTTTGAAGACCGAAACAGCCTAGATCTGCCTTGGGGGAGAGGGAGGGAGCAGGGAGAGGAGTGGGGCCCAGGCAGCTTCCCAGGAGCCAGGAAAGAATCTGGGAGTTCGAAGTGATTGGATCCACCCTGAAAGACCCATAATTCTGATCTGCACCTCGGTTTTCCTCTGGGGTAGCCCAGGGAAGTTGAAAAATCTGATTGGGGTTGTTGGAGGATGGCTTAGGAGGGGAGGGATGCCAGGGACCTGCTTTGGAACCCCACGTCCCAAGATTGCAGTCTTGGGGGGAGGGGGGACCACCCTCAGCTTTTTGGGAGGTGGGCATCTCCTCTTCCAGAACCCTGCCCCGTCCTGGATCAGCCACTCTCAGCTGGTGGGGGAGGTCAGCGCATGGAGGGAAAGTTGTGGCCAGAGACCAGACATTCCCCGGGATGACTCACAGCCCAGGAATGCACAGCTCCAGGGGCCACCAGGGCAGCCCCAGGCTGGGCAGAGACCCTAAGGTGGGTGGGTAAGTCGGGGTGGAGGAGACAGGAGGATAAAAAAGGCAGAGGACATAGGAGATGAGAAGCCAAGGGGTAAGCTACGTGGAATGGGGCGGGAGGGGGAAGAGAAGTAGCTGATAAAAGCTGTCTTCTTGAGGGAAATGTTCATCTTGCCTCCTCCTCCTTCCATTCCATTCTCAAAATGACTCCTAATACAGTAGGAGGGACCCAGGCTAGCTGTCCAGAAGGACTGTCCTGGCACAAGGGGGGAAGGCCATTGACATGAGACCTCAAAAGGTCCTAAAACACCTGGATGCACATTTCAGCCCTTACTGGCCCCTTTATTCCAGTCCCCATCCTCTCTGACCCTGGTATCAGGGGAGAAGACCGACGGAAGCCAGCGTGCTGAGGACACAAGAAGGATCTCTAAGCACTGCCTTAGCTCGGACAGAGTGGAGGGGTCAAAAGGGACGGCCGCTCACACGCTCACATCCTCGGGTCTCTCTTGCACATCTTCTCTGTGTTTGGGAGCAGAGTGCCACCCCCTCTCGTCCTTTACCACGGCTAACTCTTAGCCGTCCAGCCGACGTGGCAGCCAGAAGGGGGGCCTGGGAGTGGAATAGAGTGAGGGGGTGGTGGTGGCTGGGAATGAGGTCAGCGGGCTGGGCTGGGCTTGCGGGCTAAGTCATCTGGGCTTGGATGTCTGGAAGGAAGGAGTCTGCATCATGGGCTGTCCCTGCTCCCCCAGCCTGCTTGCCTGTCTTCCCAGCCTTCTTTCGCTAGCTTGGAGCTCTTGCCCCAGCCCCCCTCTGCAGATGGTTTGAATCAAGATCCTCAGTCCCTGCCAAACCTCTTTACTATGTGGTTATTTCTACCCATCCTTCGTTCCCCTCCCTGCCTTTTGGGGTGGGCTGCAGAAGGGAAAAGGGGGGATTTCAGTGCCTAGTTGGAGTTTAAAGGTGGGGCTCCTCACACCCCATATGCTCCTGTTACACTCATCTCAGCTCCCAGCCACATCTGAAATCAATCAGGTTCCCTTCTCCGAGACTGAGAACCCAGCTCAGAGTCTGCCTGGGACAGACTTTGTCCCCCATAGCTTTTTCCGTGCCCTTTTCTCTTTCCTTAGGCTATTAAGAGATTAACTCAGTCATGGCTTCTATGACCTGGTTCCCCATCTCCAAGTTTTACAAGGGCCTAAGAACTAGAGATCAGAGATGAAAGGAAGGATGGATTACATGGTAGAAACTGACCTAAGTGAGGTTTCTGCGCCCCTATCTGTTAGTAACCAGCAGGGTGACCTTAAGTAAGCCTTAGTGTCCACATTTGTAAAGTGAAGAGCTTGAATTAGGAGATAAACTGGGGCCCTTTCAAATCTGACATGTGAGGCCTTTTGGGGATGACTTAGGGGCTAGGATATTGTCAGGGTCAAGGATCACCTTCCTCCTTATCCAGAAGGAGAAGGAAATTGTAACTTGCCCATTTTCTCAAGACCAGTCAATGACAGAGTCTGGTCCAGGACTTTTCCTGCTATCTGATGAGTCTATCGTGGTTGTTACTATTGTTGTTGTTGTTATCTGGAGCTAGACCAACTCCCAGAATCAATGAGGATGCTGAGATTCAAAGAAATAATCCAACGTTTCCTGCTGAATCTCAGCACAGGTCCCAGGTATTTTGGGTTTCAGTGGTGCCATCTTTCTTCAGCATGGGATAGTGGTTTTCCTTTTTGTTCTTATTTTTCTCTCCCAACATGACTCATAAAGCAATGTGAATTAAAAATAAATAAATAAATATAAAAATAGGAAGGAAGGAAGGAAGGAAGGAAGGAAGGAAGGAAGGGAGGGAGGGAGGGAAGGAAAGAAGAAGGGAGGGAGGAACGGAGGAAGAAAATACAAGTTACTTGAGAGTAGCATCTGTTTTGATTAGTATTTGTATTCCTACCACCAAGCAGCATAGCAGCATTTGGCACATAGTAAACATTTTAAAAATGCTTGTGGAACTCTATTGCGTTGTGATCTCTCAGTTCATTTACCTCTCTCATGATATCTTCCTGGTCTTCTTCACTCTTTGCTTTTCTTTTTTCCCCTCATATTTTAACGTGAGAGTCCCCTAAGGCTCTGTTCAGGGGCCTCTTTTACTTCTAAACTCTCTCCAAACATCCACAATAGTAAATCAATTTAACTAACATTTATTAAACATCTATTGTGTCAAATCAAGATCTAGGAAAGACCTTGGCTTTAAAAGGCCAGGGTCTTCTACTTCATCCAGGACCCTCTCCAGCCATCCTTTGGCCATTAGATCCATTGGATACAGATGGGTTTAGAAAGTAAGAAAAAGAGAAGAAAAGAAAAGAAAGAAAGAAATAGAAAAAGAAAAAAGGAAGGAAAGAAAGAAAGAAAGAAAGAAAGAAAGAAAGAAAGAAAGAAAGAAAGAAAGAAAGAAAGAAAGAAAGAAAGAAGGAAGGAAGGAAGGAAGGAAGGAAGGAAGGAAGGAAGGAAGGAAGGAAGGAAGAAGGAAGGAAGGAAGGAAGGAAAAAAGAAAGAAAGAAAGAAAGAAAGAAAGAAAGAAAGAAAGAAAGAAAGAAGGGAGGAAGGGAGGGAGGAGAGAAGGAGGGAAGGAGAGAGAGAGAGAAGGAAGGAAGGAGGGAAAAGGGGAGGGAAAGAAGGAAGGAAGGAGGGAAGGAAGAAACAAAGAGAAAGATTGGTGACTATCTCACTCAAATTTAATTCATTTGTATGTATTTCATGCCATCATCTCCCTGATGTTATGGTTTTCTTCTAGAAAGAAGGACAAAAAACAACAAACAACAGCAACCACATGTGAACCACACTGTTCCAGGTACTGGAGACACAAAGATTAATATCAAAAACGGGTGTCACCTTTTTGTAGATGACTCAGTTCTATCTCATATAGCCAGCATCAGTCCTAAATTTTGGACTGTTTTTGGACATCTGGACCCACTTGTCCCACCAACATCTCAAATTTAACATGAGTTTGTTGCATTCTCCCCTCAACATGCTCCTCATCCCAGTTTCTCTCTTGATACCATCATCCCATCCAAAATCTTAGAATCCTTTTAGACTCTAACCCTGCCTCCCCTCTCCTTCCTGACCATCCTTCTAGTTAAAATTCTAACTCCCGTAATCTCCAACACTCAAGTCCTTCTCTGAGGCTTCATTATGGCATGGAAGTGACCCTGAGTTCTCAGTAGTCATGTCAGGAAAGTACAAGCTCAGGCAGGGCCCTCTAAGCTGGAAAGACTTCAAGTACAGACCTGTTATGAGATTGAACCGTCAATTCAAGACCAAGTTAGCTAGCTTCAGTGAGGTTCAACATCAGATCTTTCAAAATATGGTGAAACTTTGGCCCAAAGAAACCCTTAAGGATTATTTACTAAGTAGCAGAAGAGTTCTGATTCTTATCAATGGAGGGACTGTCTTCACTGACAATATCATTGATATTTATTCACTGATAAATATCAGAATAAATATATAGGTCAGTCAAGTTCTTATTAATAATAATTATTAATAATACTAGTTAACATTTAACACTTTGAAGTTTGCAAAGAACTTTATGAATGTAATCTCATTTGATCATCACAATGTCCTAGGAAGTTGGTGCTATTATTATACCTATTTTACAGATAAAAAAAGTGAGATAGACAGAGATTAACTATATTTGAACTAGGTACTTCCTGATTCCAAGTTTATTCAATTTATTCCACAGCTTCTTGGAATCCCAGATGAAAGTTGAGCGTCAGATAGACACCAAAGGTGGATGAGCAGCCCTGTAAGGGTTTGACAACTCCTCATACCAGAGGTCTCCCTGAACACCCCATTCAAGACATACAGAAAATGAGAGGGAAGGCACTAGAAGGGAGTGGGGTGGGGAATCATGAAATGCGATTGAGAAAGTTCTCTTACAGAAGATGAAATTAGAGCTGAGGCTCAAAGAAAGATAAGAATAGGAAGGTAAAAAGAGAACTCATCCTAGTCATGGAGGCCAGCTAGTGCAAAGGCAAAAAAGGGTTCCAGAGATGTGGGAAACAGCAAGGAAGCCAGAGATATGGTCAGACTTTTGTTGTAGGAAAATTGCTCTGGCTGCTGAGCTGAAGATGAGTGGAGTAGAAGAGGGACTTGAGGCAGGATAGCATCATATATGATTCTTTGTGATCCCATTTGGAGTTGGGATTTTGTTTTTTTTCGGTAGAGATACCAAAATGGTTTGACATTTCCTTCTCCTGATGAGGAAACTGAGGCAACAGGGTTAAGTGACTTCCTAGAGTCACCCAGCTAGGAAGTATCAGAGGCCAGATTTGAACTCGAAAAGAAGTTTTCCTGATTCCAAGACCAGTGCTCTCAATCCACTGCCTTCTCCGTTCTACCCTCAGCTGCGCCACAAGGAAACCCATCCTCAGACTATTACAATAGTGAGCTGTTGAAAACCTGTCTTGGGGCACAATGTCAGAGGTGGGAAGGAGACTTTTAGGAGAGATGTTGTGAAGATTAGAAACAAGATTTCACAACATTAGTGAAGTGAAGAATGATAGGGAATGAGAAGTACACAATGACACTAAGATTGGATAAGAAAGTGGGGAAGAGAAGTACTAATGAACATTCTCTCTGATCTGTCCCTTCCCATCTCTCATTACCCAGATCCTAGTTCAGACCCTTATTACAACTCACCTAGATGACCATAATGGTAAGAGTTTCAATTCACTTAACCCCAAGAAGCATTTATTAAGCACCTAATTTTGTTGTTGTTCGGTAGTTTCAATCATGTCCCACTCTTCATGACTCTGTTTGGGGTTTACTTGGCAAAGACACTGGAGGAGTTTTCAGTTTCCTTCTCTAGCTCATTTTATAGATTAGGAAACTGAGGCAAACGGGGTTAGGTGATTTTCCTAAGGTGACAGTGTCTGAAGCCACATTTGAACTCAGATCTTCCTGATTCTGAGCTGTTTTCTATCCACTGTGCTACCTACTTGACGCAAGCATCTATTTGTTCACTGCAAAGCACTATACTCAACACCAAGAACAGAGAGACCCAAAGATACATTGATAGGATTCTAAGCTTTTTACTACCAAGACTTATGACCCCCTTTGCCTTAGGAATATATAAAGCAAATTCCTTAGCTTAACATTTAAGGCCCCTGAGAAGCCCGTGGTGGCTTACCTACCTTGTCCACCTTCAAGCCTTATTTCACAAGATTTCCTTTCCCACACTCAGACTGTATCCCTTATTATTCCTCACTTCCCATTTCCTTTTGGAAATGCACTTGAGAGGGTGAGTTTTTGAACTTGGCCATCAGGAAGCCCTGGGTACAAATTCTGCCTTTGGTGCTTATGTACATGTTGTATAATCAAGGTTAGGCTGCTTGATTGCTATTAATCTCAGTTTCTATATCTGTAAAATGGGAATAATAATACCTGCAGTATTTCTTCAAGGGGAAACGTGATAAGATTAGGCACATAAAGTGTTCTGTAAAGGTCACCTACTATTAATTTCTCAGTTTATTAAAATATTTAATTTAAAATAATATTTAATATTTAATTTTTGTTTAATTTTTTCTAGCTGAAGATTTAATAATATTTAATAAAATATTAAAATATTTCCCTTCCTGGCTCAAGCTACATGAAGCTTTTCTTCAATCTCTACCTTTTTTAATTTCTGCAGTTCCTCTGTCTGATTTTTTTCTAATAGACTATTGAGTAGTGGATAAAGAGAAATTTAGAATCATGAAGACCTTGGCTCAAATTCTATTTCTGATACATATTGGCTGGGACCACAAACAAGTCACCAAATTTCTCATTGGCCCAGATCACTCTTTTTTTTTCTTTAATTATAGCTTTTTTTATTTACAAGTTATATGCATGGGTAATTTTACAGCATGGACAATTGCAAAATCTTTTGTTCTAATTTTCCCCCTCCTTCCCTCCACCCCCTCCCCTAGATGGCAGGTAGACCAATACATGTTAAATATGTTAAATATAATATATGTATACATGTCCATACAGTTATTTTGATGCACAAGAAGAGTCGGACTTTGAAATAGTGTACAATTAACCTGTGAAGGAAATCAAAAATGCAGGCGGACAAAAATAGAGGGTTTGAGAATTCTATGTAGTGGTTCACACTCATTTTCCAGAGTTCTTTTGCTGGGTGTAGCTGATTTAGTTCATTACTGCTCTATTGGAACTGATTTGGTTCATCTCATTGTTGAAGAAGGTCACGTCCATCAGAACTGATCATCATATAGTATTGTTGTTGAAGTATATAATGATCTCCTGGCCCTGCTCGTTTCACTCAGCATCAGTTCATGTCAGTCTCTCCAGGCCTCTCTGAAATCATCCTATTGGTCATTTCTTACTGGATAATAATATTCCATAATATTCATATACCACAATTTATTCAGCCATTCTCCAACTGATGGGCATCCACTCAGGTTTCCAGTTTCTGGCCACTACAAAGAGACCTGCCACAAACATTTTTGCACATACAGGTCCCTTTCCCTTCTTTAAGATCTCTTTGGGATATAAGCCCAGTACTAACACTGCTGGATCAAAGGGTATGCACAGTTTGATAGCTTTTTTTTTTTTTTGCATGTTTTCTTAATTTGTTTTTTTTTAATTTTTTAATTTTTTAAAAACTTTTTATGACAGAACCCATGTCAAGATAATTTTTTACAGCATTATCCCTTGCACTCACTTCTGTTCCTATTTTTCCCCTCCCTCCCTCCACCCCCTTCCCCAGATGGCAAGCAGTCCTATATATGTTAAATAGGTTACAGTATATCCTAGATAGAATATATGTGTGCAGAATTGAACAGTTCTCTTGTTGCACAGGGAGAATTGGATTCAGAAGGTATAAATAACCCAGGAAGAAAAACAAAAATACAAGCAGTTTATATTCATTTTCCAGTGTTCTTTCTTTGGGTGTAGCTGCTTCTATCCATCCTTGATCAATTGAAACTGAATTGGCTCTCTTTATCGAAGAGATCCACTTCCATCAGAATACATCCTCATACAGTATCGTTGTTGAGGTATATAATGATCTCCTGGTTCTGCTCATTTCACTTAGCATCAGTTCATGTAAGTCTCACCAGTCCTCTCTGTATTCATCCTGCTGGTCATTTCTTACAGAACAATAATATTCCATAACATTCATATACCACAATTTACTCAACCATTCTCCAATTGATGGGCATCCTTTCATTTTCCAGTTTCTAGCCACTACAAACAGGGTTGCCACAAACATTTTGGCACATACAGGTCCCTTTCCCTTCTTTAGTATCTCTTTGGGGTATAAGCCCAGTAGAAACACTGCTGGATCAAAGGGTATGCACAGTTTGATAACTTTTTGAGCATAGTTCCAAACTGCTCTCCAGAATGGCTGGATGTAGTCACAATTCCACCAACAATGTATTAGTGTCTCTGTTTTCCCACATCCCCTTCAACATTCCACATTATCTTTCCCTGTCGTTCTAGCCAACCAGATCACTCTTTTAAAACAGAAGTTCTTAACCTTTTTTTTTTTTTTTGGAATGTGAACTCCTTTGATAATCTGATGAAATTCATGGATTCCTTCTCAGAATGACATTTTTTAAATAATTGAAGGAAATATTAAATTTTAGTTGTCATTGTTTAAAAAATGTAGTAGTGTCTGACTCTATCTGGCTAAGATACTAGAGTGGTCTGCCATTTCCTTTTCCAGTTCATTTTACAAATGAGGCAACTGACACTACTGGGTTTGTATCTCAAAAAAAAAATCATAAAAAAGGGAAAAAGACCAACATGTGCAAAAATATTTGTAGCAATTCTTTTTGTGGTGACAAAGAATTGGAAAATAGTGGATGCCTATCAGTTGGGGAATGGCTGAATAAGTTATGGTATTTGAAATAATGGAATATTGTTATTCTGTAAGAAATTATGAACAGGCTAATTTTAGAAAAACCTGAAAAGATTTACATGAATTGATGGTGAGTGAAGCAAGCAGAACCAGGAAAACATTGTATACAACAACAGCAAGACTGTGTGGTGATTAACTGTGATAGGCCTGGCTCTTCTTAGCAATTAGAGATCCAAAGCAATTCCAATAAACTTTGGATTTTATGCCAAATGCACTCCATATCCAGAAAGAGAGCCATGGAGATTGAATACAGATTGAAGCCTACTATTTTAACTTTTTTTCTGTTTTTTTTTTTTCCTTTGGGGCTTTTCCCTTTTGTTCTGATTTTTCTTCCTCAGCATGACTCATGGAAAATGTAAAAAATATGTTTAAAAAATTCATGTAAATATATATGAATAACCTAAACATCAAATTAAGTTGATAAAAAAAAACAAAAAACAAATTAGGAAATTGAAACAAATGGGATTAAGTGACTTGCTCAGGGTTACACAGAGTAAATCTTTCAGCTCAGATTTGAACTCAGGAGAACTAGTCTTCCTGATTTCAAGAAAGTGCTCCATGTAGCTGCCTGCAAATTTTAGTTAGAGGGCAATAAAAATAAATATATAATTTTGCCCCTCCATGTTCACAGATCTTCTGAAACTATTGACATACATGGTCCATGGGTTAACCCCCTAATCTAAAATTCAGCTGCAGAGAAGTTTCTGATATGCTTTGGTATAGGGAATTTTCTTGTAGTTCCTTGTATCAACAAAATCACAAGTCTAGTTATAAAAAAAAAAAATCACTTCATTTTCCTATGATCATAGCTCTGTGAGGGCAGTAATTGTACTTTGTCTCATAATTGTTTCTCCTTCCCCATTCACTTCACTAGAGTACAAGGTCATGTACCTAGGAAGTACTTAACAAATGACTAGTCAGTTGACAACTTATTTTCTGCTTTAACGTCTATGATTTAATGATCCTTCAAACATTAGACTATAAGATGAAAAAGAAAATCAATTGGTCCTAAAGTCCTATTGTCCTTCACCCCAATTCCAGGTAGTTTAGCCTTCAGATGATAATAATAATAAGCATTCAATTTATGCCAGACACTGTGAAAAGTACTTTATAATGATCTGACTTAATCCTCACACCACCCTAGTAAGGAGTTTCTATTATTTATCCCCATTTTATAAAGGAAATTGAGATTAAGTGACTTGCCCATGGTCATACAGCTAATAAGTGTCTGAAGATCAATTTGAATTCAGGTCTCTTAACTTCAACCCCAGAGAGAGCTATTTACTGTGTCCTATAGCTGCCCTTCTTTAGAGGAGTTTTTTCTTGATTATATTTCCTCTCTATGTGATTCCAATAGCCCATAAACTTCTCCTCTCACAGAGAACTAGTCGTTTGTCTAACCTTAGCTCCATCAGCTGCTGCTAAGGTCTAATTCCTCTGTTTTTGCATTCCAAGAAAATGAAACATAACTTACCAGGATTCCTCTGTGTCCTGGAGCTATATTTTCCTCCCCTTTTAGATCACAGGCTTCTTAAAGGTAGGACCTGTGTCTCCTTCATCATACCTGGAACTCTGACAGCAGGGACTAGGTCTGTCTTATCAGATTAAGAACTCCTTGAAAGCAGGATTTGCATCTTTCCCAACAAATAGGGAGCTCCGAGTGGGTGCCCATCAGTTGAGAAATAGTTGAATAAGTTATGGTATATGAACGTAATGGAATATTATTGTTCTATGAGAAATGATCAGCAGGCTGATTTTAGAAAGGCCTGGAGAGACTTTACATGAACTGATGCTAAATGAAATGAATTGAACCAAGAGAACATTGTACACGGCAACAAAATTATGTGATGAGCAACTGTGATGGACTTAGCTCTTTTCAACAGTGAGGTGATTCAGGCCAATTCCAATAGACTTGTGATGGAGAGAGCCATCTGCATCCAGAAGGAAGACTATGGGGCCAGAATGTGGATCACAATATGGTATTTTCACTTTGTTATTGTTGTTGTTGCTTGTTTGCTTTTTTCTTTCTCATTTTCCCCTTTCGATCTGATTTTTCTTGTGCAGCATGAAAAATGTTGAAATATATTTAGAAGAATTGTAAATATTTAAACTATATTGTATTGCTTGCTGTCTAGGGGAAGGGGATGGGGAGGGAGAAAAATTTGGAACATAGAGTTTTGCAAGGGTGAATGTTGAAAACTATCTTTGAATGTATATTGAAAAATAACAAGCTGTTATTATTTTAAAAAGAAAAATTAAAAATTTGTTTTTAACATTTAAAAAATGGGAGCTCCTGGTTGATAGGTTTTGTGAATCTTTCTTTCTCTGGGTCTCCTCTTATTGCCCAATTCAGGGCTCAGAAGCATAGGAAGTACTCAGCTCAGGAATTAGAGGAAATGTGATAACAGACAAGTGAGTAGGCTGAGATATATAACTCAGGAATCCAAAGAACCAATGCTGGAAAGCTGGTCAGAGAAAGTCTGGGTATAGGGTAGTGCCACAAGGCATGAGCAAGACATGGAGACATATTCTACTTGGAATGATGGGAGGATCTCAGCTTGGGGTTCCCTTGATCTCTTTCCTTAGAGACTTCTCCTATGTCTTAGCCAAGGCCCAAAGAATTCATTGATGCTTTTATTTTAACTAGATGCTTTTGGCTGCCACTCAAATATCCCTCTCTCTTCCTGATCCAAACTGATGAGGTGGCTACCACAGCCTTTCTTGCTGGAGAAAAGAGGGCTGGGTTAGGTTTCTGGAGAAGGGGCCTCTTGGAAAAGGGTGGGAAGAGAGGGAGGTTGATACAAGTGGAAGGAAAATGAGACAGGAAGGAGATGAAGGGAGACAAAATGCAAGAAAGAAAGAAATGTAGGTACAAAAAGCCTGAGAAAACCCGAGAAGAAAGCACATGGAATCAAGAGGAGAAGAGATAAAAGAGGAGAGAGATGGGGAGATGGCTGAGGCAGAGAG
Organism: Antechinus flavipes; assembly: GCF_016432865.1. NCBI lineage: Eukaryota > Metazoa > Chordata > Mammalia > Dasyuromorphia > Dasyuridae > Antechinus > Antechinus flavipes. The sequence goes on along the minus strand of NC_067401.1, from coordinate 139,344,510 downwards.
CAAGGGAGAGAGAGACAAAAATATTAAGAAATAGGGAAGGCAAAAACCTATGACAAAAACAAATCAGAAAGAGGATAAAAACCAGAAGGAGAGGCCAGGAGAGAGAGAGAGAGAGAGAGAGAGAGAGAGAGAGAGAGAGAGAGAGAGAAGAAAAAAGAGGAAGAATTAATAATCCTTTACCTGTAGGTAGTATTTTACTATTTACAAAGAACGTTACCAACCATTCTCTTATTTAATTCACAATAGCCCAGAGAGGAAATCAGAGATCATCTCTATTTTATAGCTGAGGAAAGAAAAACAGAAAGAGGAGAATTCTCCTATTTGTCTGACTGCTACTTCTCAGCTTCCTTTATTTGTCCCTCATACTAACTATTGCTCATGGCCCAGAAGCCTGGTTCCTACCCAAGGTTCTATCCTGGACCCACTTCTCTTTTCCCTCTAAGCCAAGAGTTCATAATGTTGTGGGTTTCATAGAGTTCTTTCTCAGTCTGACAAAGCCTATAGATCCCTTTTCTAAATAATAATAATAAGAATTCTTTTAAAAGAATAAAATAAAATATACAAGATTACAAATTATGTTGATATTAAATATTAATTTAAATAGAAACTATTAAATATAAATTACACTAAATATTAAAATAAATAGAAACAAATATTACATAAACATAAAGTATATTAAATATTAAATAAGAGCAAAGTCAGAGACTGTTTGGAGCAAGGAGAAGCCTTGCTCCATGATATTTTACTAACACTTCCATGAGTCTAATTATCATCTCTGTGTCAATGATCCTGAGATCTATAAAGATCTATAAATCTCTTGCGAGCTCCAATATCACAATCCAGAAGCATAGAAAAAAGAGTTGGAGGGAACTTTGACAGTTATCTAGGCAAATCCATATGAGAAGGACTCACACACATACACACATACATACCTATGTATATGTAGATATGTATATACACGTAGGTATGTATGTGTGTATATACATACATACTTATTTATGTCACATCCAACTCTTTGTGACCCCATTTGGGGTTTTCTTGGAAAAAATATTAGAGCGATTTGTCATTTCTTCTCCAGCTCATTTAACAGATGAAAAAACTGAGGCAAAACAGGTTAAGTGATTTGTCCAGTGTCTCACAGCTAGTAAGTCTGGAGGACAAATTTGAATTCAGGAAGAGAAGTCTGGAAGAGAAAATACAGATCCAGGACACAGAGGAATCCTGGTAAGTTATGTTTCATTTTCTTGGAATGCAAAAACAGAGGGATTAGACCTTAGTCCCTTTTAGTTTCAGATGTTGTTGCTCAAATATTTTTCATCTACTTACCACCTAGTTGCCCCAATTGGGGAAGAAACCTCCACTATAATATACAATGTAATAATACGATATGATGTGGTATGACACAACACGATGTGATACAATATAACATGATAGCATAGGATATAAAATTACTATAATAAATATATACAAGTGGCAATCTAGTTTCTGCTTGAAGACCCCCAAAGAGGAAAAACCTCTTCAGACGATCCATTCCATTTTGCAGTAGCTCTAATTGTTGGTCAGTTTTTCAGAAAAGGAGCATGAGTTTCCCTTTCTGTAGCTTCCACTCATTATTCCTGGTCCTGTTCTCTGGGGCCCTACAGTTCACTCCCTTCTCCACATGATAGCCCTTCAAATACTTAAACACAGCTCCCATGTCCTTCTTTGAACATTCTTTTTTTCACCAAATGCCTTGTGGATATCTTGTCCACTTGGAAAATCAAACTCAATATGTCCAAAATAGAAGTCGTTATCTTCTCTTTCCCTTTCTCTGAACTTCTCTATTCCTGTTTAAGGGATCAGTCTCTATCCCATCACCAAGACTCACAACTTCAAAGTCAATCTTGACTCCTACACTCCTTCCAATTCACCCCATATGTTCATTCTCTTGACAATCTTCTCATTTCTGCCCTGATGCTATTTTTTGCAAATAAACTCTTCACTTCACTCAGACAGCTACTACCCTAGTTCAGTTCCTCATCATCTTTCACTTGAACTAATGGCAATAGTGTTCTAATTGATCTCTCCACTTCTAGTCTCTTCTCATTTCAATGTATTCTTTATTCAGCTGCTGAATTGATTTTCCTAAAGGATAAACATGCTGCTATCACCCTCTACACAATAGATTCCTATTATCTCCAGGTTAATAAAGTTCTTTTTTTTTTTTTTAACATTTAAAACTTTTTGCAATCTAGACTTTTACTACCTTTCCAGTATTCTTATACTTCATCCATGCCCTCCATCCATTCTATAATGCGGAAATATACTGGCCTTCTTGCCTTCCAGCTCCCAACTCTTCCCTTTCACTGCTTTTGCCCCAAGCTTGGAATACCCTTCCTTCTTGCTTCTGGCATTTCTAGGTACTCACAAGTTGGCTCCCTTATTTGGAGAGCCAGTGTGGTATGCTAGATAGAGAGCTCACGTAGGAATGAGGAAAACCAGAGTTCAAATCCCGCTTCTGAAACATAATGGCTTTGTCACTTGACTTCATAATGTATTAAATAGTTTTCTATGATCAAAGACTACAAATTGCAGAAGTATATAAAGAGTTCTCTTACCCAGGAATTCCCTAAACCAGTACAGATACAGGTCCAGTCCCTTTCTTCCCCATTAGAGTGTAAGAGACTATTTTTGCCTTTCTTTGTAAACCCAGCCTGAGTTTAGCATATCCTGGCACATAGTAGGTACCTGACAAATTCTGTGACTGACTGAGTTCAAGAGAAAGGTCAAAGTGAAACACTGGTTTCCCCCACTACCTCCTTCCTAAAATGTGTCCTGCCACCTTAGCCTTCCTCTGAGTCAGCCCTGCTTCATTCATCTCACACAAGTTACTTAACATGAAGAAGGGAGAGAACCTCTCCATCTCAAGGAACTTTCTCTTTTGAAGGAGACAGTGTGCTGCAATGAAAAACTATTTACTAGATTTGGAGTCAGGTAACCTGGGTTCAAATCCTGATCTTGCCACTTCTTAGCTGATTGACCTTTGGTAAGTAAATCAATTTACCTGGTTCTCAGCTATCAAATGAGAGGATTGGATTAGATAGGATATGAGGTCTCTTTTAATTTCAGATGTTGATACTCAATCATTTTTCAGTCATGTCCGACTTTTCATGACCCCATTTGTGGTTTTCCTGGCAAAGATAATTGAGTAGTTTACCATTTCCTTCTTTGGTTTGTTTTACAGATGAAGAAATCGAGGCAAAAAGAGTTAAGAGACTTAACTGTGTTAAGTCATATAGCTAGTATCTGAAGTAAAATTTGAACTCAGGTCTTTTTGATATTTCTGACTCCAGGTCTGGTGTTCTATCTATTGCATCATTTAGCTGCCAATATGTGACTCCCTGGGATCCTTATGATTCTATTTTCTGTTTACACCTCCTCCTTTAGTTCTTCTGGACACTTCCATGAAAAGGAAACATCCCCTCCAATCTCTATCCTCATGTTTCTTCTCTTTCAATAGTACTGTGATCTACTTAAGGTCTCTGGGAGGCTTGCTACATTCATGAACAAGGGCTATTTCACTCTCTCCTTTACAAAGACTGTATCCTACTTTCCTTTCCTATGATTGACAGATGGGGTGCACACACACGCAAACACACACACACACAATCAAGCCTTGAAATTACTGAAATAACGACCCTCTGTCCCTCTCATTAGAAGGTGGAGCCATGAACCTTAAAACCTTCATTTAAGGACAGAGCTCAACTCAGAACTTTATTTCTCACCTGGCTGAGCAACTTTGGGACCTCTCTGACTCCTATCATGTCCCTGAGCCAGAAACCTTTCCTTCATTTTTCAGCTTTCTCTTATTTGTTGTCTTCTTTAGTTTAGTTTATAAGTTCTGTGAGGTCAGGAACAATCTTTTTTTATATTTGTATCCTCAGAGCTAAGCACATTGCCTGGCACATAGTAAGAACTTAAGAAATGTTTATTGACTGACTGAGTTAATTAATAAGCTTTTATAAACTATCTACTATGTACCAGGGACTGAGACGCTCTGAGAATACTAAGACAAAATCAAAACCATCTCTGCCCTCAAGGAGCTTACATTCTATCTGAGGTGGTAGACAGAGCTAGAGAATCTTTGAAATACATCTAACAACAAATACAAACCCATTTCAATTGGAGGCACAACATTTGGGGGAATCAGGAAGACCTCTTGTAAGAGGTGGTATTTGAGTTCAGTTTTGAAGAAAGCTAGGAATTTTAAGACATAGAGGTGAGAAGGGAATGCATTCCAGGTATGATGAGGCACATTCTGTATAACAGCATTGAGGGAGGGGATAGAATGATATATATATGAGCAGATTCTCTGTATTTGAAGGAGGGACTGGGATAAGGACTGGATTTTTTTAAATTTAGAAATATGAACTTCCAGAAGGGAAAATTCTCTCTACTAAAGAGGGTTGCCTTGGAGTTTCCCTTAGAGCAGAGGGGACAAATTTTAATAGAGACCTTGGTTATTAAACTTTACATAAGAATCCCAGCGAATTGAATATTGACTTAGAAAACCACATATTAAAAGTAGTGGAACTGAGCCTGTGAGTGGATGCTGCACTTCCAGTTTGGAACACTTTTCAAATAAAATTTTAAAAAAGGAAGGAAAAGGGAAAAAAAGAAAAGAAAAAAGGGAGGGAGGGAAGAAAAAAGGAAGAAAGAAACTGGAGGAAAGGGAGAAAGGAAGGAAAGAAAGGCAAAAAGAAAGATAAAAGAAGAAAGAAATGGAGGTTCAGAGGCAGAAAAAGAGCAAGAAAGAGAAAAGGGAAGTAAAAAGAAGGGAAGAGAGAAAGGAAAGTAATGGAAGAAAGAATTGGAGGGGGAAAAGAAGGGAAAAAGAAAGAAGGAAAGGAAAGTAGAAAGGAAAGAAGGAAGAGAAATAAAGGAGAAATAGAGGAAGAAAGAAAGGAAAAACATAAGGAATAAAAGGAGGGAAGAGATGAAGGAAGAAAGAAGAAAGAGAAGAAGGAAAGGAAGGAAAGGAAGAAAGAAAAAAGGATAGGAAAAGGAAAGCAAAGAGAAGAAAAAAAATAAGAAAATAGAATGGGAAAAAGGTACAACAAAGAAAAAAACAGGATAAAGAAAAAATAGGAGAAGGAAGGAAAAAAGGAAGGAATCTGGAACCAAAAAAATCTCTGTTCCAATGCTAGTTCAATCATTTATTACTTTGGATCCTCCACAAGTCACTTGAGCTCTCTGAGCCAAATTAGAGTGTGTTAATAAAGGGGAAATGGCCAGAGGGACAAGTTCAGAAAACAGAAGATTTGTAGGAATTGACACAGGATGAAGTGAGCAGAACCAGAACATTTTATACCATAATAATATTATAAAGATAAACAACCTTGAGAGACTTATGAACTCTCATCAGCACAGTAAGCATTCATGATTCCAGAACACCCATGATGATGCAAACTACCCACCTTACATGGAGAAGGAGTCAGAGTGCAGAATAAGTGAGATTTTTTGGTTATGGGCAGTGTAGGAATTTGTTTTCTTTGATGAGGCATGTTTGTTACACACTTTTGGAGGATTTTTTTCTTCTTTTAAATTGGACTGAAGAGAACAGGAAAGAAAATAAATGCTTGCTAATTGAACAATAAAATAAAACGGAAAAATTGAGGGGGCTGAACTAGAAAAATGTCCCAGATTTAAAGTCAAAAGACCTTAGTTTCGATTTCAGTTTTGTTATTTGCTGCCTCGGTCACTATGGGCAAATCGCTCTTCTGTGTACCTCAGTTTTCTCATCTGTAAAATGAGAGGCTTGAATTTCAATGGCTTTCAAGATTTTACCTTTCAACTCTACATCTATGCTTCTAACTGGTCCTTCAATATCCTATCAAAATAAGAGTGATGGGGGAGGGGAGGGTGCGCAGCTGGAAGGAAAGAGGAGTTCCAGATGTATGGGGGAAAGGGCGTTACCAACCCCTTCGCACCAGCTGTGTCAATGCCTCAGGTATCGCTATCCAGATGTGCTCAATCTTTTCTCGTATCAGGGAGCCCAAAGGAGGGAAAGGGAAAGGGGAGAGGGCAGATCTGGGGAGGGGGTGATGTGAAGAAGGTTAAAGGGAGAGCACTATCTCTTCAGGTCTTTTTCTTCTGGGGTGTGTGGACGGGAGTCAGGCAGGCGCGATCTTTTGGGAAACTTGGAAATAGAGAGAATTCAGAGCTCAGCACTTTTCCCTTCTGTTTTTCTTGCTTCTTGAGGTGCTTTTTTTTCCCCTCCTCTAAAACGATGATGATTTTACCATTTCTTGAAGGTGGGGGGGTAATGGGTGGAGATTTCAGTCTGTTCTCCACCCCCATCTCCCCAACACTCACATGCCAATCATGGAGAAAGCATTACATTCCTGAAGAAGCCTGAGCTTCAGAGTTTCCTAAAGATGAGGTGGCGTCTCCCCCCCACCGATCCCCCTTCACTCCAGGCCAAAGGGGCTGGTCTAAGGGGGGGGGGAGGAGAAGGGGGTTGGGAAAGGAGGGAGTTCTCTGCCGACCTCTGCACGGCATTCTTCCCTCTGCTGTCATGCTGCAGAAATTAAAGACACATCTTCAGTCTGGCTGCTGGCCAAGTGTTTCAAGTCAAAAAGGAGGAGGAAGAAGAAGAGGAGGAAGAGCAGGAGGCCCCAGGCTAGGCCCCTTGTCTTTTTTCATGCCACGTGTGTGTAGAATTTTGTTTGAGATGCATAGATGATGGAAAGAAGAAGCTTGGACCAAGATGAGAATGATTGTCACCACACACACACACTCCCCATCCTTTCTCTGGGAGAACTTTGGCACACTCCTCACAGACCCTAGCCCCATGGTATGACAGTCAGTATACATGTGGAAACGACAGTCTTCGGTGGTGGGGGGAGAAGGGGAAGGATTGGGGCAAAGATGACCAGGAGGTGGAGTCAAGGGTGATTTCAATAATATGACTCACAGGGGTCACAGTTCCCCCTTATAGGCAGAAAGGAGGATAAGAAAGGCAGGGTAGGGTCTTTCAATTTCATGTGCAAGTGAGCTCGAGCTCACACACACACACACTTCCGACTCTTGCAACGCCAAGGCACCCTAACCCATTACCTATTTCAGACAATCAGTTTAAAGAAGGGTAATGAGTTCATGTGTTTTTTGGTAGGTGGGATAGCATGCCTTGGAGTGCAAAGAACTCGTTGGGGTGGGATACAGTGGAAGCACAGGGAGATCTCCTTTTGAATAAGGGTAGAAGACTCTCATCCTGAGCCACCCTTCCCGGACCAAAGGGCTCTCCAGATGCTCTAGGGCCAGCTCCAAGCATCTGGGAGGTGGGGTGGGGCACAGGGCCACAATGACTCCAAGAGGATGCCACATCGGAGCAGTAATTGGAGCAGGCTCCCCCCATCTGTCTCCAAGCCTGCCTCGCTGGAAACTCTATATTTTCCCCTTTAATTATAGCCCCTAAAGGCTCCCCCCCTCCTCCCCTTATGGTTCCGTTGCCCATGTCCTACGTGGCTCCACTTGCCTTGTTCTGGTCCATGTATTTTTTTTTTCTCTTCTCTGGCTTTTTATGCTGCACAAAACCAGCTGGGACTTGGGGGTGTGGGGAACTCTGGAATCTTGGAAGGGTTTGGGGGGCGGGGCTCCCCCTTCCACGTTAGCAGCCTGGGAGTGACTTTGAGTGGGGGATATCATAAGCATTGCTATTGGGGTTAAGGGAAACAGGTGTGGGGGGGGTCTACTGTGATTACTAAGCGCTTGGAAACAGAAAGAGGGGGACTGGGGTGCTGTGAAATACATTGTACTGGGGTATTGTGTGTACAGGTCTTGGGGTTTGAAAGAATTGGGTAATAAAGCCTGGGGACACAAGGGCACTACAGATTCTAAGAATTCTAGGATTGAGGGAACTCTAGAGGTCAAAGCATCATAATGGTCTCTGGAGGAATGTCCCCAAAATGTATACCAAAGCAACCACCTCCCCACTTTTCAGCTCTTGTCACTACCTTTGCACAGCTCCAGAGGAGCAAAGAATTTCTTCCTAATTCCAGTGGGTTGGGGTGGAAGAGAGAAAAAGAGGATGAACTCCATTTCCTCTAAACAAGAATCAGCCAGTCCCCCCCCCCCCAACAATTCAACCTCAAATCCTGCATATAATACAAGACTTTTTTTTTTAATTATGTATTTTAGCCAAAGCTTTTCCTTAGATACCCAGGTCAATCCTCCCAACATTGCACCTCACACACAATTCCCCAGTTCCTAGAATAAAATACCTAGGATGGGGACAAGAAACATCCCAAAGAGAGACTCTTCTTACTAAATGTGCAGCCATCAGTTACCCCCTTGTCTAGGGAGAGCTCCCATTCAGGGTTCAGAAATTATCTTCTGAGCAGTTAAAACTTTCCCTCAAAGGGAGCAATTTCTTTTCTGATAAGTAGCCAGTTGCCCAATAAGTCGTTCCCTCCACCAAAGCACGGACATCCTCACCTTCATAGTCAATGAAGATGATTCCTCTCCAGTCCCTGCTCCCCACCTCCTCCTAGCTCCAGGTAGTTAGAGGCCCTGGCAATGGGAAGACCACATTGTCGAGTTACCCCACCCCAATCTCTCAGTACCCCCAAATCCTTTCTGGTTGCTTCCTGCTTTAAGATGATGGAGATGACAAAAACTATCCAAATTTTCTTCTCAAGCCCCAAACATGGTAACGGGAGGTTTCTCCTCCCAAACAAGAGGGTTTGACCCTCTTCTCAAATTCATCACAGACATTTAGTTCTTATCATCTAGGATGACATCTCCCTTCCCTGTTCTCCCAAATGTCACCAAATCTCCAGCAGATGAGATTCCCTAAAGAGGGGCATTCCACCTGTTTTGGTAGGAGAGGGACCGTCTGATTCAAGTCTTCTAAATCCCCACTTAGTTCTTCTCCAAGGTCTCCCGTTTCTTCACCCCTCCCAATCCATTCTGCCTTTGTCAGAGGTCCCCTTTTTCCGGAAGAAAAGGGAAAAGAATAACTTCTTTCCCCTGTAATGCCTCCCAAGTTTACATGGGGGACCAGTTCATATTTTAGCAAGCAGTATCTCAAAGTTGGGAACATGAGGGAGACGGAGACGACAGAAAGATTGGGGGGCAGGGAAAGAAAAGGACAGATTCCCTTCTCTTCCCTCCTCCTACTTCTCCCCCCTCTCCCTCCCCTCCCTTCCAACTCCCAAATTGGGGGCCGGACTGTGAGGCCCTGATTGGCTGGGCAGCGGGTGGCCCGTTCCCCCTCTCAGTGGGGGCTGGATCCCTCCTTCCCTGGGATCCCAGGACAGTATAAAAAGGGGCCCAACTCAGGCATTGTAGCAGACGGGAGTTTCTCCTTGGGGTCTGAGCAGGAGGTACCCAAGATTCTCAGGCCGCGCATGAGTGGACGGTAACCCCCCAACCCCAAGCCCCAAAGAGTCTACATGTCTAGGATCTAGACATGTTCAGCTTTGTGGATCCCCGGCTTCTGCTCCTCTTAGCAGTTACTGCCGTCCTCACCCATGGCCAAGACGAAGAAGACAGTAAGTTGCAAACTTTTCGGGGCGGGGGGGATGCATGAGCGGAGGAGTTCACTTATCAGGGCCCCAATAACACGCCTCCTGGGAATCCCCTAGTTGAGCCTGGATTGCCCAGGACATAGACTTCCAGGAGATGGAATTTAAATGGGAGATCTCATAGAGGAACTAGCGTTTGAAACTGTAGGATGTGTGGGTTTTCTGAGGGAGGGGTGACACCCCATCAGGGAAGAGCAGGTTGAAGAGAAACAGTGAGTTAGTTTGGGTAAGAGTGCTGAAAGAAGACTCCGTGGACGAAGTATTGTTGGGGCTTGTGGAAGGAGGGGAATTAGGGATCTGGGTGGTGGACTAGGATTTTGGAACCCAAAATGCAAAAGCCATCAGGAAGGAATTAAAGATGATTCATAAGAAAAACGTTTTTGCAGTCTCTGCAACTAGACGCAGTTCCCCCTTAGATCTTGGGATGCTAGGGGGTGGGGGCTGCTGCAAGAGGAGGGGTGGGGTGTAAGAGGGGTGGGGAGGTGGGGGGTAGGAGGAGAAACTTGAGCGGGGAGGGGATAGGATGAAATTTCAGCGCCCTCTGCTGGCCCCCTGAGGGAGTGGGTATTGCACCTCCCCTTGAGCTAAGGCGAGCGGGACTTCACAGCGCATCACCCGCTTTTCCGGAGGTGGACTGGGGTGGGGTGGGAAAGGAGGGGTTTGGGCAGGCTCGCTGGGGGTCCGGGGAAATCGTCCTTCCCTTTCCTCCCGCCTGTGTCCATTCCCTAGCGCTGAGCGCCACCTCGTGGTGAACCATGGAGTTGCACGCGCGGGGGATGAGGGGAAGGACTCATATGGGCTTTTTGCGGAGTTTTTGATTTTGTTATTGTTTGAAGTTCAAAGTCAGTTAAAGTCCCAGAAAGCGCTGACTGCGGGAAGTCAGGGCAGGGCGCGGTTCTTGGGTCTTGCTTTGGGAGTGTCTGTGTGTTAAGAGAAAAAGATCGAGGAGGGGAGGAATAACAAAATAGATGTTAGGGCGTGTCTTTTGGATGGAAGGAGCACAATGGGTTTGGGGGGTGATACCCTCCCTTGCTCTCTACTTTCATTTGTCCTCCTCCGGACCACTCCTCTTCCTCCCCGCCCACTATCTTTTCTCTGCTCCTTCCCTCTCCACCTGCCCCCCTGGAGAATCTCTCCTCTTGACCCTCTTCCTCTTCCTTCCCACCGATCCCCAAATCTCCCCCCCCCCTTCCACACTTGTGGCCTTTTCTGTTCCACTCTCTCCGCTCCTCCCCCCCCCAATTTTTATTTGACTTGGCTGCGTCCCAATGAACTAAGGTCGGAGCTGGTTGGAACAATTGGCCTAAAGCTTTGTTTAAATTCCTAAACTGGAAAGTTAGAATGTCTCTGGCCCTGAGCCTTTGCTGTCACCGAGCCCCTGATGAGAAGCAGATGAATCTTAGGGGTGGGGGGGTGGGGGATGAACAGCTGCTGAGGATGGAGGAAGTGACATCCACCGTTTCCCTGACTCCGGGGAAGCCGGAGGGAAACTGGCTGACTGTGGGACTTCCCTGGAGTTCTGGGTAGAAAGGTGCCGGGACTCCCTTCTTCTGCCCGCTCCCCCGATTGACCTTCCCCTTCCAACGCTGTGTCCCAGTTCCAGAAGGCAACTGTGTACAGAATGGCGTAAAGTACAACAACGGAGCAGTGTGGAAACCCGAGACCTGTCAAATCTGCGTCTGCGACAATGGGAGCATCCTGTGTGATGAAATAATCTGTGAAGACGTTTCCAACTGCCCCAACGTGGAGTACAAGGACGATGAGTGCTGCCCCTCCTGCCTTGGTGCCGATGCTGGTATGGCAGTCCTGGCACTCCGTCCCACCCATCGATGCCCACTTTCCCCCCTCGTTTCTTTCCTGACTCCCCGAGTCATGGAATAGACCTGCCTCTCTTCCCTCTCCCTTCCTCCCCACTCCCTCCCCCACTGCCCACCGTTAATCTTGTCTGAGCGCTGGAGGACTTGGGGCCATTTTTTGAGGGAGAGCTTTGGGGAACGATTCTGGTCCCTCCCTATCCCTCTGCTGTGGGACTTATCCTCTGATTCTTTCTCTTTTCCTCCCAATAGTTTCACCATCTTCTCCCGGAGAAACAGGAGTCGAGGTAAAGAGTAGCTCTTGATTTTTTTTTTTTTTGCCTCACTCGTGTATAGCCTCCTCATTTGCCCCCCCCCCCCCATCTGTTTAATTCTTGTTTCTTTCTTCTCTTTCTTCCAACCTCACAGGGTCCCAAAGGAGATACTGGGCCCCGAGGTGAAAGGGTAAATTTTAAAAATTCTTTTTCAGAGGTTTGATCGTGGGCAGTGGGTATGGAGCCTGCTTTGTGGCTCACACATTGCCATTTGCTTTCTTTCCCTGGCAGGGACTCCCAGGCCCACCTGGAAGAGATGGCATCCCAGGACAGCCTGGTCTCCCCGGCCCCCCCGGCCCCCCTGGCCCCCCTGGCCTTGGAGGAGTAAGTATACAATCAGGTCACTCTTGGAAGGATTTTTTTTTGTCTCTCCTACCAATTGACCTGACCCTTCCCCTTTCTCTCTCTTTTTTCCCCTTAGAACTTTGCTCCCCAAATGTCTTATGGCTATGATGAGAAATCAGGTGGCGGCATGTCTGTGCCTGGACCCATGGTAAGTTCCCTAGGGCAAAGGGCGGTGAGGGAAACAAGGGATCAATACACATTTATTAAGCACCTATTGTGTGCACTGAGGATTCAAAAAGAGGCAAATAAGTTGGGAGACCTTGGGAAGGAGGAGGGGCTAGTAGAACAATCATCTCCAGATTTGCTTGCTACTATTGGGAGGTAAATTGGGGGTTTCAAGGATGGTTAAAAGCATCAGGGAACCCATGGGAAATGAAAGATAAAAGGCCTTGCATTTTCCTTTTGAATTGTCTTCATTGTTTCTCTTTTCTCTCCTTAGGGTCCCTCTGGTCCTCGGGGTCTCCCTGGTCCCCCCGGCTCACCTGTAAGTATCTGTGATTATTCCTGTCACTCATGGCCCCAATTTGAAGTCTTTCAGTGACTTAAATCTCTTTTGGGATGCAGTTGGGAAAAGATAGGGGAGAGATGTTCAGGATTCTCTTTCTAGGGTATTCTGAAGGTGCCTTCTGCTGCCTGCTTATGGCAGGGGAGGAGCCGGAAGTAGGAGGATAGTGGGTGGTGCTAATTAGCCCAGTGAAGATCATACCAATTATGTGAATTAGCTCCAGATAGTTTAAATGATGGTGGTGAATGAGGGAGGGTAATGATGACAGGGCTGAGATGAGGGGCAGAGATGAGGACTATATGGGAATGACATGTCATTCTCATTCTCATGCTTCCCCAATCCCTTCCTCTTCCAGGGTCCCCAAGGTTTCCAAGGCCCCCCTGGTGAACCCGGCGAGCCTGGAGCTTCAGTAAGTGATCCTACCATCTCCATTTCTCCTGCCCTTCTCCTTCCTGCTGTTCATCCACCATGCAACGAGTGTTTCATTCATATAACATCTCTCTTCGCCCCCCCCCCAAAAAAAATCCCATGTACACATCTTTTTAAAATGAAAGATATATTCATTTTAATAATAATTAATATTTATATAGTGCTTTATGGTTAGCAAAGCATTTTACATATTTTATCTCATCTGGTGTTCACAATACCTCTATGAGGTAGACACCATAATGATCCCCATGTTATGGGTGAGGAAACTGAGGCTGAGAGAAGTTAAGAGACCTTCCAGAGCCTTACAAGTACTAAGTGCCTAAGACAGGGTTTGACCTCCATTCTTTCACCCTCCACATCCAAGAGATTCTCTGTTGTGCCACCTACTGTCTCTTCTTGCAAACTTTCTCTTCTTTCCTTCAGATACATTTTTTTTTTTGAGGCAATTGGGGTTAAGTGACTTGCCCAGGGCCACACAGCTAGTGTCTGTGCCAGATTTGAACTCAGGTCCCCCTGATTCTAGGGCTGATTCTGCATCCATTGTGTGAGCTAGCTGCCCCCACTCACCCTCTTAAGGGGATGTTTACTTATAAGTAAACTACTTAGCTCCTTCTCTGCATTATTCCATTTTTCCATGCTGCTTACAGTCTTACTAGGATGGACCTAACCTTCTTTGTGTATCTTCTAGGGTCCCATGGGTCCCCGAGGTCCTGCAGGTCCCCCTGGCAAGAATGGAGATGATGTAAGTAACTCCTAAGATGCATATGACCTTTGCTCCCTCCTCTTGTCCACCACACAGAAGCCTGCTAACTCCAATGCTACATCTTCCATTGGGGCTCCATTAAAGGGAAAGGCATTCAAGATGGAAGATGGACCTTTTCCTGATGTTTAATTCCTTTGGGGCTATTTGGAAACATCTCTTTAATCCACAGGGAGAATTTTCATCTTCAGTATTTCAAGCATAGACTGCTTTCTCTTTCTTGCACAAGATCCCTAAACCATACCAAGAGGCTTGTAATAACTAAGCCAGAGAAAATAACTTGACCAGGCTTACCACCTCAGAGCAACTCAAATTTGTATCCAAGCCTATGAGAACTGGGATGTTAACTGTTTAATAACTGATACAAATGTTTCTAGTAAATGAAGCATTTAAGAATTTTTTTCTGCTCTTAAATCAGAGCTCTAGAAATGAAATCATATTTCCTAAAGCCTAACTCTCAGGTATAATAACTCCAAGAGAATCTGGGATCATCCCAAACTTCCCCTAATTGACTAGCCCCATCCATTTCCTAATTGGTGGTGAGCCATAGTTGGACATGACAGCAGCAGACAAATGGTAGGTAAGGGAGACAGTGACCCTTAACAGAGGCTCTTTTTGACAACTTTCTCTTTTCCTTTTAGGGTGAAGCTGGCAAACCTGGTCGCCCCGGTGAACGTGGTCCTCCTGGTCCTCAGGTGAGAGGGACCTTGAGATAGAAGAACCTAGAATTCAGCATTCAGGGCCTTCCAGTATTAGTTACTTAGCTGAGTCAGTATAATCCTGGAGGCTCTCTGTACTGATCATCATCAGTCCTACATGCACTTGCCACAGAGTTTAGATTTTAGTAACTGATACCTCAATAAAGGTGATGTTGGATCTTAAAATAGAATAAGGTATTTAATAATCACCTTCGCCAATTCTATCTCTATTAAAAAGATTTGCAAATAAATAAATAAATAAAAGTGAAAAAGACAGATTTCTTCCATGAGGTATTCTACACTTTTTACCTAGTGGGGTACCTTTTTTTGTTTTCTTTATTTCTCACCATCTTTCTGTTCTTTCTCTCCAGGGTGCTCGAGGTCTGCCCGGAACTGCTGGTCTCCCTGGCATGAAGGGACACCGGGTAAGTCTTCTCTTATCCATTTCAATCTAAAACAATCTCTTCAAAATAACCCAGTTACAGTTTTTAAAGACACAAAAGAACCAAAAGTTTGAAGAATTTATTAAAAGGTTCTCAGAAGATGAGAGGGATTTTGATTAGGCAATTAAAAACATTTTCCTTTTGCTAGTTTAAAGCTCAAAAGACACTGCTAAGTGACTTATCACTTAATAATGATCAATATCAGTAAAAGCATAGACGAGAGAAGGGAAGAATCAGGTACTCTCATGGATAGGATGATTGGGCATCAGTTCAGTCTAGAGTCAGGGGTATGTGCAGTGGCTATTTCATAAACAGGTTCCATTCTCACTGACCAGTGTTGTCATTCCAGGACCTAGAAAATGGAGGCTATCCTGAATGGAAGCTGGGGGAATCCACCTTTTTCCCCTTAGCACCTCACTTTGACATTTCTCTTTTTCTGTCGTTTTAGGGTTTCAGTGGTTTGGATGGTGCCAAGGGAGACAGTGGTCCTGCTGGTCCTAAGGTAAGAGATCATCTTTGGTAGTGGTAAACACCAATTTTCTTTCATCTCTCCTCTTCCTCTGACAAAAAGTCTCATTCTTATCTCTCTGCTTCCTAGGGTGAGCCTGGCAGCCCTGGTGAAAATGGAGCTCCTGGACAAATGGTAGGTGCAACCAGCCACTGGAAGAGCAGGGGAGACAGAGGGCCCCCAAGATGAGGGTGGCAGGGCTGCAGGAAGGGGTCTCTTGGGGGAAAAAAAGCCTAAATCTGTTAGACTTCTTGGAAACACCTTTGGCATTCTGAGTGTTTATAAAATGCATGGTTAAAGGTGTCTGGAAAGGTGATGGGAATAGAGAAAACTGCACCTCCTTCACCCGATCTCACTCTGCTTTTGTTTTCCTCAGGGCCCTCGTGGTCTGCCTGGTGAGAGAGGCCGCCCTGGACCCCCTGGCCCAGCTGTAAGTATCACATGACTTGGGCATTTCAGGATGCCCATTGGGTACCCCCATGACTTCTGGTTTTCATTAAATGTAAGCATACCTGATGTTTTCCCCTTTCCCTTCTTTGCAGGGTGCTCGTGGTAACGATGGTGCAACAGGTGCTGCTGGACCCCCAGTAAGTGTGAACGCCATTCATTGAGGTGCCAGAGAGATTGGGAAAAGAGGGATTTCTTGGGTCAGCTCCTCATGGGCAAATTAAGATCACTTGGGACAGGATCTGGGAGACATCAAAGCTCCTTGTCTCTGGGTCTTTTTAGGCAACTTCCCATTCTGGCTGAGAGGATCTAAGGGTTTCTTTCTTTCCACTAAGGTTTCTCCTTCTTTTATAGGGTCCTACTGGTCCTGCTGGTCCCCCTGGTTTCCCTGGTGCTGTTGGTGCTAAGGTGAGAATCCATCCATCCTGTCCACTTTCTTCGACCTCTTCCTACTCACAGTGCTCCTTAAACAGATAGATCCCTTCCCATCCCAAACCTAGCTGAGCTGTTGAAAATTGAAAGCTCCAAGTAATTTGGAGCTTAAGTTGGCCAAGAGCCTTGCTTCTTGTGGGCCAACAGAGAATGAGCCTTCCCCACTCTGACCCTCCCACTTCACCACTCTCTGAAGTTAGCCAAAGCCACAAGAAAAAAAAATCCATGCTTCAGGAATCACCAGTCTAAACAAACCCTGGAAAGTTGTCCTGTAATTTCAGATTTCTGTTGGATACCCAATCAAATTAGGACATTAGTTTCTAAAGCATTTATATATTGACCTTGATCCTGGATTTACCTGAACATAGATTTCTGATTTCTGATCCAGAACCTCAATTCTATGAAGCAAGAATTCTTCCTCCTCTCCTCCCATCTAAAAATCTAGTTCTTTCCCTTCCCTCCCTTGTCTTTCCTCCCTATACCAGTGAGCAGGGGGTGATGTGATGGGAAGTAAGATGAAGATGCAGGGGGCTGACCCTGGACATTTGATTCATGGCTCTTTTCCCGGTCCAGGGTGAAGCTGGTCCCCAAGGATCTCGTGGCTCTGAAGGTCCCCAGGGTGTCCGTGGAGAGCCCGGTCCCCCTGGCCCTGCTGGTGCCCCCGGCCCCTCTGTAAGTAGCTTCCTACTTTTATGTACCTTGACCTCTGACCAACTTCAGGATTTGTATCCATCATTCATTCTTTCTCTTCTCTTTTTGCTTTAGGGTAACCCTGGTGCTGATGGACAACCTGGTGCCAAAGGTGCCAATGTAAGTATATTGAAATCCATTTGTTCTGCTTGTAGTGCCCTGCAATGTCCTTTGATGGGATGTGACCTTCTATACCAGGAAACTGAGTCTTGTCTTTTATCTTCTATAGGGTGCTCCTGGAATTGCTGGTGCTCCTGGCTTTCCCGGTGCCCGTGGTCCTTCTGGACCTCAGGGTCCCAGTGGTGCTCCCGGTCCCAAGGGTAACAGTGTAAGTAACTGTACTTTTCCTCTGCCACTTTTCTCCTAATAACTGGCACTGGAAGTGATTACCAGTCTATTTTCTGATAATCCAGCTGTACCTGGGTCCAGATCTTCAAAGGATGGGGATCAACTTTGGCTTTGACCTTGAGATTAGTTGTCCTTTCCCTTCCTAACTCCTTCTATCTTCAGTTCAACCTTTTCTCTTTTTCCTCTTTCCTTTTAGGGTGAACCTGGTGCCCCTGGTAACAAAGGCGACCCCGGTGCCAAAGGAGAACCTGTAAGTATTTTTATCTCTTATACTTCAGTGCATACACATATACACATACTCACCCATTAATGCACATGTAGACCTGACGTCAAAAAGACCTAAATCCAGTTCTTGCCTCTGACACTCACTTACTATACAACTCTAGCAAATCACTTCATTTCTCTAAGCCTCAGTTTTCTCATCTGTAAAATGGGGGTGATGATACTTATAGCACTTCCCTCCCAAGGTTGCAGCGAGGATCAAATGAGATCATGGATTATGGAGCATTCTGCAAACTTTAAAGCAGTAGCAGTTTATAAACATCCGTTATTATTAGATATAACAATGCACCTATGAGTACATTCTCACAGACCTAAGAGGTGCGATAGGTGTCCAATGAGAGGTGCTAGACTTTGAGGAAGATAAAGAGATATGGTCTTAATGCTCAGGAAACCTCCCCCTAATAGAGGTGACTCAGTGCCTGTCCTCAAGAAGCTTCTAGGAAAGAAAAAGAGAGAAAGTCAGACAGAGACAGAGACAGAGACAAACCATTTTTGTTCTAACTCACAGTCTGATAGGGAAAATGAAAAACACCTAAAACATGCACTTGGATTCAAAAGAACATGTTTTTTCATAGCTATCTCCAGACTTAGTGCTTGGAATTAAACATTCACAAGTAACTTCCCTCCCTCCTACTCATCCTCTAGGGTGCCATTGGTGTTCAAGGACCCCCAGGCCCTGCAGGTGAGGAAGGCAAGAGAGGATCCCGTGGTGAACCTGGACCTGCTGGTCTGCCCGGCCCAGCTGGCGAACGAGTAAGTGGCTGCTTCCATTCTTCTTTTTTCTGCTTTTAACCAGTCCCTGGCATCTTGCCCACTGGGCACGCTACATAATTCCAGGCCATCACTGGTAGCCTTTAGTCTTATGAGCAGCCTTCCACCTCAGCCTTGGCAAGTGGGTAGAGGCCTTGCCTGCCATGGGGATGGCACCTGTCCCTTCTGTTGCCCAGTCTTCCACCTCCCCAGCTCATCATGTTCTCTCCCCCTGTAGGGCGGTCCTGGAAGCCGTGGTTTCCCTGGCGCTGATGGTGTTGCTGGTCCTAAGGTAATTTCCTTTTAACTGTTTCTTCTTGGCAGACACAATCACAGAATATCCAGGTCGGGGGGGGCAGGGAATGCCATTAGTTTGCTGGCTCTTTGCCCTTCTGTGCTCATCAAAATTTAATCAAATTGACCAACACATACGTGGCTTTTACTACATGCAAGGTGTTGAATCAGGTGCTTAAGGCATCCTTTCTTAGGGCAGGATGTGTCCCACTGGCTCCCTATGAAGGATAGGCCTGAGACAAAGCTTACCATAAAAGGAATCCTATGTCTCTCGCGCTCCTTGCAGACGGCTTTTTAATTTCAATGAGATATCACTGTGTTCCCGTGTCCTTGCAGATAATCAGCCTTTCTGTTGTTGGATAGAAGCCCTGACTTCCCCATCTGCCCAGATGTGAGAGAGCCACTGATTCTGGAACTTCTTTTCTCTTCCATGCTAGGGTGCTCCTGGTGAACGTGGTGCTCCCGGCCCCGCTGGTCCCAAAGGATCTCCTGGTGAATCTGGTCGCCCTGGTGAGGCTGGTCTACCTGGTGCCAAGGTGAGATGTCGGTGAAGGACTCAGGACAGCCTCTCTGTGCGATGGGCTGTCACAAAGTGACGAGGAGAGGGATTTTCTAGAGAATATTGCACAGCACGGCAAACATGATTCTGGGGGAAGTGCCATTCTGCTGAACATTTTGGGATGAGCCCAAGTTAACATTCAGTCTCACAGCCAATCTTCCTTGTGATTGTTTCTTTTCCTTACCTGTCACCTTCTTCTGTCCATCCATCCCATGTCAATCTTCCTCCCTCAGAAGAGACAAGTACAATTAACATGGAGTGGAAATCTACAGAAAATGGGGATCCTTTCTTTCTTGTCTCACTGTTGTCTGCTTTTCTCCCTAGGGTCTGACTGGAAGCCCTGGCAGCCCTGGTCCTGATGGCAAAACTGGTCCTCCCGTAAGTATTGCCCTCAGCTGCCTTGATCCTGCCCGCTCTCTCATCCTTGCCTCCGGCTCTTTGACCTCAGCTATTTCTTTGCTGTCCATCCTCAGGGCCCTGCTGGCCAAGATGGTCGTCCCGGACCTCCAGGCCCCCCTGGTGCCCGCGGTCAAGCTGGAGTAATGGGATTCCCTGGACCCAAGGGTGCTGCTGTAAGTATACCCCCTTCTGACCCTTCCTTCTCTGCCTACCGTCCGGCCAGGGGCACAGAGAGGACCTGTGTTCTGAGGGGAAAAGTCCTGCATTTGAAAATGGGAGATAGCAATCTAGCTCAGCTCTGCCAATAACTAACTGTGCCAATTGGGACAAGTCACTTTCTCTTTCTGTGCCTTAGCTTCCTTATCTGTTAATTGATCTCTAAGATCCAATTCAGCTCTTACATTTTATAAGACTTTAATGATTTCCCCATAGCCATAATAAAGAAAGAAAGCAATAGATAGATAGATAAATGGATGAATGAATGAATGAATAGCAAGCCCTCTACAATGTACTTTAAGGATCTTCCCCCATTCCTGTCTTCAGGGAACTTGCATTCTAGAGGATTTGGGCAGAAAGGGATGTTTCATAGTTGAAGGATCTGGGATCTAAATATGGAGGAAGTTGTACTTAAGAGAAAGGAAGAAGGAGAAATAAAGGGTGAAGAGGGAGAGAATGGGAAGAGAAGGAGAGAAAAGTGGAGAAGGAAAAAATGGAGAGGGAAGAAGTAAAGGTAAAGAGACAATTACAAGATTCCAGAATTGAATGAAAGTAAGGAGACCTGGGCCTTGCTCCAACCTTGTACTTGACTCACTTTGAAAAAAGTCACTTCCTCTTTTTGCCCCTTAAGTTTCCTTTCTCATTTTTGCAACATGGAGAAAATCTTCTCTGCCCCCCCACCCAACCTTTTGGCAAGCTTTCTGAGAGATTTTAAATGAGATTTAATAAGTTGTCTTAAAACTAATTGATGGTGGTGTTCTCTGGCCTTCAGCTCACTCTTCTATAGGAAGGAAGGAAGGAAGCAAACAGGAATTTATTAAGCACCTACTATGTGCCAGGCACTGAGCTAAGCACTTCACAACTAGGAAATGTCTGAGGCTGCATTTGAAGTCAGGTTTTCCTGACTCCAGGGGCCTCCAACTTTATTCATTGAATCACCTAGCTGCCTCTGTAACATTGGGGTTTCAGGAGGGATAGAGATTACAGGAACATACATTTAGAGCTGGAATGGACCTTAGAGGTCATCTAGTCTATCTCCTTTCCCTTTACAAATAAGGAACCTGAGGCCCAGAGAGAACAAGAAATTTGCCCAATAGTAAATGGGAGAATGGAGATTCAGATCCATTTTCTGACTCCCATTCCACTATAACTTCTGAGTTTTCTTCCAATCTTAGGCTATGAAGAATGCTTGGGAGGGTTATGTTAATGAAGAAATTAGCCCCTTTATGAAGAATGGGGATAGGAGGTATAGGAAGCTTCATAGTAAAGCAGATGCATCCACTTTTAAGCACTTCTTGGGGCTTGTTCCCAGAACTCTTAATATTTATAAAGGGGGGAGCAAAGGCATTTAAATTGTTCCCTGACAAGAGCTAGAAGCTGTTGGAAAGCATATGAGTTCTATGGGAAACTAAATGGAATAATTTAATTGCAATTCAGTCATATTTTCAGTCATTGCCTATGCTATCAACTGCCATTAAAAAAAATCTCCTAAGGCTAAAGGGAGATAGCATTGATGGTCTGGAAAATGTTACGGATCTAAGGTGACCTGAAGATGTCACCTTCCTCTGGGCCCCTTGGGGAGCCTCTGTTACCCTGACATTAATCCAAGCTTTTATTTCCCTAGGGAGAACCTGGCAAGGCTGGAGAGAGAGGTGTTCCTGGACCCCCTGGTGCTGTGGTAAGTATTTTTTCCATTCCCTTTTCCCCCTCGGTGCCCAATCCCCTTCTTAGTGGCCCTCATTTAAGTGCTACTTTTCTCCCCTCCCCCAATTAGGAAAGAACAGACCTTCAGCATCAATAGCCATGGCAACAGGGGCTGGGCTATGAACCTTCAGCTATAACTGCTGCTTATGGTTTGGGGAAGAGCTAAGATTTGGTTGAACCTAGCTTCCTTTAGATCAGTCCCTTTCTTTTACTCCCCAAAGTCTCCAATCCTAAATCTAAACTAATTTAAACTTCCACCACTGACCTTCTAATCCCCCAATCTGTTCTCTCTCTCTCCAGGGCGCTGCTGGAAAAGATGGAGAAGCTGGTGCTCAGGGTCCCCCCGGTCCTGCTGTGAGTATCCCCTCCTGAGGAGGGCTGCCTTGGCTGGAGGGTGGGTGAGGTGAAGATTGCCATCTGATCCCTGATTTTCTCTTGTTTTGTTTTGTTTCCTGAATACAGGGTCCCGCTGGTGAGAGAGGTGAGCAGGGTCCTGCTGGCTCTCCTGGATTCCAGGTAAGGAAGTAAAGAATCTTTGGAGTCAGGGGAGGACTGTGGGGGGAAATTCCATGTTGCTCTTTCTGGATTCTAAACTCTTCCTCTCTTGCCCTTTCCCCATAGGGTCTTCCTGGCCCCGCTGGTCCTCCTGGTGAAGCTGGCAAACCTGGTGAACAGGTGAGTGAATATCTGGCAGCTTTCTTGTG
Organism: Antechinus flavipes; assembly: GCF_016432865.1. Lineage (NCBI taxonomy): Eukaryota > Metazoa > Chordata > Mammalia > Dasyuromorphia > Dasyuridae > Antechinus > Antechinus flavipes. The sequence continues at coordinate 139,322,303 of NC_067401.1, read as the reverse complement.
GAAAGGAGGGGAATGATTCAAGAATGTCTAGTTCCCCCCCCCCCCATCCCCTCCCAAGAGCTCATGGTAGCACAAGGCTAGTGGACTTCTGACTGGAATAGTTTGGGAGGGGACAGGGGCTGGCTTAGCTGATGTATAAGAATTCTCATTTCCCTTACCCACTGATTTACATGCTAGCATTGGGAGTTTGATCTTTTTGTCTCCTCCTTCTCCTCCCTCCCCAGTCCTTCACTCCTTACTCCATTATTGGGTCTGACAGAGGTCCTAGTCACACCTCCTGGAATATCCAGGAAGCAGGATCTAAGGGACTGGGGACAGAGCTGCAGGGGAGGGAAGCCATGTGCTATTGCTGGGCTGACTGAGATTAAAGAGTAACTACCAATCCAACATTCAGACAAAACCCAGGAATAGGGCATGAGCTACAAACCAGAATGTAGGTTTGTAATCTGAAGTAAAGAGTCCAGTGTCTGCTCACATGAAGGCTATCGCTAAAAATTTTTGTTGAAAGAATTGAGCAAATAAATAAGCGAATGAGTGAATGAATGAATGAATTCATATTTGACCATGGGTACCTAATGCCTCACCTCCTCCGACCCCTTTGCCCTGATTCTGACTTTTTTTTTTCTCTCCCCTCCATCACAGGGTGTTCCTGGAGATGCTGGTGCCCCCGGCCCCTCTGGTGCAAGAGTAAGTAGACCCTTTCTCTCACCCCTCCCTCTCTGGTTCTTCATCCTTTTCAGTGGCTCTTCCCAGGGCACTGTCACTTATCCTGTCCCTTCCTTTCTAGGGTGAGAGAGGTTTCCCCGGAGAACGTGGTGTCCAAGGTCCTCCTGGCCCTCAGGGCCCTCGCGGTGCCAATGGTGCCCCTGGAAATGATGGTGCTAAGGTGAGGAGCAGAATGGGGAAGGAGGGAATCAGTGAATGGATGGGAAGCTCTCCAAGGAGGGACTTCCTTTTAGCCCAAGTCTAATAGACAAAATGTGGCAGCAGAGCATCGATGTTAAGCTTGGGTTCCTGCCCTTAAGTTCATCATAACCAGTATCTTGCCTTTGATGTCTTATGGGCCAATGGAGGACTATAAGCAGTATCTTTATTTCTCCAGTGTCTAACTAACTTTTTTTCCTTTTGGTTGGCACGTAGGGTGATGCTGGTGCTCCTGGTGCTCCCGGTGGCCAAGGGCCTCCCGGTCTGCAGGGAATGCCCGGTGAACGTGGTGCAGCTGGTCTTCCTGGTGCCAAGGGTGACAGAGTAAGTTCATCCTCTGCCCAATTCCACCCCTACTCTCCTACCAAGCTCTTCCATAAGCTTCTGGACATATATCACTGGGTTATTGACTTGGGATATTGATTGTGATTCCAACCTGATCTTTTCCTTCTGCTTACTTTTCTGGGCTTCCTGAACCTTTCTCCTTCCCTATTTTTCTTACCATTGAATCCCCTACCTCTATTCTCCTCTCCCTGCCCAGAGTCCTTGAATTCCCTCCCTGGATCACTAAGGAGATGAGAGTATCTTGCCCAGGGTCCAAAAACTAATCTATGTGGACTTGAACCCCAAGTCTTCCTCATTTCCCACTGTTGGGGAGAGTCTTAATCTTCTCCCTAGGTCATTCTGCAAATACGAGGCTGAGAAATCTTCTGAAATGTGTCCTATAATGGGGCACCCTCTTATCTGGAAATTTTAATGATTAGATCCAGAGTTTTCCCTGGATCGGAATGATAGTTTCAACTTCATAAAGTTGGAAGCCCTTCTTGAAAAGAAAAAAATACTTTCTCCAATCTGTACTGAAGAGCCCGAAGGCTCCTTAATTAAATCAGTCTACTTGGGCAATCTTCCTCAAATCCTTTCCCTAAAATGATCTGTTGTTTTTTCCTGTTTTATGGGGATTGGCAAAGTGGATGGGAAGTCTGTCTCTGGTATCTTGTCTCCCGGCTTAGTTTGTCTCCATCATAAAAACTCTCTTTTCAGTATCCATGAATATGCCCTCTATGGGAAAGTTCCCAGCACCACTTTGGAGCCATTACCCTATTTGGTGGAAACAAGGCTCTTATGTTTTCTTTCTCTAGGGTGATGCTGGTCCCAAAGGTGCTGATGGCGCTCCCGGCAAAGATGGTGTCCGTGGTCTGACTGGTCCTATTGGTCCCCCTGGCCCTGCTGGTCCTTCTGGTGACAAGGTAAAAATGACCATGGCTCTTTCCAGCCTCTCCCTGAAACAGGCTGGTTGATGGGGCATTCCTGTGCCCCACACCATGCTCTCCTCCCTCATAATAGGAAAAAATAGGGATGGGGACCTGAGATTTCATGATATAGGGAAGTCCTCATGAGTAAATTCCCTTTCCCAGTGCAGGTCAGGGCTAGGTTAACTGGAGAACTGAGTACTTAAGTGATTTGGCCCCATGGCCAGTATATGTTAGAAATGGATCTTAAATCCCTATCTTCTGGATCCAAGGTCAGTTCTCTTTTCACTGTATAATAGTGCCTCATAGTATGATATGAAAATGAATTTGCCTCTTGTGTGGGAGCTCAGGGAGTGCAGAAATCATTGGATTTTTGAATTGTAAAAGATGGTACATCCCATCCCATCCCAGGCCCACATTTACCTGAAGAAGAAAGCAAAATTCAGAGAGATGAATTCATATATTCTAAAGCTACTCAAGGACCATCTTCTGATCCTGACTCCAGAGTTTTTTACACACTGGCTAGTTTGGATGGGGAAGGCATTTTGCTCATAAGGCATCAGATGGGGAAGGAATGGTTAATAACCGGGACTGGGATTTTTTGACGTGGAGGTGGGGGAAAGAAGCCGAGCTAAGCTGCTATTGGTCAGGAGGAAGGAAGACTGGGGAGTGAGGATCCTATAAAAAGCCAGAGGGCAGGAGAGAAGAGAAGTCAGATCTGACCAGTCGGTGGGCAGAGAGAATTAGACATGTGCGCAGGAAAATACAGAAGCCACAGTGATCCCAGACATAGGCTTTCCATTTTATGGAGTCCCGTTGAAGGACATATGGGTGTAGGATTATACCAACACATGGTCAACAGAATAAATCCAAGGAGAGTACCTCCTTGCTCTCCTGTTCCTGCCTGTTCCTTACCTCCCTTTTCCTTTCCAGGGCGAATCTGGTCCCAGCGGCCCTGTTGGTCCCACCGGAGCTCGTGGTGCCCCTGTAAGTACTTTTCCCCTATTATCTGGAAGATTCCTTCTCCTTCCTTCCATTCTCTACATCTCATTGATTCCTAATTCCTGGTCCCTCACCTTATATTTTCTCTCCCTCCCTCCTCACTACTCATGTATCTCCAGGGATTCCTCTCTAAGAGTCTCACACTTCTCACTACACTGTCCCCTCTGCATCTCTGAATTCCCATTTAGAAACATATCTTGCTCATCTTCCTCTTCCATTATCTCAGGCCCTCTCCATACAGGGCTTCCTTTCTGACTATTTCTCTCTTCATTCTTCTATTTCAGGGAGAACGTGGTGAGCCTGGCCCCCCTGGTCCTGCTGGCTTTGCTGGTCCTCCTGTAAGTACCAAGCCCTTTTCTCACTTCCCTTTTATCCCAGTAGAAGCTATACGTTTTAGGATTTAAGCTTGGGACAAAGGATAGGAATCCCCTTCCAAAATGAAAAGGGATCAGAAATGAAGAGAATTCTATTTCTTGTTGGTAGGAGTGAATGCTGCTGGGTCTTAAGGATCTTCATAATAAGAGTGCTAATTGGAGGAGAGATTTGCTATTCTTCCAAGTCCCATCTCCTCCTATATCCCCTTGTTTCCAAAGCTCTGCTCTCCCATTCACCTCTCTCTGTTCCTCCTCTCCCAGGGTGCTGATGGCCAACCTGGTGCTAAAGGTGAACCTGGTGATGCTGGTGCTAAAGGTGATGCTGGTCCCCCCGGCCCTGCTGGACCTACTGGTGCCCCTGGCCCTGCTGTGAGTATCTCCTGAGACCTGGTTACCCTTCCCAGGAGTTCTCTGCATAGCTGATCTCTGCAACTATGGCATCTTCCTCTCCCTCTTTTCCAGGGTAATGTTGGTGCTCCCGGACCCAAAGGTGCCCGTGGCAGTGCTGGCCCCCCTGTAAGTATTGCTGACCACTGAGATCCACCTCCAATCCCTGCCAGGGACACCCTCAGCCACAAAAATCTTATTCTAGAGCTAGTCTAAAGCCTAGAAACTCTGAAAATTGGGACAAATAAGGACAGTTGGCAAAGTGACCTTCCTTCATTCTTAAGCAAAATGCCCCCTTTCTGACCCTGGGCAAGTCACTTAACCCCAATTGCCTCAGCAAAAAAAAAATGCCCCCCCTTCCCTCCAAGGAGATTATAGAAGAAAGAACACTGAACTTGGGGGAAGGAGACCTGGATTATAGTTGAAGTTATTATATTTGATCTTCCTGAGTCTCAGAGACCTTATCTATAAAATGGGGAGTATTTTTCTTCTACTTCCATCCCAATATTTTTGTGAAGGAGATATTTTATAAATTTTAAAGATATTAAAATGAGAGTTTGTGTTATTATTAAGTATCTTGAGTTCCCCCATCCTAGAGCAGGGAGTGAGTATGGGACATATCCACAAAGGCTGCCTGTCTTGTGCCTGTCCTCCACCCCTGCCTTTCTTTCCCCTTCTCTCCCCTCCCCATCTAGCTGGACTATTCTTAATATCTTTGATGCCTTTTTTAAATTTCACCTTGTAGGGTGCTACTGGTTTCCCTGGTGCTGCTGGAAGAGTTGGTCCCCCTGGCCCCTCTGTAAGTACCCACTCGAAGAATTCATATTCTCCAGGTTGGGATGGGAAGAAGTGAAGGGGGTCCTGATCAATGCTATTGGGAAAGGCCAAGAATAAGTAGTGGATTTCAGTAATCAGGATGGATAACAAGAGAGTGGGGAGGAGCCTGGGACAGTTAGCCTTGGCCATGCAGCTTTGTTCTCCTTGCACTAGCCCTTGGTGGCCCAGTCACTATCAGTCATGAAGGCGTGGGCCAGACCTCAGCAGACAATCTAGGAGTTTAAGATGGCTCCGGCCTTTTTCTTCCTAAACAATTTTCCTGACACCTAGGGTAATGCTGGACCCCCTGGACCTCCTGGCCCTGCTGGCAAAGAAGGCGGCAAAGGCCCCCGTGGTGAGACTGGCCCTATTGGACGTCCTGGTGAAGTCGGACCTCCTGGTCCCCCCGGCCCAAGTGGAGAGAAGGGATCTCCTGGTGCTGATGGTCCTGCTGTAAGTTCTGAGCTCTGGACTCTTCTAGTAGCTCCTAAAAATCTCCCATAAATAGAGTGACCTTTTCTGATTCAACATCCCTTATTTTTGGGCTTGTCAACTAAGGGCTTCTGATGACCCCTAGTTGGTATCTGCTTCTGAATCCTCATGAGAAATGATCACAGAGAATTGTAAACAGTGCTTTCCTCCCCCTTTTAAGCAGAGGTTTGATCCATTACTTTTTATCAAATAAGTTGATGTTTGAAAAGTGTTTCACTAACTTTAATTGCACTATATGAACATCAGCTTAGTGTTACTATTATTATTTTCCCTATCCCATCCCTTCCCAAATATCAAGGAGTTTTTTCAGCCATCCAGCAATCGCACCTGTCATCCCAAAGAAGAACATTATTGCCAGTAAGCTTGGAGAGGGCAGGTCTCCTCATGCTCCTCTGCTGGACAATGACCTGGGGCAGAAGTTGCCATCAGTCACTCCCATTCCCACCCAACAAGAGTCAGGAGATCTGGGCTATAAATGAATCCAAGTCAAGTTCCCTCCCTGTACTGCTCCCTTCCTCCACATGCTCCTTTTCACTCCTTCCTTTATCTCCTTCAGGGTGCTCCTGGTACTCCTGGACCTCAAGGTATTGCTGGACAGCGTGGTGTGGTTGGTCTGCCTGGACAGAGAGGAGAAAGAGGTTTCCCTGGTCTTCCCGGTCCCTCTGTGAGTATCCCTTGCTTTTCTCTCTAGGAAATTTCAATAACATGAGAGATCTAGGAAGGGGAAGGTAGTGGTGGGAATAGGAGAGATGCAGGAAGAGGACCAGGTAAGACATTTAAAGAATGTGAGTGGTTGGGACACTGAAGGAGAAGAGCTCATCCCTTCTCTAACCTGGCTCTTCCATGTATTTAGGGCGAACCTGGAAAACAAGGTCCTTCTGGAGTAAGTGGAGAACGTGGCCCCCCTGGCCCTGCTGGCCCCCCTGGATTAGCTGGACCACCTGGTGAATCTGGACGTGAGGTGAGGAGCTCTGCTTTAGAGCCTTTAGAGCCACCCCAGTGCTGGCTGCTGGCCTACATTAGCCCCGCTTGTCTGCCTCTCTGGTCTGGGCTGAAAGTATTTTTCTCCCCCTTTCCAGGGCTCTCCTGGTGCTGAAGGTTCCCCAGGTCGTGATGGAGCTCCAGGCCCTAAGGTGAGCAGATCATCCTGATAAATCTGTTTCTCTTGCATGGTGTTCAACTCTGACCTGCCCTTGACTCTTCTTTACCTTCCTGTCCTTCCCCTTTAGGGAGACCGTGGTGAGACTGGTCCTGCCGGCCCCCCTGGGGCTCCTGGTGCTCCTGGTGCTCCTGGCCCTGTGGGTCCTGCTGGAAAGACTGGAGATCGTGGTGAGACTGTAAGTGACTCTTCACCAGCACTTGCTGAAGTTAGGGCAAGATCTTGGGGGCTAATCGAGGCATCAGTTGACTGTCCTCAGCTGAAATGGAGTGGGGTAGAGAGTTCAAGGAGGAAACACTCTGGGAAAGAAGATGGGTTTGTGGGACAATCCTCTCCCTATAGTAAGCTTTTCATAGCCTTATGCCCTCTGCATTTCCCATAAAATAGAAACTCCACTGCAGGGAGAGGAAGGACATTTCCTCTTCTGCTCAGAGCTGAGCCTTGTCCCTAAAAATCTTTTCCCCTGAAAATAGAGCCCAGGAGTCATGGGGAAGGGATTTTCTCATGACCAGGGATGTCTGGGAAAAGGTGGACAGGGTGACAAGGAGAGTGATCAGGAACTTGAGAGAAGTGTCAATGGGAGAGTGTCTGGAGCTGATCAGAGAGGGAGATGAAATGGGATCAAGGTAGGAAAGGGGAGCATATTAGAACTTTGGAAGTAGAATAGAATGGGTGACTCATAGAAAGGGACTTCATTGCTCCTGAGGAGAAACTTAGAAGACCTGACTCAGACTGATTCAAGGATCTCATTGACTTTCTTTCTCTCTCCATCCCTTTAGGGTCCCTCTGGTCCTGCTGGTCCCGTTGGTCCCACTGGTGCCCGTGGTCCTGCTGTGAGTCTTTCATTCTCATCTCCTTTAATGCCACTATAAACAGTGGCCCATCTGGGTGCTGGAGCGCCCTGCACCTATTTGAATATCACTTCTCCATTCTTTTAGGGACCTCAAGGCCCCCGAGGTGACAAGGGTGAGACTGGCGAACAGGGTGACAGAGGCATGAAAGGTCACAGAGGTTTCTCTGGTCTCCAGGGTCCCCCTGGTCCTCCTGTAAGTATCTCCTTTTCTGTCCCTTTCCCTTTTTCTGGCCCTCTCCCGCCATCTCCCCTTGATATGTTCTATCAATGGAAACATTTCTCAGTTTCAGTCTGGAACAAATAATTAACCTTTCTGGGTTTGTGTTGTGGACAGAGACTAGCTGCATTGTCTTTAGATTAGAAAAATATAGGGAAGGGGGGAAGTTATTCAATCAATATGTAAATATTTATTAAGCACATACTATGTGCCAGTTTCTGTGCTAAACTCTGGGGATACAAAAAGACTCAAGACAGCCAGGAAACTCTGCTGAGGGAAGACAACATGGATGAAGAAGGATTAGGACACTGAGAGAGTCTCAGACTAGAGATCCAGATATCCAGTTTCCTAAATCTGAGAATGGGGTTGAGTCACTCTTGGTTTCCAACTCCTCCTCCCCCACCCTCACCCATCTCTTCTTAATCCAGACTGAGTTCTGAGTCATTTCTATCTCCTTCCAGGGTTCTCCTGGTGAACAAGGTCCTTCTGGAGCTTCTGGTCCTGCTGGTCCCCGAGTAAGTAACTTTTTTTTCTGCCTGCCCCTGTCTCACTCAGATTTCCTCTGAGGTCTTAGAGTATCTATAGAAGATTTGGATCTCTGAGCTAATGGGAGAGCAGTAGGGTATGTGAGGGGACAGGGCAAATGCCCGTGTTCATTCCCAGACCAGTTGATCTTGGGATTCAGCCCCCTGCTCCCAGCCCTTCTTTCCCACTTCTTGGCCCTGCTAGGCCAACAGTGAGTCATCTTGGCATGTGTGCTAGTGGAGAGAGAAAACTGAGAGCGAGAAAGAGAGGGAGGAAAGGGAGGGAGAGAGAAAAAAACGGACCCAGTTGTCTGGTATTTCTCAGTAGGGATTGTGTTGTCACAACTGAGTTTGTTGTTGGTCTTAGAGTTGGATTATTTGATTTGGATTATGTTATCTTGGTAGAGAATTTGTTATTTTTCCTGAGGTTCTGTGGTTAGGTTAAGTCTGACCCAGGAGCTGAGTTGCCAAGCCTTGGATAATGTCAATCTAACCTACTATTTCTCACATCCTCTTTCAGGGTCCCCCTGGCTCTGCTGGTGCTGCTGGAAAAGATGGACTCAATGGTCTCCCTGGCCCCATCGGCCCCCCTGGTCCTCGTGGTCGTACTGGTGATGCTGGTCCTGCTGTATGTTCCTCTGTCTCCTTAGCTCATCTCCCTTCCTCTCTCCAGGCTTATCTGGTACCCCAAGCCCGAGAACTCAGGCCTTCACCAACCTAGGCTTTTCTCTTCCTCTCCACCTAGGGTCCCCCTGGACCTCCTGGCCCCCCTGGTCCTCCAGGTCCCCCCAGCGGTGGCTTCGACTTCAGCTTCCTGCCCCAGCCACCCCAGGAGAAGGCCCACGACTCTGGCCGCTATTACCGAGCTGACGATGCTAATGTCCGTGACCGTGACCTTGAGGTAGACACCACCCTCAAGAGCCTGACTCAGCAGATTGAGAACATCCGCAGTCCCGAGGGTACCCGCAAGAACCCTGCCCGCACCTGCAGAGACCTCAGGATGTGCCATTCAGACTGGAAGAGCGGTGAGAACCTCCTTTGGCCCTCTCTGGGGGTCTCCAGCTCCTCCTGGGTCTACCTTCCTAAGGACTCCTTTCCCTCACTGTCCACTCCCACGTCTTTGCTGGGACTAGGGCTCAAGCAATTTTCTCCCCTTCCTCTCCACTTTAGAATCATTCTCAGCCTGGTACCCAGGACCAGGCCCTGCCTCCTTCACCATTCCCCGGGACCAGGCCCCTGCCTCCTTCACTGGTCCCCGGGACCAGGCCCCTGCCTCCTTCGCTGGTCCCCGGGACCAGGCCCCTGCCTCCTTCGCCGGTCCCCGGGACCAGGCCCCTGCCTCCTTCGCCGGTCCCCGGGACCAGGCCCCTGCCTCCTTCGCCGGTCCCCGGGACCAGGCCCCTGCCTCCTTTGCCGGTCCCCGGGACCAGGCCCCTGAGTCCCTCCTTCGCCGGTCCCCGGGACCAGGCCCCTGAGTCCCTCCTTCGCCGGTCCCCGGGACCAGGCCCCTGAGTCCCTCCTTCGCCGGTCCCCGGGACCAGGCCCCTGAGTCCCTCCTTCGCTGGTCCCCGGGACCAGGCCCCTGCGTCCCTCCTTTGCTGGTCCCCTGCCTCCCTCCTTCGCCGGTCCCCGGGACCAGGCCCCTGCCTCCCTCCTTCGCCGGTCCCCGGGACCAGGCCCCTGCCTCCCTCCTTCGCCGGTCCCCGGGACCAGACCCCTGCCTCCTTCGCTGGTCTCCGGGACCAGGCCCTGCCTCCTCTCCTTCACTCTCTCAAGTTCTTCTCTGTCCTATTTCAGGAGAATACTGGATTGATCCCAACCAAGGCTGCAACCTGGATGCCATCAAGGTCTTCTGCAACATGGAAACTGGAGAGACCTGTGTGTACCCCACCCAGCCCAGCGTGGCCCAGAAGAACTGGTACATTAACAAGAACCCCAAGGAGAAGAAGCACGTCTGGTTCGGCGAGAGCATGACCGATGGGTTCCAGGTGAGGCACAGGGAAAGGGTCAGGAAGGAAGACTGATCCAGACCAAGAAGGAAGGGCCTAGGGGCAGAGAGGAACACTTCCTAGGACAGGGATGAGGCCTTTAAGGAAAGTGGACAATACTGAGGTGGGCGAGATGAGGAAACAGCAAGTTAAAGATGGACTAGATGGGAAAGGAAGAAAAGGTTAGAAACAGACTATACCAGTGCTCCCTAGGGAAGCCTGGGCTCTAGTTGAAGCGCCATCATAAATGGACTGTGGGCCCCTCTCTGGAACTATTTCCTCCTCGTAAAGTGAAGGAGTCAGACACTAGATAGTCTCACAGGTCTCACACAGAACCTATGTGTGGGATTCTGGGATCCCACATTCAGGGGATTGAATAAGGGGAGGCAGGGAGGCTGTGGAGAATTGAGAGAGCAGGGGAGAGAGACCGGACTTCATCTTCTCCCTTCCATTGCAGTTCGAGTATGGTGGCGAGGGCTCCGACCCTGCTGACGTGGCTATCCAGATGACCTTCCTTCGCCTGATGTCCACCGAGGCCTCCCAGAACATCACCTACCACTGCAAGAACAGCGTGGCTTATATGGACCAGCAGACTGGCAACCTCAAGAAGGCCCTGCTTCTCCAAGGCTCCAATGAAATCGAGATCCGGGCTGAAGGCAACAGCCGATTCACCTATGGAGTCATTGAGGATGGCTGCACGGTGAGCCTCTCTCTCTTCCCTCTCCACTGTCAAAGCAAATTAAGCCCAGGGTTCTGATGACGTGGTTGTATTCTTGCCCTCTCATCTGTCTGGGCTTAATTTTTACTACACGAATTGGTGGGGGGACTGGACCTGTGAATTTCAATGTTCTTGGTATATTTAATGGTCTCCCTCCACCAATACAGTTCAACACAGTCTCTGTAGCCTAGAGATTCTCCTAGAGTATGGTGAGGTTGTAACTTGCCCAGCTAGTCTGTTGTCAGCAGCAGGATCCAAACTTGGGTCTTCTGGGCTATGAAACCAGCTAATCCTATCTAGTAAATCCTAGCTTCCTTCCCCCCCAATGAATAGTCCATGCCTCTAACTGCCCAGAGCTTATAGGTCACAGAAATAGGTCAGAAGTGGGCTTTTTGCGCAGGACCCTGAGATCTGGGATTTTGAAGAGATTTACTGATGCTCCCTACCCCTTACCCATCCTACTACTCCATATAGTTTCACTGGGTCACTCCCACAGGACAATAGCTAACTCCTTTTGCCCCTCTTCCTTTTCCTAAAGAGTCACACCGGAAACTGGGGCAAGACAGTCATTGAATACAAGACCACCAAAACCTCCCGCCTGCCCATCATCGATGTGGCCCCCATGGACATTGGCGCTCCCAACCAGGAATTTGGCTTCGACATTAGCCCCGTCTGCTTCCTGTAAACTGTCCCCATTCCCAACCGGCTCCCTCCCACCCGTCTTCCTTCCCTCTGATCCCAGAAGAAAACAAAAACAACCCAACAGAACAAAAAAAAAGTCAAAAAAAGGAGAAAATTTCACATGGACTTTGGAAATTTTTTTTTTCCTTTCCGTTCATCTCTCAAAACTTAGTTTTCACCTCTGACAAACCAAATCTGACCCCAAAAAAACCAAAACTAAATCAAAAGCATTAAATTTACAAAAAAAGAATAAATAAATAACTTTTTAAAAAAAAAAAAGGAAACTTGGTCCACTTGCTTGAAGACCGATGTGGGGGTCAGTCTTTTTTAGCCCACTGGGCTTACAGATGCCCCAGCTTTTGCCATTCTGTTCCCTTCTCCACCACATCCCTTTGGGGACTTCTCCCCCACAGCCTCCCTTCAATGCAAGTTTCCCCCACGTCCCAGGAAATGCTGGGGCAAGCCGTGGTCTTCCTGGCAACAAAAGAACAGATGCGCCAACATCCAGGTGTCTTCGGCCTTACCCCGCCCTCTCTGCATTCCAGCCTCCCACTCTCCTAACCCTCCCCTTCAAGGAGGGAATGGGGAGATGGGGTTCCCAGACTCAGCTTCTCTGCTGGTCTCTTCTCTCAATACCACTGCAAAAGAAGATGTACTATCTGAATGCAAGCCTCTGTACTGCACCTCTCTTTTGGAGAGGGGGAGTGTGTGCGAGGGACCCCACTTGAGGGGACCTTATTGGGCCTGGAATTATCCTATGAGATTTTCCCCCCTGCCGAGTTTAGAGGAGAATTGGAAAGAGGTAAGGGTGGAGGGACAGAAAAGTGGAAGCAGCTGATTTGGGAGTCCCCACCCCAATCCTTCCAGGCACCTTCCAAATCTGCCTCTCACACACAGGCAATGGGGCTGGGTCTGAGAAATTGTTCATTCCATGTATATTTCTGTTGTTGAAAGACTACCTCGTACTTGTCTTTTTTCATGCCAGCCAGGGCAACAATGTGGGGGCTTGGAATTGGGGACCTAGGGTGGAGAGGGGATGCTCCTCCTCCTTCTGGGGCTCCCCCTACTTTAATCAAAGGTGCTAAGTTTGCGTTTCCTTTCCTCCTAGACGTGCTGGGGATAGGAAAACCAGGCAAAAATAGACAGCCAACTGGTTTTCCAAAATGGGGGTGGGGGTAAGGGATTGGGGATCACTGGTGCTATAGAAATTGAGACCTCCCCCCCACATGCCAAAGAGTGTTCCCTTTCTGTTTTACGATCTTTTTTTTTTCAAAGCTTTTTTTTTATTTGTTTGTTCTTGGCTTATGGGGACTCGTGAATTTTCTAAAGGTGCTATTTAAAAAGGGAATAAAAACAGCAGGCTTGAGATCTGCACCAAAGCTGACTTTTCATCTTGTCTTCACCAGCAGGTGGATTCAACTTTCCTTTTAACATTTTTCCCCTCATGCTTTCTCCATCTTGCTCTTCTGCCCACTTTTCACGCTTCCCACTCACCTCCCTCTTTTTACCCTAATGCTCTCCTCTCTTGCTCTGAAACCCTCTCTTTTCCCTCCAGCCTTTCCAATCCCTTTACTTCTGCCCCTCCCATGCCATTCTTGCCATCTCCTCTCTTTGGGTTTCAAAGCACAATTTTTCTAGCCAAGAGGCAGTTTTTCCCCCTAGGGAGTGTGAGGAACCAAAGGATTCTGTACCTATTTTGTGTATGTATAATAATTTGAGATGTTTTTAATTATTTTGACTGCTGGAATAAAGCATGTGAAAATGACCCGAACACATCTGTAGTGGTCTGATGTTTTCTCTCTGGGATAGGGGGAGGTTTACAGTATGGTCTGGAGGGATGGGGGGGACTTTTCTCTTTTTCCTTCCTTTTCTTCTTCCCTCCCACTTATCAGAAAACCTTATCTTTCCTCTGCCCAAACTTTCTTTTATTGCTCAGTATTTCCTTTCAACTTTCACTTTCTCTGCCTTAAAGCCTCCTTCTCCTCTTCTTCGTCCTTCTTTTCTTTTCCTTTTCCTCCTCCTCCTCCTCCTACTCCTCTTCCACTTCTGAGCTTCCTTCTCTCCCAACTCCTAGCCTCCCAAGTCTCCCTTTTCTCTTTCCTGAGCTAACAAAAGCTCTCTTCATCTCCTTTACAGTTGTTCTAAGAACAGGAGACTTTGGAGATGGGAAGAGAAAGGAAAATTTAGAGCTGAGATTTAATGAAAAACAAGGGGATTCCCTAATTGGGGTAAGGGAGGGGAAAACTTGGTTTAGGTGAAGTAGGTCAGGAATAGGGAGAAGCTTTTTTGGAGCCTGGGAGGGTGGGAAGTGGAAGAGAAGAAGGATTGGAAAGAAGAACAGGGGACTTTCTCATATTCAGGAGGCTAAGAATCAATGCTGGAGTTGGGAAGGAAAATGAGAAGCAGAAATTTTCTCCCAGGGAAAGAAACAGCAAGAATCCCAGCCAAAAATCTTTCAGCCTGTCCACTCCCTTTTCTTTTTGTTTAACTCTCAGTTTCTCTCTGCCTCTGAGGTCAGTCAATAACATGCATTAAGCATTCCTTTTAGTTGATTTGAGGAGAAACAAAAGAAATAAATGATTCAGTCTGTGTGTGGTGAGAGACCCAATCCCTGTTATGAGAGAATTCCCAGTCTGACTAGAGAGAGACCCTTGCCCTGAGAAAGCTCCCAAGAAAATGAGGGGAAAACTCAGGCTCTAACTGAGCAATCTAACTAATCTAATAGTTCTCTAATGAAGGAGAAATAATCCCTTCCCTCAGAAAAGACAGAGTTCTAAGATGAGGGCAGGGTCATTCATTTCCAAGATCCTGAGATTACTTAGAAAACTAAAGAATGAGATTAAGAACACTTGGGTTATTAGCAATGTCCAAGTACATGTGTTCTTTTATAGCTTAGAATTCCAGACTTACTGTTAGAGAGACCCTTAGGGGTCATCTTGCTATATTTCCATCTCTTTGTTTTCTTCTCCACTCTTCTTTTTCCTTCCTTCTCTCTCCTTTTTACTGACTTTTTTTCCTTCCTCTCACCTTCTCACTCTCACTCTCTCGCTCTATGTGTGTATCTCTGTGTCTCTCTCCCCCCTCTATGTCTGTCTGTCAGTCTGTCTGTCTCTCTCTCTTTCACTCCTTTCTGCCTCTGTTTCTGTGTCTCTGTCTCTATCTCTCTTTCCATCCCCTTCTCTTCATCTATCTTTTTGTATCTGTCTCTGTGTCTCTCTCCATCTCAAGATTGTCCCAATGATCTTTTCCCCCGTCCTACAATTCACTCCTTCCCCCCTGTATCAGATGTTTCCCTGATTCCCTAGGATTCAGAGATCCAGAAAACCTGAAGGAGACTTTTCTGACTAGGTCTAGGTTCCTCTCCTAGAATCCAAAGTCCAAAATATCAGTTGGACAGTTAGTGCAACCCCTCATTTACAGAGGAGGAAACAGAGGACCCAGAGAAAGGAAGTGACCAATTTAAGATCTCTTAGGAGTGATTATTCAGAGGAGAGCCTTGGATCAGCAAAACTTGCTTCCTCTGATAAATGATCTTGGGCATCCATAGGATCTTAGAATCCTGTAGTTGTGATAGAAAAGACCTCAAGAGTCAACCAGACCAAAACTTTGTAGAAGGAGATCGTGCTTCTAGAAAGCAAATACTAGCTTCCAGTGGTAAGTTGAGCCTGAGGAGCAGTTTCAGGGAGAGAAGTCAGACTCAGGAGAATGAGGGAAGGTGGTGATTCTGGGGACAAAAGTGGGGGTGGGAGGGAAAGAAAAAGAGAGGAACAGGGCTGGGGCAGGGGCAAGGACCAAGCCAGTCTCAACCTAATCATCTTAGAACTAGATATCTTCCAAGCAAGCCCCCAAATCCCAGCCCTATCTGGTGTCACCACTGGCAGTCCCTTCTTTAATTCTATCTCCTGAGGACCCTATGTTTTATTGGACCTCCACATTTTGAAGGGGCGGGGAAGTCATCCAACTTCTTGTTTTTTTTTTTTCTCCCAGAGCCATAGACTTAGAGCTTTCGAGGACCTCAGAGATACATCATCTCATTTTATATATGAGGAAGCTTTATACCCCATGAGGTTAAGTGATTTCTCTAAGTTCACACAAGTGATATGGCTCAGAGTCAAGATTTGAACTCAGTGCTCTTTCTACTGTACATATCAACAACCATTAATTATTGATAGTTTTATTATTGATATAACTAATTAATAGTACTTTGAATAAGCTTCTGGACCTTCTTTCCAGTTTGTTTCCTAATCAAAGAAAGATATAAGGAAAGAGAAACAAAAAAGGAAGGTTTCTATTATATAGATAGGAATGGGAAGGCATGAGCATTTTTCAATCCCCTACTAGATGCCAGGCACTGCTCTAAGCACTTTACAATATCTCATTTGATCCTTACAACATCCCTGGGAGGAAAAATTTCTGTTTTTCAGATGGGAAAACTGAGGCAGATAGGTGTTTGACTGTACCTTAGGATTAAACATAATATGAGATTCAAACATATGTAAATGAATGAAAAACATAGGAGCTTCTGGGACCCTGGAGCCTTCTAGAACTGTGGAGATAAAACCTCAACTCTCCTGAGCTTCAAGGGTGCTTGAATGAACACAGTTATCTCAACACAGTTATCTCTCCCTCCCTGGGAACCACAAAGGTTTAGGTTAGAGGTCACTGTGGCACACAGTTTAACAATAACATCCCTGGGAACCACATGAATTTATGTTAGAGATGACTCCATAAGGATCAATGAGAATATCCTCAGGAGAGAATACAGGACAGGAAAGTCATGCTCTACTCTAAGGAATCCTTGTATATGTCCATGTGCACATGGGCTCCCTGAGAAGTGGAGCACCTATGATGAAATGATCACTTGTGGTCTGCAGGAAGATGCACTCAGAATCCACTTTTGATAGATATTTAGTACATGAGATTAAGAAGTGCTCAGCTTGAATTTACCAGAGGATGAAGAAAAGTCAAGGATCCTCCACCTTTTGCTAATCCCATCCTTGTAACAAAGAATTATTTTTGCCCTGCCCTTTGATATTTGTTGTTGTTTAGTCATCTTTCAGTTTTTTCTGACTCTTTGTAATCCCATTTGGGCTTTTCTTGGCAAAGATACTGGAGTAGTTAGCTATTTCCTTCTCTAGTTCATTTGACAGATGTGGAAACTGAGGCAAATAGGGTTAAGTGACTTGCCTAGGGCCACACAGCTGCTTAAGTATCTGAAGCCAGATTTGAACTCAGGGAGATGAGTCTTCATGACTCCAAATCCGGCGTTATGTGCACTCTGGCACTACCTAGAAGCTCCTGTGTTCTTTGTATCATCAAAGAACTCAGGAAGCTTATAGCATAGCCTGATACATCAGGCTTTCCTAGGGACACATGAACACCTTAAGGACACAAAGAAAAGTTTCTCAGGTAATCAGATGTTCCCTCTCACACAATTTAACAGATGGAGTCACACACATAATGTTTAAACTCCACCCTTCCATTCCCCCATCCCCCCAAACACCAGAACTTGATGATCCCAATCCCTCTCTCTGGGCTCAAAGAAACCATTTTGTCTCACCAAATCCAGGGGTCTGGGTACCTCTTGGAGAGTATCTAGAGACAGGGAAAAGCAGGATGGAGAGAAAAAAAAAAACTAATCCTATCCCAAGGCTTTGCCACATAGTCATCTTGTTCTACTTCCGCCCTTGTAACCACATTTGAAATCACAGTATAAAAAGCAACTTTGAAACATTAGCCTAAAGGTTCTCTTCTGCCTCCTTTTATCTACTTTCTATAGATAGTACTAGGATTGAGAAGGCTGGTATCCTCATAAGTGTTACTGATTGTAGCTCTCAACTTATTACTCTCACAGATCAAAGCCTTCCTTCCATGACCATTGATAAAATGAACTCTCCAATTAGATTGTAAGCTCCTTGAGGGAAGGGACATTTCTATCTTCACTAGTTCTCACTAAGCCTAACAGTGGCTAACACAAAGAAAATGCTTTAAAGGTGATCATCGAATGGAATAGGATGAAGAGAACATAAGTGAGAATATATAATTACATAAGATTATTTGTATGAACGTGTGTTTAGGGCACATTTTTTTCATTGAGTGGGGGAAAGGCAAAGGAAAACAAAAATAGTATGTGTAAGACACAAGAAAATATGAAAAGGTATTTATGTGTGTGTATTTACACATGTGTGAGTGCATATTCTCGGGGAAGTCTATCTGTAAAAGTGTGAGTTTGTGTTTTTGTGATATTCTTACAGTTGTGTAGCTGTGGATGGCTGAGGTGGGGGACAAAAGGAGCATTGTAACTGCATCCCTGGATCCAGCCCTCCCTCCCTTCTTCCTGCTGACATCATAGCTGCTCTAAATGCAGCTGAAAGGGGCCCTATTCCCCCAGACCCTGCCGATGCATCTGACCTCTCTGCCTTTGGGCACCTTGCTTTTGGTTTCTCGGTCTCTGTTGTGAAGGGAATGTCCTTGCCATTATTGGATATAGGATATTTGTTTTGTTTTGTTTTTTCCCCGGGATTGGGGTGAAGGAATCACGTCTGAATCCAACAGCTTTCCAAAAAGAAGAGGACACGCTGGATGCATTCCCAAGTTTCTTCCCTCGGTCTTGAAGCTCTAGGCTCCCCTGGTGTCTGGGTCTGACCTCCCAGCCCTCCAAACTTCTACCTCCCTCCTGCCCTACCGGTGATGAATTTAGACTGTCTCCTGCTGGAATTTCCAAAGGCAGGGATAGGATTAGTTTTTTTTTTTCTCTCTATCCTGCTTTTCCATGGCTCTAGATCTTCTCCAAGGGGTACCCAGACCCCTGGATTTGGTGAGACAAAATGGTTTCTTTGAGCCCAGAGAGAAGGATTGGGATCATCAAGTTCTGGTACTTGGGGGGATGGGGGAATGGAAGGGTGGAGTTTAAACATTATGTGTGTGACTCCATCTGTTAAATTATGTGAGAGGGAAGAATTGATGTGTATATTTGTGTGTGTATCACTGTGTATGTGTGAGGCTGGGTGTATGAAAATACCCGAATGTATTTATAACTATGATACGTACTGTTTAGGGACATATATGCTCAAATAGGCATCTGAGTCTGTGTGATTGTATCAAATTGTATGTGTGACTGGCTATGAGAAAATGTGTGTAATTTTGTCTGTTCTGTGGTTACTATCTAACACATATAGTAACTATGTTTATATGTCAGAGTATGTGAGGAGTTTGTGACTATATAAAATGGTTGAATGGGGAGAGAATATATGTGTGTGAGATAAATAGAGACAAAGAGAGATGAAGGAAAGGCAGGAGAGAGAGAGAGAGAAAAGAGACACAAAGAAAGACAGAGACAGGGAGATAAGGAGGAAGGGAAGGAGAGAAAAAGACAGAGACAGAGAGACCAGAGACGTAGAGAGACAGAGAGAGGAGAAACAGAGAAGAATAAATATTTATCAGACACCTATGATGTGCCCTATGAATGTGGGAGTGTGTGTGATAGACAGGTGTGCTGCTGTCGGTATGATGGAGGAAGTGTATGTCTCATTGAGACTGTGTGCATGCATGATGACAAATTGTGATGTCTCCGTTATTTAATCTGAAAAATGAGGGGGTTGGATTAGATTTCTAAGATCCTTTCTACCTCTAAATCTCTGATCATATGAATTCAGTGCTGGAAGAAAACATATTAAAACCAAAGGTAGATATAGGAAATATCTATATCCTATAGGAAAGATGGAGGGGCTGTGCATGGATGACTTTAATAAGATCCTTTCACCATGAATGAATGAGTGAAATAGTATTTGTTAAGTGCTTACTATGTGCCAGGTTAGTATTGGGGGAACAAATTATTTTTAAAAAGAACAGTCTCTGTCTTCAGAGAGCTTCTGGGGAAGACAGTTCATATAGGGGGACGGTGATGTGCAGGAGTATATGGAAAGGGTTTGTGTGTGTGTGTGTATGTGTGTGTGTGCGCACGCGCATGTATATAGTATTTCAAAGACTAAATATGTTGAGATATTTGTGATTATTTTATGTGGTTGACTTTTGAATTTCATATGTTTGGAAATATGAACCACAGCCCATGTGTCAGCCAGAATGAACACATGTGAGTTGCAATCATAGGTGAGAGTGCGATTGTGAGTGACTGAAAAGCATCAGAGTACGTAGGATGGTGACTGTATATGGAAGTCACTGTATGTGTGACTGTGGACTGAGAGTATGTACAATTAGGCAGGTGTGAGTATGTCAGAGAGTGCATGCAAGTATGGATGCCCATGAAAGCAAACTTGTGAGTGACTTGAATGTCAGAATGTATTGGATTGACAAGGTTGGCAGGATGACGGGATTGTGTGTCGCTGTCGGGATATGACTGAGTGAGATTAGAGAATGTGGACCCAGAAGTGTTAGTGAACCTTTTATGGTGATTATGTGGGAGGTGTTGTATATAACTGTGGGTGAGATATGTAAAAGTGTCATAGTCTGTGTTTATGAAAGGGTCTGAGTGTTTACAGGTTTCAGATGACGTGGGCACATTTAATTATTCACCCAATTCACTGGTGGCTCTTGATGAAGGCTCAGAAATGTTTGGGGCGGGGAACTGGGGAGTGGGCTCAAAGACAACAGTAGAGAAGAGAGCTTGCATTTTATGGGTATTTTGTGTATCTCTGCAAACATATATATATAAAAGACTAACTTATGTGTCCATCCTTGTTTGAATTGGAATAAGGGAATTTTTGTATGTAGAAGGGGTATTGAGTCTGCTCTGAGCTTCAAATGGCCAGTGCAAGAAATCAGGAGAATAACCGAGAAATATGTACTCAGAAGACTGTGTCTAACTTAGAACAGATTGCGTGCATGTGTGTGTTCACGTGCACGGCGATTGTGTGTGTGTGTCTCTGTGTGTGCACAGATTATAAATAGATGTTGGCTGAGAGTCAGATTTTGAATGGGAGATGGAGAGGGAAAGAGAGTGCTGGCAGTCCAAGTCTCTGATCCAGCCAATGTTCATGGGTAAGACAGAGGGTATGATCCTGTGTCAAAAGTTTTAAGTACTGATGAGATGCTGAGAAAGCAGGTTTTGTTCAACCATTTATTTGTCTGTTATTTTTCCCACGATGTGTGAATCTGTGCAGCCTGTGGATTGCTTTGTGAGAGAATGCATCTGGCTGTGTGTGTGGAATCGGCACCGTGTATGTGTGTGTGTGTGTAATCGGCACTGTGTGTATTTGTGTGTGTGAGTATGTTGTCATGAAGGACCAATATGTGTTTGGAGGCAAGAGGGAAGGGGAGAAGGCGTTTCTGATTCTAACTTTGGTTTGTCATCAATCCAACTCCCTTTCCTTCGTGTCCCGCCCCTTCTGTCCTGGAGGAGACAAGGGCTCCTGTGTGTTTCTCAGACCAGAGCCAGGGAAGGGGAGGAGAGGGAGGGGCTGTTAGGACCTTCTGGTTAAGAGGAGAAAAGGGAGCAGCTGAATGCTCAACTGCATGGAGAGAAGCATGTCACAGCTTAATATAATGGAAAAAGTAGTGGCTCAGAATTCAGATTTTCTGGATTGGACCTCGGTTTAAATCTTGCCTCCAATACTTCCTGTGGTTATTGAATTCCCTGGGCCTCAATTTTCTCATCTGTAAAATGGACAATTTGAACCAGATTGTTTCTAAGGTCGTTTCCGGTGCTGATTCTATAAATGGACTTTGGCAGGAGAGACTGAGCTTAGTCTTCTTGGCTAAAAGTAGACACAAGACACAAAATAGGACTGTATGGACTGGAAGACTAGGAACAAAGGATAAGAGGCTGATGGGATGGCTGTTTCAAAGCTTTAAATTCAATGTTGAAATTACATGACCATGACTTTTGGCAGATGTTCAGGAGACTAGAGGGGAAGAGAGAGGAACATTATGAGCATCTTGGGGGTTCCAGGGAGAACCTTGACCCCATTTTCAGAAAACAGGAGAGATCCACTCAAGGAAATTTATGAGACACACAGAACAGAAGACAGTGGCAGAAAATGCTGCTGAAAACTTTGGTGGGGTCACCCTCATCCCCTTACCATGAGTGGAAACCTGAAGCCTGGTGATGGAATATGGTTATAGCATGCTGGCCAACTTCCTGCTTCCTGTCTGGTTAACAGCAAGTTTGGAATTGAAAGAATGGATATAATGGATCTGATCCAGGAAATCCAGGGGAAGTTGCTATTTTCCTCTTGAGAGAGCTGGATATACCTGGCTCGGAAAGAATCAGGACGAGTTGAACCAACTTAGCTAAAGCACCATCATTAGGCAACTCGATTGCGAGGTAACTTGGGGTAAAGGATAGAACTAAGTTTGAATCTTGCTTCTTAACTAATTATGTGAATCCTGGGCAAACTCACTTAACTCATTTCAGTTTTGTTATCTTCTAGAATGAAATTAATATCTCACAGCACTGTGAGAATCAAATGAGATAATGTATAAAATGTTTTGAAGATCATAATGACTGTATATATATTCAATTATATCATCATATCTTTTTTTCTTCTTTCTCTTTTTCTTCTCCTTCCTCTCCTTCTCTTCTTCCTCCCTCTCCTCCTTCTTTTTCTTCTTCACCTTAAGAAATTTAGGGTTATCTAATCAAGGAAGTGGACAGTTAGCTGGTATAGTGGATAGAGTGTCAAGCCTGAAGTCAGGCAGAATCATCTTCCTGAGTTGAAATCTGGCCTGAGATACTTACTAGCAGTGTGATCCTGGGCAAGTCATTTGACCTTGTTTGCCTCAGTTTCCTTATCTGTAAAATTAGCTGGAGAAGGAAATAGTAAACCACTCCAGTATCTTTGTCAAGAAAACCCCACATAAGGTCACAAAGAGTCATATGCCACAGAACCAACTCAACAACAGCAAATCTAGAGAGAATGATTTGCAGGAGGGTATTGTTTCTGATTTTTTTTTTTTACCTTTTATGTAAGCCCCAGTGAATGTTTTCTTGTGATTTAGATTGGATAGGAAAAGGCAAAGAGGGGCTACATGCCATGGTTGAGCACCTTAGCAGAAGGGAGCTCAGAGGGCATTAGGATTTCAGTGAAGCAAGTCCCAGTACTGAGGGAGCCAAACACTCGGGAGCCGAGTAATCTGGGAAAGTTTTCTTGAGCTGGAATTCAGTGGCCAAGAAGATGAAGAGAGAAGTAGGAGAGTTATAGCTCAGAAACCAAAGGCAGGTTATCTAGACTGGCTCTGACAAAGGACCTGCGGCCCCAGAAAGTTGTCTGTAGGGAGAGGAACCTAAGACCCAGGGCTCAGTCCTTCACAGAGAACAATCTTTCCAGTGACACAGAGCAGATCAGATTTAGCGCAAGACATAGTGCTTACCTAAAGTCACATAGTGCCATATCTTTCCCTCTCCTACCCCCTATCACATTTTTGAACATCAAACTCAAAGCTCGGGAATGGATCCCCAATTTATATCTTCAGAGTTCAGGCTTGTTTGGGAGACCTTGGACAACCTCCCACTTCAAGTTTACAAGTTCCAGGATTCTCCACCTCACTGTAAATGCATCTTTGGTTCCTAAAACAAGACTGTGTCCATAAAAGGTAAAAAGATGTATAGACTGATAATCAATTAATTTTCTAGGCTAATCCCATCCATACCCCAAACCATACTGTGGCTCTTTCTCCAGTGTTCCCTTCCTCTCCTTCCCTAATTTCCTCCAGAGAGAGGTTCTTACCTTGAGATTGACAACTCCATGGACTTATAGAGTCTGTGAACTTAGATGGGAGAGAAAATGAGATTATTTTTCTTTCCTACTAATCTCTAACCAAAATTAAATTTCCTTCAGTTATGGATTTTTAAAGATCTACACTATTTTGAAGAGTTCATAGCTTGCCAAGAATCCATGATACTAAAAAAAAAAGGCGAAAAATCTTTGGAGTAGAGAATTTTGGAGAATAGCAACTCTCTATGGAGAATAGATTTTGGAGTTAAGCTCAAAGGATACAGAAACTGCAGATATGAAAAAATCTATTCCTTGGAAATTACATATATCTCTATATCACAAACATTGGGATCTCCAACAATTCCAGGTACCAGAAAGGGAACTAAGAAATTAGATGAGGTAGACATGAGGAATTAGATTACTAAAAAAGATGGAGCCCATAGTCACCTGCAGATGGGTGAATTTATTTTCTCCCTTTCTGTGATTTCCTCCTGGCCCCTTCCACTTCCCACACCCTGGCTGCAGCCCATATCCCTGCATAGCCCTTTGTTGTAAGTGATTCATCTCAAGAGCAGCTGGATTCCTCAGATGGGATGTGGCCATTCCCTGGAGGGAAAGAAAAGGAAATAATGAGGCTAGGAGAGGGGAATGGAGAAGAGCAGAGACACTTTTCCCTCACACTATATCATAGAATCATGGAGTCATCAAGTCATAAAATCACAATGTCTTAGAATTGGAAAGGAAATCAAAGATTATCTATTCCTTCATTGGAGCCAGAGTAGTCATTTAGACTCATCTTGTTGTCATGAAAGCCTAAGATTTGGAGAGTGAGATTCTCTTTGGGGTCTAGAACAGGTAAACCTGCTCATTGCCTCCCTTCCCCTCTCCCCCCAAATTAGAATGTCCAGGAAACTTAGAAGAGTAAATGGGATAGATTTTGTCCTGTATCTCTTTTTTCCAAGGTGATGATAGTGGGAGGAGTGAAGGAAACAACATGGATCATAATATTTATAGTAATAAGAACCCTTATTGATCACCTTAGTCCAATACGCTCATATTTGTGGATAGGGAAACTGAAGCTCAGTGATTCAATGACATATTGAAAGTCACATAGGGAGTGATAAAAGGGCAAAAGAAAGGGGTTGGATTTACAGTCAGACTGACTGAAGTTCCACTTAAAAGAACTGACTCATGAGGGTTCTGAAACCGAGCAGTGGGTGACCCTCTAACTGTGAAAGATGTTGTGGTTGTTTTTTCTTTATGGAGAGAATCAGGATTTGAACTCTCATCCCATCTACAAATCCAACTCTTTCTACCTGAGTGTAGAATCATAGAAAAACAGTTATATATAGATGGCAATACCCTAGATTTCCACGCTGGCAATTTGGGAAATCCATATTTGTCCCTTTGGGTAAAGGTCCCCTACTTCAGCCTCTGTATTAAGACTAATTGGAGGAGAGGTGGCTGCCTAGTGTGCCCATTTTCCAACTAGTTTTACTCACCTGGACAGATCAGAAGTCCTCTCTCAGTGCTGATCCAGAATGAGGGGCACCTGAGCAATGTCAGCACAGGGAGGCAGCCGCTCACCTGTGCGCACATTGAACATGGGCAAGGTGGACAGAGGCCGAGGCACCGAACGGTTTGCTGCCATCTGCCGCAATTCTTCTGTGTTGCCATGAATGGTGCTGTGATGAACCATCTGTATGCTGTTGAAGGATCAGGAAGAAACGAGGGAGTCAGAACACCCAAGAGTCTGACATGGGGGAACTTACAAGTTATATGATGGAGGTTGTTTGTCTCTATCCCATACCACAAAGCTCATATTTGGTGGCAGACAAAGAGCTATATGTTCCCATGATAAATGTGGAAATATGTCCAGGAGAATTGCACATATTTGACCTGTATTGGATTGCTTGTTGTCTAGAGAAGGAGCATGGGGGAGCGAAGGAGAAAAAAATGTGGAACACAGGGTTTTGCAAGGGTGAATACTGAAAACTATCTTTGCATGTATTTTGAAAAAACTATTATTAAAGTTATTTTTAAAAAAAGGTATATGCTCAACAAAACTTCAAAGGAAGCAAGGCAAACACCTACAGTGAACTATGTGGAAAATATGGCAGAATAGTTGGGAGAGAGGGTATAATGTCAAATCACACAGACTCAAAATGTATCATATCTTGGGAACTTCACACTTCAGCCCTCTTCTATAATTTCTGCCCTAGGAATTCAGATGCCAGGTGACAAAGGGGAATTGGGAAAGAACAAATCTGGGCATGTTGCCAGCTTGTGTGATCGCTGGAGAACAAGGATTGCCAATGCTATTTTGTCCATGGCCCTGTCTTTACCTAGTTAACTAATTCCTAGTTTTTAAACTCTCTCGTGGGTTTAAAGATATCTCTCCATGATGGAAAAGTCACCCTTCACAATTGGGACACCAACCCCAGGGTTTCAGAACTCTCATGATCAATTCTTTGAAGTTAAATCTCAAACTTCCTGGCTACAAGTTCAGCCTTTTTTTTTCACATCCTATTCTATTCTCAGAGATGGAGAGCAGCAGGGTTTCATCAGAGTTTTAGTGACTCTGGGTGTTTATATGATCTTGGACTCTTTCATTTTCTTCTTTAGATAAATATTCACAGTATGGGAAGGGTCCTTCCAGATCATCTATTCCAACCCACATTCCCATTTTATAGAAGTAACAGAAGTGCAGGGAAATGACTTGGTCAAATAGGTAGAGTTGGGATTCAAGTCCAAGACCTGAGATTCCACAATCAGTGTTCTTTCACTAAGCTCCATTCTGACAATTCCTTTTCAGTCCCTAGATGCCACTCAAACCCTCTCCTCTTTTCCCAAACCCCAAACTTAGTTCAATCACTGTTCAGTCACAGTTACTTTAATATGGAAAGAGCAGTGAACTAGATACATCAAACAGCATGGAGATGCTGCCTCTGTTACTGATGGTATACTCAGTGCCCACTTCATCACAGTGTCTTAACATTCTGTGACAATGGTATGTCCATAGTACGTCTTGAATATCCTATGACAATTAGTATGTCCACAGTAACCATAAGCTCAGTCTTTATTCCATAGCTTGATCTCCTTAAGGGATAAGTTCCTTATTCCCCTTTTCTCAGCCTACCTCCTATTACATATCCCAGAATACCCTGCCTCCGATTTGGCCTCTATAACCACCTAAACCTGTGCTCACACCTCTCTCTCCTTTAAGTCCTCCCATCTCACCCCTTCCTGTTCCATAGCCAAGAACTTCCCTGATTCTTCCTACCCAAATCTGTCCCTTCCATTCCTCCAGTCCTGCTATTGACAGTTCAGGCTCAGTCTCTTTTCCCTCATCCCAACTTTCCTATTATGGTCAAGGATACCACCATTCTCCTAGCCACCCATGCTCATAACTTAGTGTCATTGTCCATTCCTTCCATTCATTCCACATTTCAATCTTGTCATTTCTACATTCACAATATCTGACATACACATCTTATCTCCACTTGTATAGCAACCATCCCACTCTATACCATATTAAAGGCCCTCATCACTTCTCCCTTAGATTGTTACAGTATTCCTCAGACTGTTACAGTATTTCCTCCCAATTGGCCTTCCTGCATCAATCCATCCTCTATTCAGCTGTTAAGTGATTTACCTAAAATACACATCTGACCATGTAACCCCTGGGGCTCATAAACTCTTGCAAACCCCTATTACCCCCAGGATCAAAAACAATATTTTCTGTGTAGCATTTCATTAAAAGCCCTTCACAACCGGACCAATTTTCTCTACTTTTATTGCTCAATTGCTTCAATCATGTCTGACTCTTCATGACCCCATTTGAGGTTTTCTTGGGAAAAAATTCTGGAGTGATTTGCTATTTCTTTTCTCCAGTTCATTTTACAGATGAGGAATGGAATGAAAACAAGGTTAAGTGACTTGCTCAGGGTCACACAGCTAGGAAATATTTTGAGGACAGATTTGAACTTAGAAAAATCAGTCTTTCAGACTCCAAGCCTGATGCTTACATTTCATGTACTCTGTGATCCAGCAACTCTGGCTTACATCCTACTCACATACAATACTCCACATCTCAACTCTATGCCTGGGACTGATTCTTTCTCATGTTGGAATGCTCTGACTTCTTACCTCCTGCTTCTTGAGTTTAAAAAACTCAGCCTAAATTTAAACTTCTGCATGCATTTCCTGTTCTCCAGAGCTGCTAATGCCTTCCCACTGAGATTTTGCATGTACATACTTATTTGTATATTGTCTTTCCCATTAGAATGTGAGCCCCTTGTGGTGGGCAAGTATTATGCATGGTTTTGCTTTTTTTTTTTTGCATTTTTAGTGTTTAACGTGATACCGAACTAATAAGGAGTAATAAATGCTTATTGAAGAAGACTTTCTTGGCTCTGTGTCCTGTTAACCCCACTTAACTGGAAGCTCCTTGAGGATAGAAACTATCACTTTCCTCTGGGTTTTGCTCCTAGTATCCAGCATAAGTCTCTGACCAAGAGAAGTTTCAGTACAAAGTAAGATCTATCATCTTCCAATTTTAACTATACTTCCTAACTAGGTCTTAAACTTAGTTGTTTCTACCCAGTAAAGAGTGCTGTCAGTCCCCTCTAAATTTAGGTGCCCTGAGATAAAGCACCAGTCACCTTGCCCTAGTTACAGCTCTGAAGGGAGGCTCTAATATTCCATATATGGGTAAACTAGGCCTCCAACACAAGTAAATTCATTTCGTTTAAAACTCCAAGTCACATATGGGAAGAGTATTATACATGGTGAAAAATTAGTCTATTAGATTTTAGGTTCTTTGAGGCAGGAGCTGTTGTTTTTTCTTCATTTCTCTTCCACCCCCTTCCCTCCCTCTCCCCCCCCCCCAATGTTTAACAGAAGGTTTGGTATACAGTAGGCAATGTTTATTGACTCCAATTAGCTATAATCCATTGGAATGATATTAGACTATACAAAGCCTTAGATCTGATCAGCATGGAATTTCCTTTCCCATGGGGCTTAGCAAACGGGTTTTCGGAATGTGAATAAACTTTGGAAAAGTAGGTTCTGTCTGAAGCGGGGGAAGGGATAGAATAACCTCTAGAGTCTGGAATTTATCTGGCAAAATTCACATTTCTAGAAAAGAAAGAGGAGTGAGAAGGGAGAAGATAAGACTGTATAAAAATTTATGAGGGGAATCAGGTAGGATGGAGAAAGATAAGACAAGGAATATTCCTCTTCTCCAAATAAGAAACTAAAGAGGAAAGAGGGGATCATGAAGCAGCAAGCTTAGTACTCCCTGGAGTTAAGAACATCTGAGTTCAAATCCTTTCTTTCCTCCCAGATACTTTCTGGCTGTGAGACCCTAAGCAACTCTTTGACTCTTGGTTTTTTTCATCTACAAAATGGGGCTAATGTTGCTACCTAAAGATAGGATGGTTGTGAGAATCAAATGAGATCATCTTTGTAAAGCCTTTGGCAAACCCTAAAAGTATTATGTATCAATGCTAGCTACTGTTATTATTATCCAACAACACAGTTAAGTGGAAACAATCCAAGAGCTTGTTTTCTATGGCTTGAACCAAAAGCTCTGTTTTCATTTCATGGTTTTTTCAACACTCCCCGTGAACATATCAACATAAATGCTATGATGTGTGTGTTTTCTGTAATGCACTCATGGAAAACTGGTTTCCAAAATGTATTTAAGCCTTATCATCTCCAAAGCATGAGATGCTAAAATGCAGAAGCATAAGTGTAATCTATTTGATATACATTTGCCTGCATCCATCAACGTGTACTTGCTACAGTATATCAACTCTCGCTCTGCTGTGGGGACTCATCAACCATGTCCTCCAAAGCACCAACGTAAGCATATCTGCCAACATGCCATTACCTACGCACCCGCTATCGTGCAATTATATACATGCCCCTTAGGACTGGGACACTTGGTTTTCCCAATGTTCGAGCCTTGCCCCTTCTTCACCTAGACCCCTTCTGCTCTCTGTGCCCCCCATGGCAGAGAACAATGGCCCAACTATGACCCCCTCGACAGGGTTCTGATGTGGTCATAATGCCGCTCTTGGATCACCATAGAGACTGCCTTGAGCCCCTCTCCCTGATCCCACCAGTTTGCAGGGCCAAGTGAGGGGCACACAACCTCAGTCCGTCCTCCCATCAGGGGAAGCCACTAGTCAGAGCTGAAAGGGAAGGGGCTCCGGGAGTCAAGAGACAAGCCTCACCCAGTCAGCCTATCGACAGCCCCCGACTACCCAGGATTGGCCCTTCTGAGAGTCTTTCCCTCCCACCAACCTGGAAGTCGTAACACCTAATTCTCCTCACCCGGCCCCAGCCGGGGAGGAAGAAGTAGAGGGGAACCCTACACCTCAGCCCCCCTCTCCACCTGTAGCCCCAATCTCTGCTGATTCCCCAGGGGGGCAGGTGCCTGATGGCACAGGGGCATCAGGGGAGAACAAAGCTGAATGCCCAAGCAATCGCCGGAGACCAAGCCTGTCAGAGGTGATCCTATGGGCAGTTGCAGGTTCCAAGACACGCCGGGGAGTCTCCTTGGCCACTCTGAAGAAGGCTGTTAGCAACACAGGCTTCAACATGGTCCGCAATGCTCAGCGCTTCAAGCGGGTGCTAAAGGGACTGGTGGCCAAGGGGGTGCTGAAGCAGGTGACCGGCACTGGGGTTTCAGGCTCCTTCCGAATGGGCAAGAAGAAGCTGAAGTGCAAGAAGCCAGGGCGGCGCCAGAGGCAGAAGCGCCAGAGGAAGCAGCCACCCCAAGAGGAGCAGCAGAAGGCCAAGGGGCGCCAAAAAAAGGGATCCCGCAAGACAGCCCGCCGCTCTCGGAAATAGTGAAGGAGGCCAGGCCAGTGGGATGAGAATACTCAGGCCAGCCGCAGGCACGGTGTGAATAAAGGGAACTGTTATTTCACACGAGCCTCTATAGGGTTCTTTGGAAGTCTATTGATCTTATTAGGGGAGGGGTGTCGATGGTCTGCTGGGCATGGCGGGCGCCTCAGGTTGGGAAGATGGCAAAGAAAACATAGGCAAGGCAGTGGGAAATGACAAAAGGACTCCTAAGCTAAACCAAGGCTCTGTTGGGAGGCCAAGACTGGCAGGGGAGAAGGGAAACTGATTGGTGGGGGAACTATCCTCACTTTAAGTCCTGACCAGGAGATATATGCACACAATTATGGACCCAACAGGCCAGGTTTCCATCGCTAGGTTCCCCCCACCCTGCCCCACCTAAAAGACCATCCTCTGCAGTGAAGAGAACTTAATCTCTGTCATTCAGAACTTGAACAAAATGTTTTCAGACCCTCGGCATGAAGAACCCTCTCAAATGGTTTCCATTCTCCCAAAAGTAGGAATCCTCTCACCTAAACCCCTCTTCTCTGTGTCATACTCACTCAGAGGTAGCAAGGTTTCTCTTCAACCTGTAGAAAGGAGAGTTAGAGATAGCATCAATTGATGAATGCCGACCACCGCCATTCCCAACCTCTGCTTCTAGTCAGAGCCAATGGCTGTTAGCAGCACACGCTCTAAGCCTGATTTTCCTCAAAGGGGGCAAGAGGAATGGGATGCTCATTTGCATACTGCCATTTGCAGAGGGCTGAAACTCTGAAAAAGTCTACTTGAATCAGACAGCAGAGCACTTAAGGCTAATTACCTGCTTCTGTGAGATAATGGTTCTATATACATATATTTAGATGAGATGGTGATGTGATGGCTCTCCTCACCATTGGTGCTTGCTGAATGTGTGGTGGTGAGGCAATTGTAGGCAAGGATTGGAGGGCTGAGGGAGAGAGATCAGAGTCGCTCTGCCGCAGGAGGAGAAGGAGAGAGACCTCAGGCTGTGGACTCCAGAGTCCAGGATTCACTTCTAATGAGCCACGTGGCAACTTGCCTGCCTCTTTTACTTCTCCTCTTAAAGACCAAGGACTCTGACTGATCCTGAGGTCCTCCAGAGAGCTAGCCCAGACATTACAGCCACTGAATCCTCAAAGTTAGCAAAAGGCAATATTAGAGCAAAGCTGGGTTTTTAAAAAAGAGACAATACTGAGAATTAATATGGGACGTAGGGTGGTGGGGACCTTATTTACAAGTCCTGTTTAGGACTCAGTTATCTATGAAACCTAAAAGGCCCTGGAGGAAGATGTCAGTAAAGGATCAAATGGTCAACAAAAACCAGCCCTCCCCATAGATTTAGGATTAGCTACACAGCTAGTTCTATCCCTTATCTTCCTAACTCATCTAAAAACCTGCGGGCTACCTCTGGCTCCTAACACAGCACAGACTGGCTTTAGTTGAAATCATAGATACCTTAGAGTTTATCTAGTCCCACCCTTATTTAACAAAGCAACAATTTAGGGCCCAAGAGAAAAATGACTGCCATGATAACCCAAATGCAAGAAATAGAGTCAGCATTCCCTGATTCCACATCCAATGAGGAAATGGAAAGAGATAGAGGGCCTGCCATGATCTGCCCTTCTCCCCCAACTTACACGCCCTCCCTTCGGCAGCACATGATGTAAGCCAGAATCAGGGTAAGAAGTAGGGCCACCAGCAAGGGTACCAGGAGGGTTATCAGGGCGTCCGTCAGGAAGTATCGATCAGGTGCCTCTGTTGGGGGGCAGAAGTAGGGATCATGCTCCAAAATGCCATCGCCCCATGTGGGCACTGGACCAGGTAGTACAGGAACTGATTTATCCACCTGGTTTGAAAAGAACAAAATAACTTGATCTGAAGTGAGAGAGATCAGGGAATAGTTTAGGAGAAAAACAGGGACCAGCAGAGTGAAAGAAAACACAGTTGAAGACTTCTGTGGCCTGATCCCTGGGTCCCCTGAGGGCAATGGGGAATGGTCTTTAACCATAGTTGGAGTCATGTCTGGGAACTGACCTCCCAGCACCCACATTCCCTCCTTCCCCTTGCCTGCGGTCCAGTGGAGACCTAGGGTTCAAAAGCTGGATTGGCTATTTTCTATCTGTGTGACTCTAACATTTCTGACTCTTGTTTCCTCTTCTATAAATGAGAAGGGTGGATAGACAACCTCTAAGGTTTATATGTCTGATGATTGATCAGGGTTCCCAGCAAATCGGTCCACTGGGTAGCTGAGGCCCCCTGGTGTAGGAAGGGAGAACCACAGGATCTGTTTTCTTTATAATACCTTAATACACATATTAAGGGTACTCTAAGACTATAAATTACAGATAAATAGCTGATATGCATTGGCAGGGGAAATGGTTTATAAATCCAGACCAAAATGATGATAATCAATTGAGCAATCATTTTCCCCTTTCTTCTGTTATAGTTAACAAAGTGCTTTTACACACACCACTGGATCCTTCTCCCAAGCTTGTGAGTCAGACAGGGCAGGGTTGATTGTCCCCATTTTATAAAGAAAATGAGACTCAAAGATGTTAAATGACTGTCATTCCCTTTTGTCTTGAAGTAGCAGAACTTAGGGCTTTTCATTCAGTTTGATGCGTGTATATAGCAGGGGCTAGAATACCCATTCAGGGGAAGTCACATTCCTCACCAGGGACACATTGCACCAGTCGACTCTGAAGTGGGGTACGAAGCTGTCATAGCAGGACAGAAGTGGTGGCTGGCCCTGGGTGCAGCGATCATGGCTGGCAGGGGACCCTACCACCTTCAAGCAGGTGGAGAAGGGTCTAGAAGAACCCACTTGGATGTAAACCCTAGGTCAGAAGAGATCACACCTGAGCAGCAAGAACTGCTTTGACCCCTAGAAGGTGCTATAGACTTGAGGAGGGCAGGGAGATTTATTAGCATGGGGAGATGGGGGAAAGACGAGATTGCAGAATAAGACATGCATTTTTGGTCACAGACAATGTGGGAATTTGTTTTCCTTGACTAATATTTGTTACAAGGACTTTTTTGTCTTTTATTTTTTTCCTTAGGGAAGGGAGTAAGGAGGTGGAAGAGAAAACAAATGCTTATTCACTGAATGACTTTTTTCTTCTAAGAGTGTAAAACATACAAACAAATAAAATACTCTAATGGGAAAAGAAAGAACTGTTGGCAACCCTTGAGGGATGTATGTGGAAAGGGCTGGAGAGGAGACACAACTCAGTGAATTAGTAGAATTAGGAATTTATTCCCCTTTCCCTTTCATTCAAAGAAATGGGGGTGAGGATAAGGAGACTATTAAAGGAAGTTTCCTTGGATTTGATAGATGGATAGTTTGGAAATGCAAAAGGCAACATGGTGTAATAAAAAGCTGGATCTGGATTCAGGAAGACTTAATTTCTGTTCTTGCTTCTGACATTTTGCTGTGTTTGGACTCAGTGAAAGGAATGGCTACACTGAAAGCTTATATCCTTGACATTTTTAAATACTGAAAAGGCCAAGTAACTGGGAAGTGACATGAGGATCCCCCACCAAGCCTACCCCTCTTTCCGGCCTTCAATGGGAAGAGGGACACGACCCCCTCGATCCAGTGCAGAAGTGATGTTGAGTAACTGTAGTTCTCCAGGCACCCAGAGTCCACCCAGGGCAGTCAAAAAGCGTTGACCAATGGGTGAGGGCAACACCTCTTCAACATCGTGACTTTGCACCAGAAACTCAGCCTCATATGGAAGTGAGGGGCCTGTGGAAGGACAGGGGAAGTACCTTGGGTGGGATCCACATAAGCCCCCAAACCTCCTATCCTTTGTCACTCCTAACTCCAACTTCCTAGACTCCAATACCCAATTCTTGCCTCTCTTTTTCTATCTTTCCCTCTTCAAACTTCAAATCCTAATCCCATAGCTTAGCACCATCCTAAAGCCCCTTTTCCATCTTTTCATCACAGAATCACCCCCATATAGCATCCCAAATTCCCATGTAACTTCAATGCTTTGTGTTCCTCTTCAATCTCTTTCCTAATACAAGCTCTCTGCTTACCAATCTCTGAATTCATTCCCTGGCTCTCTTATATAATAATAATAAATCTCACATTTTCTCAAATTCCCGATTTCTGGTCCTTAATAGAACACCTCAATCTCACCCCCCCCACACACATACATAAACACTAACTCCTCTTTCTTTCCTAGGGGAAAGCCACAAGATCTGGAGTAGGAAGGGGATCAATGTTACCTTCAGGCTCCCCTATCAGCAGTACCAATCTCTGTCGGGTTGTCTCAAAGCTCTCTCTATTATAGGCTATAACCTGTGGGAGGAGATGGGGTGAAGTGAATGAATCCAGGGTGCCAAGTCTAAGGGGAGGGAGGAGTAGAACCAGAGGCCTTGCCAAGGGGAGGAGAGTAATGAAAGGAGAAGAGGAGGGGGTAGGGGTGGGTGACATCTGTGCAGCTGGATATGGACTAATTGCCATGCAAATTATATGTAAATAACATGCAAATAAAGATCCAAGATGCCTTCCACCTCTGGGGAGCCATTGTCAGAGCTGTATCTTCTGATCATCCAAGCCCAACCCCTTCATTTTTCAGAGGTGGAGGGTTAATGGGGGCAAGCAGATATAAGGGTTCAGAAGCCTGGGGTCATCATGGGACTCTTTCAGGTACCTCAATGATTTGTTGGCCTCTGTCTTCAAGTGTAGGGGTCCCATAGAGAAAACCAGGATGACTGGGACTTCGCTGGGTATAGCGGAGCCATCGAGGCAAGTCTGGATGCCCCAGTAGGTGGGCATGAAAGGTAACCAGAGTATGAGGTCTGGGATCTGGGAAGAAGGGAAGCAGGCACTTCAACACCTAGCTCTCTCACCTTCCTGGGGAAAAGGCATCTAACAGTCCCATCCCATGGCAACAACTATGTAGTCAACTATCAGGAGACGTGAACACCCCTTTCCTCAGCCCTTCTCCCCTGAGGAATCCTAGAGGTCCCATGGGCCTCTTGAGATCTATTGCAGAGGAGAGGGGGTGTTAAGTGAATAGAACTCCTCACCCTTGTCAGGCAAATCCAGAAAACTAGTGGGCTCCAACATATGAATGAAGACTCTGCCGATGAGAGGGTGCAGCATCTGTTGAGCACCAATACCTCCAAATTCAGACAGGAGTCCTGTGGGGACAGAATACAAAGAGGTCTAAATCCCAGAGGCTCAACCTCCCTTTAATAGAGTTTTACCAGCCTCTAAGAATAGAATCATCCCTGGAGGGCAGTTTGAAGTCAGGAGGGGCAAGTTAAGTAGAGAGTCTTCCTCCTTCCCTGATCCCTGAAACACCCCCTAATCTACCCTGTACCCAAGATGCCCCAAGATGGGTCCCTCCTATTTGCAGCACAATTGGGTGACACTGCCATTTTGAAACCATAGAGTGGCACTTGCTTCTAACAAAGCAATATCCCAAATAGACTATACCGAGGGCAGTTGGGTGCAAGAACAACTCTTTTCCTTGATCTTCAATTTTGAGGGGGAAAGACAAGGAATCTAAATAGTGCTAATAATTGTCAAACATGTCACAATTAGGGACAGCTAGATGGCACAGTGAATAGAGCACTGGCTCTGGAATCAGGGGAACCCAAGTTCAAATCCACTTAACACTTACTACCTATGTGATTCTGGACAAGCCACTTATTGACACTCAGGGAGGGGGGGGGAAGCATGACATGATTGATTAGCAATAATCTTCTTCTTTCTTATGATTTCATTTTAGAGAAAATTTTTGATGAGTGGGCGTTGGGGGTGGGAATGAATTGTTAATGGGAATTCCAGTGAAATGGGCAAGATATGGGTACAGAACTAGTCACAGAGAAAAATGGCATTGTACTCTGATGGCATGGAGAATAGATAGAGGAGAGCAGGATTGGGAGTGGTGAGGTAAAGATTGTCCAAAGTAGAAATATGATCTACACCTACAGCCCCCGAAGGCAGCAGACAAGAGTTATATTAGGGGGTTGGATCCTAGGATCTTCTAAAGATAAGGATTCCTAGGGGTGGAGTAAAAAACAGCCTTCCCTGAGTGTCTTTTGATAGGTCCCCTCCCCCTCTCTGCCAAATTTAGCCAGGGTTGGGCTACAGGCTCTAGAGCAGACTGGGTAGCTATGTACACCATCCACAAGTTCAGCCCATTAAAGGGAATGGGACAGGAGTTTTGGGCAAAACTGGGAACTAATATGTACTTTTCCCTAGATTCCCTCAATTCAGCAGCACATTCCCTCACACTCCCACAATCACTCAGTAAGTCCAGTCCTCTCATCCTGACCTCACAGCTCACAGACCAGTTTGCAAAAGTCTCACCCTGACAATCATATACAACCTTCTATCCTAATTTCCTCAGCCCACCTTTCTAAGCCCCAATCCCAACCTGCTCATCCCTCACCAACTCCCAACCTGATTCTATAACCCAACTACTCCCCTAGCCCCAGGTCTCCTGGAGCAGGCTGATCCCCACTTGCCTATGAGAAGATAAGTCCAGACCAGCACCAGAGCTGCCGCCATGTCTGCCCCAACCTCGGCTGGGGCCCCTCTGACTGACGCAGACAGGCGGGTGCTGGATGGGGGAGGGCAGAGGAGAGGGTATTCAGACAGAGGAACTGGGTCCTAGCTGCAGTCCCAAATAATCTCCTGTTGACTGTATTCCACCCCCACCCTAAGACAGTGAATGATTTATGGAGAAGAAGAGAAAAAAAAATGTTATGGAGCAAGGTTGTAATATGCCCCTTAGTGGATGTGGAGATACAGATTTGTTCGTTTCTCTTCATATATCTGCCCAAACCAAGCACCCACGGGCAAATGCCTATGCTGGGTGCTGGGAGAAGCATGTCTTCTCTGGCCAGGATGGGGTAAGTGGCAGCCTGCCTAATGGCAGCCTGCCTGGAGGCAGAGGAATGGATGAGGTCACTTCTTATTTCCTGTGTCTATTGGCTAACTCTCTCCGGAGACAGGACACCAGTTGGGTTCTTTATTTTATTGTTTAATTTGTGGGTTTCTTTTCCTTTTCTTTAAGAACTTTTATTAATGCTTTACAATGATTTCCCCCCACCCCAAGAAAACCCTTCCTTGTAACAAAGCACTTTTCAGCAATA
Organism: Antechinus flavipes; assembly: GCF_016432865.1. Taxonomy (NCBI): domain Eukaryota; kingdom Metazoa; phylum Chordata; class Mammalia; order Dasyuromorphia; family Dasyuridae; genus Antechinus; species Antechinus flavipes. Next base: position 139,285,248 of record NC_067401.1, on the reverse strand, counting down.
CAAGTCAACACATTGCCCCTATCTGACAATGTATACCTCATTCCACACCTACAAGCCACACCCTCTGAAAAGAGACAGTAGGGGTGCTTCACAATTCAGTCTTCTGAAATCATGATTGTTCTTTGTAGTGACCAGAGTTCTGAAGTCTTTCATAATTGTTTTCCTGTATATTATTATGATCATTGTGGTCATTGTTCTTCTAGGTCACTCTTCAAGTTATTCCCTATTTTTCATATTCATAGGTTTAAAGTATAATATTATATCTATATACCATAATTTGTCCAATCATTTCTGGATTGATGGGAACCCTTCCTTTTAGTTTTGTTACTAAAAGTGTTAAGATAAAGATTTTTACATATATGAGGCATTTCCATTATCCCCCTTCCTTCCTTTCTTTATCTCTTTTCTCATTTTCTGTCTCTCTCTTGCTCTCTTTTTCAGTCTCTGTGATTATCTCTCTGTCTCTCTGTGTGTGTATGTCTCTATCTTATCCATTGCAAACTTATCATCAACAAAAACAAGCATTTCAAAATACAAAGAGGAAAGACAGGATCAAGTCATGTAACTTACATAGAATGGTCTGTCCTAAGCCTACTATTTGACTCATTATCATATTCATCCTCACCACCCTTGAGATCTAAGGCAAACCTTATATTTAGTATGTTTAGACATGTTCTGATTCATTTTTAACATTTTAACTTCTTTCTCATTAATTAAATACTTAGTTCTGAGATCTCAGACCATGTTTTTAAATGATTACTCATCTAATAAACTGAAGAAAACTTTTCCCCTATGAGTAGTAGCTTACCTCTTTTTATCAAAACTCCTAATCTTCTTGGCTTAAATATCAAAATTAGTGGCTAGATAATTTATTAGTAATGTAACTAACAATAGCACAAAGGTATAAATATTTAAATAATTATTTGCAATGTTTAAGCCATAAGAAAGATCATGGCCAAGCTCATTTTTTTTACTATTACTATTACTTCTGAACTCTCCTCACATCTAGAATATAGTCCCACCACTCGATTCTCTAATTGCAGCTGTCTCTCAAATCATCGTGTTTCTTCACAAAAGAAGATACAGAACAGTTCTGCCAACAAAGGAGTTTTCTTCATTTTCTTTCATTTTTCTCAGTTTCTTTCAGATGTTCAGCATCAATAGTATCTCCCAAATGACAGTTAAACTCAGTCTTTTTAGAGATGACAGTTAAAACTCAATCTCTACCAACACCAGTTAAAATTTAATCTCTTTACAAATAGCAGTTAACATCTTTGCTTCCCCATAGATCAAAGTTAATAATCATCTCAAGTAGTGGCAGTTAAACCATCATTGTTCAAGATTCCAAAGTTTTTAAAAAATATAATGATTTAAAGTCTCGTTAGGAAAAGATATTTAAATTGATGTACTATGTAAGTACTATGTAAGAAACTGTGAAGTTTTGTTTCTTATAGGTTTAAGAAAAAAAGCAAGGAAGGAAGGAAGGAAGGAACTTAGGAGGGAGGGAAGGAAGGAAGCAAAAGAAAAAAAGACAGGAATAAAGAGAAGGAGGGAGGGAAAGAAAAAAGAAAACAAGAAAGAAAAAAAAAGAAAAAAGAAAGGGAAACAAAGGAAGGAAGGAAGAGAAAAGAGGGAGGAAGAAAAGAAGGAAAGAAGAAAAAGAAAGAAAAGAAAAGAAAAAAGAAAGGAAGGAAGGAAAGGAGGGAGGAAGGAAGAAAAAGAAAAAGAAGGAGGAAGGAAGAAGGAAAAAAAAGACTTTCAAGATTCAACTTTCATCTTAAGCTGGTATCAGGTTAGGTTCTATGAAAGTGATGATCAAGGTACTTTTCTTCTTAGGGCATCTATCTCAGAGGAGGTGTCAGGAGTAAGGGTGAAAGAGGTGGTCTCTTCCAGGAATAAAGGAAAACCGGGTTCTTGGGAAAGAAAAAGATACTAGTGGACTCCTGCAAGGAGGACAAGTTAGGGCCAGACCAGAGGGGACAGATGCCCTCAAGAAAACTGCTAGGCTCTATCCCTCACACTGGATTCCATGTGATTTTCTCCCTCCTTCTCCTGATGCCTCCATTGTTATTTTTAGAATAACTCCTTCACATGCTTAGTGCTCTTAAAGTATGCCAGCACTTCAATGCCACTCGAGTCCCATGGAGCCATACCAGCTTTACTGGCTGACCTGTTGCTGCTACTTCCCCATCCTTCCCTTCTATTGTATCAGAGAGAAAGAGCATATTCTAAGATAGAGTGAGGAGGCTCCCATACCTTCCTGGAAGTTCATGTCCAAGCCTAACACCCGTTATAACTCTCATCCTCTACTCCAGAGGGCAACATGTGAACGTATGCAAGATTTCTTCCTCCCTCCCTGTCCACTATACCAACTTGGGTGGCAATTACCATTAATGCTCCAATGCCACACGAGTAATAAAAGATTATATGGCTTTTAATGGTTTGGGAAATTCTTGACTTGTCTGGGTCTCATTTTTACCTTATGAAGATAGAGCATGGACCTTGTTTCAGGGAAGCTGAGAAAGGTGGAGGGGAAGCCTGGGAGGGTAGAGAAGAATAAGTTTGGACTTCTTAGGAGGTATTTCCATGTTATCTCAATGACCTTTCTCCCTCTATTTTGTCCCTATATGTCCTTATCTCTGCCCCCTCTCTCTTCTTTTGTCCCCTTTATCTAGGTCTCTGTCCCATCGTGGTGAGATTCTGTACCTGCATCACGACCTACTTCTCTATATCTATCCCCTTATCTTTCTGCCTCATTGTGTCTCTTTGTATCAATCTCCCAACATTGTCTTTCTGTATCTATCTCTTCAACTCTGTTCCTACATTGCCCTCTAACATCTCTCCATTTCTGGGTCTGTTCCGTATTGTGCTCCCCAAGTCTGTCTTTGTATAATTATCTTCTCAACTGGATGTCTCCATCTTTGTATTCCTTTATATCTATCTCCCAGCCTCCCTTCCCCTTGCACATTTAAATGGATTGGCTGAGTTGGTGATGGTATCTATCTGCCACCAGAGGGCACTCGTACCTGTTCTCGGGATGTACGCCTGCGCTAGAACAGGTCGGGCTGCCAGGGTTTAGAAAATGTTATCTGTGAGCCTGAACACAGAAGCAGGGGAATGGATGCAATGATCTCTCGAGGCCTTTCAGCTAGAGTCAATGTCTCCTTACCTTCCTGCGCCCATCCTGCCTCTTAGTTTTTTAGGGATACCTCCAAAGAAAAAACTATTTTGGAAAATCAGAGTCAGGCAGAGCTCTTGCTGTGAGCTTCCTTAAGGAATGCTGAGTGCTTCCAGACACCTAGCTTAACTTATGAGCCCTGAATGTATGATTTCAGATTCTAGACCAGAGATTTAATCAAATTGTGCATGTATTAAGCACCTACTGTATGCATAACGTGGAACAAAAAACGATGCGAGACATAGTTGCTTTTCTCAAAGAACTTTTGCTCTGATCCTGAGGCAAGGCATGTAACACACACAAAAAGATAACCATAAGGATAGGTAGTGTTGTCTAAAGAATGGAGAGCTGGTCTTGGTGCTCTGGTACATTCTGACTAGCTGGGTAATGGACACACTTGCTCTCTTGTTTTTCTAAGCTAATTTATAGCAGAGGAGGTGCCCATTTCCTTTGATAGAGGGAACTGTTTAGACCAGTAAAAACAGGTCTAGTCCCTATCATTCCACTAATAATAACTGATATTTATCAGGCATTTCAAAGCTTGAGAAATTTTGTATTCATTTGAACTTTACCACAACCATGGGATGGGAGAGAGGGAGGATAGGTGTTATCAGCATGATTATCCCCATTTTACAGAGTAGGAAACTGAGGTTGAGAAATGTTAACACATCCTGCCCTTGGTCAAACACTTGGTGTCATAGGCAGGAATTGGACCTAGATCTTTCCCAACACCGGATGCAGCAAAGTTTCCATATAGCATGCTGCCTCTCCTTCTGTGGAAAAGTAAACAAATTGCCCATATCATCCTCTCTCGATATGCATGTGAGTGACACAGAAAAGTATTAATAATGACTGCCCTGGTAGTTTCATAACTTAGGCACTGGCTTCTCAAGTCACCAGTTGTAGGGTCTGAACCCCATTTGTGGGTGTGAAACATTCTTTTGTGGGAATGAAAAGGTCCTTTTTTTAGAGACTATGTAGACTGTCTACATCTGAATATAGACGGAATCAGAGTTGTTAGTTTCAACATTTAATAACCCTTGGAAAAGACATTTTACTTCTCTGAAACTCACTCTTTTCATTCATAAAATGGAGATTTATATTATAACCTGTCATTTAGCACTCTAAGATCTTGTGTTTCAACTACTACCTACCTCTTCTTCCTTCCATATAAGAATGAAATATAATCTATGGACATTTCTTCCCTTCCCTCCCTTATAAACCTCTCCCCCCTCCCCTGCCCCCCCCCACATACATTTGCTTTGGTTTATTTTGCCCTTGCCCATAGTTGCTGCTGGAAATCTCAAAATATAAATTGAATATAGCTCCTATGACTGACCCTTGACATATAATGGTATAATGGGTGCAGGGTTCAA